>NC_092184.1:2030607-2340607 GCF_043641665.1 Enoplosus armatus | reverse complement strand
ATACTGATGATTTTGCTTTTCTTTGAGTCTGAACGGTAGTGGGACTAAAGTTTGTCCTGCGGGTGACCATCAGCTTATTATAATCAATACCATCAATGCGTTTATCAAATTTAACGATGACATATTAATTAGACAGAGAAATATTTTTAGATATCCACCCCCCCCCCCAACAAAGCTTTCCCAGAGGCATTGCAGTCTTTCAAAAATCACCATGATTTCTCACACAACAACATGAAAAGGCTCACGTGGCAAACGACGCAACACAAACACCACAGTAAAACACCTAGATCCCGCCAAAAAACATGGCCACGAAGACACATGGTGTCCGTGGTGATACGAACAAACTGATGTACAAGAGTGCTGCACGCACACACACACTCGCGCACATTTACTTTTCTGATCGCGACGCGAACTGAGGGGAAAACAGGGAAAAGTGAGCCGTTGTGTTCAGCAGGCAGCAGGACTGAATGAACTAGCAGCCCTCTGGCTTGCTGGAGTTGATTCAGCTCTTGTTATAAATATAAGGGGTTAGAGGTGTGACTGTAAAATGTGCTGTGCTGTCTGTGTGTGTGTGTGTGTGTGTGTGTGTGTGTGTGTGTGTGTGTGTGTCTGGGCAGCCAGGGGGTACGGGTTAATTGGTGTTGCGTGTTAAAAGGTGTTAACAAGGCAGGAGAACGCCCAAGGAGCAGTTGCGAGAGACAGACACACACACACACACACACACACACACACACACACACACACACACACACACACACACACACACACACACACAGAGTCAGACAGATAAACAGTACAGCATCTCCCTAATGTCTATCGTTTGCATTGTAAAGATTCTGATCCGGCTTATCAATTCTGGTTCTTAACGATTCCCGGTTACGATTCTTTGGGGAGGGGTCAAATCAGGTCACATACTTATTTCACAGAATTCTTTTTTTTTTTTTTTTTTTTTTTTTATCTTTTACAAAATTCATTTTCATATTCACTTTATACAGTTTATGGAACCCGTAAATTCATTTCACACTGTTTAATTTGGTTGCCGTTATATTATTCAATAATAATCTGTTCATTCGTTTTTTTTTTTTTCATTCACTGTGTACTGTAACTTTCTCTTCATAACCTCTACTTTATTTTGTAGTTCTGCCCATTGTGCATTAATGTTAAAAATGAATTCTAGCAATTGGGGTTTTAAACAGTGTGAGTGTGCAATTTTATCACAAGCGTACTCAAAATTCTACGAACTTTGGACAAAGGCAAATGAAGAGATTTTGGGATAACCGGACCTGTAGTATGTCTACACACACATTTCTGGGCATTAGGAGGCAGGGAATCAGTCAGAGTTGCAACATAAAGAAGAAAGCTTTCTCAAAAACCCACACCCTTGTCTACCAAAATCCACTGGATCTAAAAATGCTTCACTTTGCTTCATCCAGAAACAAACTCCAGGAGAGACATTGATTATGCATTATTTCTTTTGCATGAAGACGGTCATATTCTAATATAGTGGAAGTGAATATCTTTAGCACATATCAACTCAAGGAGGTCTTCAAATCTCTCTCAGTTGAATGATAACACGCACACACACACACACACACACACACGCCTCTCCTGTGCTATATGTGGCAGTGTTGGCTAAGTGGCACTCGTAGAGCCCCTGGCCGAGCCTGTGGGGGACGAAGGAAGGAAAAAAAAATAAATAAAAGAAATCAAGAAAACAATGAGACAGAGAGAAAGAGAAAGAGATGGTTTCTGCTAAAAGGCTCTCGCTGCCTGGAGGCACTCCATACACTCTAATGATCGCCAGCAGCATGTGTGTGTGTGTGTTTCTGTGTGTGTGTGTCTGTCTCTTGACAAAGAACCTTTAAATCAAATGGAAGTGTAAAGAGACAGAGCACTGTTAGATCATATATGTGTATGCCTTTTATGCGAGTGTGTGTTCAGTCTGTGTCTGTCTCATCTTTGCTGTCAAATGTCCCATTGACACATATAGGCCACAACACACACACACACACCACACACACACACAAACACACTTCAAAAGTCTTGATGCTAGCACTTAGGCAGTTGTATTCACATACACACACACACACACACACAGTGCTGTAGAGGCGGATTAGCAGGCACTGCTGACTGGGTGTCTATGGAGGTGACACGCCATCACATCGACCTGCCAACACAGTACAGTGCACGGGGAGGTGCTGCACAAACACACACACACACACACACACACAAACAACACACGTGTGCATGTGGCGCTTGACCTCGAATCTACAAACAAGCACGTTTGCACATGCTCGCTCTCTCTCTCTCTCCAATACACACTCAGGTGACGTTCTAACACACACACACACACACACACACACACATGCATCCACAAAACTGGATGCTCAGAGGAACACAGGAATCAAATCAATCGCATGAAAAGTGCATGAAAAAGGTGTGGGCACACACAGACACACAAACACTCACAGTCCCTCACACACACACACACACACACACACACACACACCTAAGTGAGCATGAGTGGAGGCGACAGAGCGTTCACACAGGGTCGAGCTGGTCCTGGATGTGCCAGAGCCAGCAGCTGAACGCTAGTCTGGATATGAAGGTGTCAAACTAGCTTGGTTATAGAGCTAATGCGGAGCTGCTAGACTGGCGCACCTGGGGCTCACACACACACACACACACACACATATATATACTCTAATGTACGCACAAGGTGCACTAAGATACACACATATTCACACATGTCAGGAGAAGTGTAAACACACGCATGCATAAACATATCACGTAAGTATGAAAATGTCAGACACATGCTGCCTGTGTGTAAACACACACACACACACACACACACACACACACACACACACACATACATGTTTATGGCTGCAAACACACAATCACACAGATATGCATGCGCGCACCCTTTTTCACACGTGTGTGAAGTGCAAACACGTTGGTCAAAGTGTAAACACACACATGAAGGAACAGAATCATACATGCTGTATGTAAATAGCCAGACACACAAGCAAACCCCCCCCCCACCCCCCCACCCCAAACACACACACACACACACACACAACTCCAACTGTGTTTCTGCAGTCAGAGACATGAATAATGTGTGCAGCCTTCCTCTGCTTTATGCGAGGCCACTGCTAGTGTGACAAATAAACTTACTTACACTTGGCACTGCTTCACACAGTGATGGGCTAAATAGGGCATGAAAAGGTACTCACACACGCGGGCACGCTCAACACCAGGTGTGTGAGGCGAATGTTAGCAGAGACACATGTGGCTCTGATGCCCGGTGGGATCTGTCCATGTCCTCTCTGTGCCCTCTGCCAAGGCACACCACAGTACTGCCTGACTGCGGCTCCACTCACACACTGATTCACCTTTTACATCACGCCACTACCATCGCCGCCATTATAGAGCCGATACTGGCGTTTTGTTTACAAGACTTAACAGTTTAAAGCCTCACTAACGGCCCCTAGAGGGTGCAATATTCTATGAATGCTATGAATAATAACGTTATGGCAAATTAGTGCGGTAGATTAAGGTGGGTGTAGCGTGAGGTTGGTGGGTCTGAGCCAGCGTCAAGGTCGTGACTCATTATTGGCCATTGATGCAACACACACACACACACACACACACACACACACGGGAGATGCCAGGAATTATGTCACGCAGGGACAATTCCGCGAGAATGTATTCTTAGATTTGTTGCTTCGGACTTTGTAACTTCCACCTCTTTTTTTTTTTCTTTTTTTTTTTACTCATAAAACAAATCTGACCTCACTGCAAATGCAGGCTGGCCGAAGCCAGAAGAGGCCGGTACACCCGTGTTCACCACCAGTCTCACCACGCTGCATGGCTGATACAGAGTCCAGTACACTTGTAACACGCAGGGCCAGGCTCTCAGGTTGAAGGCACATTAGGTAGGCTTTGATTTCAAATTTGCCACAGCAGCAACAACAACAACAACAACTTAAGAATATCTTGTGTACAAGGATGGCAATCTCACCAAAGGGTGACAATAGAGGAAAGCGCATTGAGTGACCAAATCATTAAGAGATCATCCTCTACTATACTATACTCTACAATAGTACTACACTACAAAGCTGAAATCATTAAATTAAATTCAATTTTATTCATACAGTGCCACATCATGACAGAAGTTATCTCAGGGCGCTTTCCACAGAACAGGTCTAGACCGCACTCTGTCATATTATTAAGAGTCATCCTCTCCGGACCATGAATATCCACAGCAAATTACATGTCAATATGGCCAGCCGTTGTTAGGATAACTTGCACGGGCGTTAGTGAGACAAACAGACCTACTGACTGGCCAACTAAGTTGTCTTCAAGCCATCAAGAACGGTCTCTGACCACGCCAACGTCGCGTATACGCGTCAAAATGCAGTCTGTCTGGTTACATTTTCAGATCAGATCCCCCGCAAAGTATGTACGAACGTGTCGTTTTGTTTACTAGCAATAGCAGACTTCTGAGCGGACTGTCGGAGTGCACCGCTAGCATCCTGGTTTCCGGATTATATCAGCAACAAATACTGAACATCTACGATGGTGGCTTCTGTATTACATGATGATGAAATCAGTGCTATCTCAGCTTGGACTTGGAGACATCAAATTCATATCAGAAAGCTTGCGTTGCGAGTTTGAAAGACAGAAAACTGTTCACCCTTTTCTGCTCTCTATCACTTGTGCTTGTTGTTCTGCCAGTGCTAATCCCTCCAAGCTGCTATATTGCAAGGTGTGTCAAATCTGACTTTACTGAAATCAATCATCACATTTGGGTCCGTTCAGACAGCAATAATTCAACCCTTTTGACTGTGTTGATGGATCTGAGGACGTCTTCTTCATCTCCTGAATACAAAAGAAGTAGCTCGCTGACGTGTCGCGTTTTAAGTACGTTAATTTGTGGTGATTTAAGTACAAGTGTGACATGGTCAGAGTCCTTAAACTGCCCCCATCACTCCCTCTATGTGTTATGAAATGGCTGCAACTGGAAAATAGGCCTTTTTGAATTTTTTTTTTTGCTTCTCAAAATAAAAGCATGCAGTCATCAAGACGCCAGGGGCCGAAGCGAGTCGAGAAGAGAACGTTGTTGATAAAGCTTTATTAACCAGTTTGCCAAAGCATTTATCTCTAAATCTTACTTTGAAAACTCCTGCAGTAACATTTGAACATTTGAACTGCGACAGCAGAGGCTGAGATACCCCGGTGAGTGAGATAATTTACCATTTATTTTGTATGAGTCTATGCATTGTTTTGTTCTTTTTAAAGGAAATGATCACTCATTGTGCCTTTAAGGTTATTTACATGTATTTTTTGCATCAGGTTTGGTGTCAATGTGAAATAAGATGCCGTGGCTTACACTACAGGCCCTTCATGACATGTGACTGTCCTCCTTTCCTGGTTTTGTGAACGTTCTCAGTCTGGCGTCCACTACAGCTGTCCTTAAAACAATCTGTAGAGTAGTGAATGCGTGACAACTCACTGCTGTATTTGTTGTGGTACATACAGATTTGCGAATTTCCCTGGCGAAATTACTAAATTACCCAATTTTCCTTTTTTTTTACTGTCTACAAGCCATCATATTCCAGGAATCAAATGACCAGCAGTAACCGTCTGCTGGGATAACAAGCCTCCTCGGTGTGTGCGTGTGTTTGAGTGTGTGTCTACATGTGCTAAGTGTAAAGCCTCAGAAAAAAACAAAAAACCAAGCTCGGAGCGAGGTTTTTCCTCTCATCTGTTGTGTTTTCTTTTTTTTATTTTGGGTGAATCACACTGTCTCTGTTGCAGGAATCAGCATCCAACTACAGACACTCCTCTTCCTCCACCTCTTCTCTTCCTCAATCCTCTCATCTCCCTCTAAGCTAAATGATCCTTTCATTTCCTGATGACCGACCGAGGCCCTTAGGTGTCTGTGCATGAATATGTGTTGTGTGTGTGTGTGTGTGTGTGTGTGTGTGTGTGTGTGTGTGTGTGTGTGTGTGTGTCTGTTTTGGGAGTGTGTGAGCAGCTCTGAGGCCACAGTTGCATGTAAAGTTCACCGTTGTGCTGATCCTGTGTCAAAACAAAGCTCTGAGAAAGATGTCTGGACTGAGCTTCATAAATGTGCGAATGTGCGTATGTGTGTGTGTGTGTGTGTGTGTGTGTGTGTGTTTGTCTGTGTATGTGTGTGTGTTTGTGTGTGTGTTTGTGTGTGTATAGAGAAGAGGTTGGAGTGCATATAAGTTAAACGTTTCACATCACTGCATGTAAAAAAATCTGTTTTGCACACATTCCAGCTTGTGTCCACACCTGCAAATGCATATACACACACACACACACACACACACACACACACACACAAATCCATAGAGAGCTGACTCCGGAAGATAGGGAGGAAGTTGTCTAATGGTTGCCAAACGTTTCAGTGGGCCCTGGCTAAACATGTGTTTAAAGCAGACAACATCAGCAATCACCACTTGACCCCTTCACACACACACACACACACACACACACACACACACACACAAGCACACACATTCACCCACACAAACACACGGCTCAAGAGGAATTCTTCACCCACACATACAGCACTCTCAAAGCTTGACAGTCCCATGTACACAAACGTTATTAGTTAATAATCTAGTAGATGTGTATATGAATCCACAGTGTGTGATTTTGTGTGTTGGCATGCAAGCGCACACACACCAGACGAAGCACACACACACACACACACACACACACACACACACACGCTGCTACATGATAATATAATCAAGTCAGAGTGCAGCCGCTGCCGACTGCAAAATGCCCACTTCCAGATGTCCTGACGGAGAGAGACGCCACGCTTTTCCACTGGGAATTGGTCAAGGTCCTGGGGCTGCAGCATGTGTGTGTGAGTGTGTGTGTGTGTGTGTGTGTGTGTGTACCTCAAATCACACAAATACACACAGAGCAGACGTAGACATAACCATGCAAACAGACACCCTGACACGGCATGAGCAAAACTGGGCCCAGCTGGAGAATGATTCAAAGGATGAGGGAGGAAGAAGGGGAGGACACGGAGGGGAAGACGGAGAGGACAAATTGCTTTTGCCTGCATCTGAAGACGTGATGTGCGAACGAGCTGTTAAAAGAAAACAAAAGCGGAGTCATGCCTGCCAGTTCCCACGACTCCCACCCACCCCTCCATCCCTCCTTCCTCCTGTGCGTCCATCCATCATTCGCTTTCTCCCTCCTCCTTACAGTAAGTGACCCAACACCTCGAGCCTCCTGGGATGAGTTAACAGTGCGGATGAGTCGGCAGGGGAGGAAGGAGGGAAGGTGCCGGCTTATGCTGCGTTTCGCAGCGTGCGCTCCAACTTCAAACTAACTAGTCAGTGCGGCTGGCTGTCTGTCAACTGCAATGCAAACTGCTTGCGTTAATCCCGTGAGATTTGGACAGGACAGGTGGTTCAGCAAAGCCCACGTGCCCTGATTCAAGAAAACCTGAAGCCCTCACGCGGCATTATTCGATGATTACGCTCTAATGTTTCATTTTGTTGGGCAATGTAATGTTTGCAATTTTTGTATTCCTTCGGACGGCAGCAGACAATCATTACTCGGTCTGTGGATGGATTTGTGTTCTGTTTTTGTTCAGTGGTGATAATGGACGTTGTATGAGCCAACATTAAATATAAATTTGCTTCCTTGTTTTCGATCCTCGGGTCAAAATACAAAAATGTGTTTCTTCTGTGAATCTGTTTTTTGCTTTTTTATAAAAAAAAACATTTTCAACTAATTTTCGTAGCTTTTTTATTATGTTTTAATAACATGCTCCTACTTTTACAATTAAATGTAAAATTGGAAATGTGGACACTCGAGCTTGGAAGTTGTACCCGCAGGTGTGTTAGGTACTGGGAGTTTACCATGCTGCCTTCCTAATTCAAAACATTTCCAATCCGCCGCTGCATCGTGAATGTCACGTTGTGGTTTAATCTGGCTCACCGCCCCGCCACTCGGTCTCAGCTGACAGGAACACACGCAAATTACATTTACATTTTATTTACTGAGAGAACGATTTTCGCTTAAAGTGTGTCTGACAGTTGAATGGAAAATGGCTATCAGTGAACTGGCAGTCCGGTTGGATTTAAATCTGTTTGGAGTGAATCAGAAAACTGTTCACCCTTTTCTGCTCTCTATTACTTGCGCTTGTTGTTCTGCCAGTGCTAATCCCTCCAAGCTGCTATATTGCAAGGTGTGTCAAATCTGACTTTACTGAAATCAATCATCACATTTGGGTCCGTTCAGACAGCAATAATTCAACCCTTTTTGACTGTGTTGATGGATCTGAGGACGTCTTCTTCATCTCCTGAATACAAAAGAAGTAGCTCGCTGACGTGTCGCGTTTTAAGTACGTGAATTTGTGGTGATTTAAGTGCAAGTGTGACATGGTCAGAGTCCTTAAACTGCCCCATCACTCCCTCTATGTGTTATGAAATGGCTGCAACTGGAAAATAGGCCTTTTTGAATTTTTTTTTTTTGCTTCTCAAAATAAAAGCATGCAGTCATCAAGACGCCAGGGGCCGAAGCGAGTCGAGAAGAGAACGTTGTTGATAAAGCTTTATTAACCAGTTTGCCAAAGCATTTATCTCTAAATCTTACTTTGAAAACTCCTGCAGTAACATTTGAACATTTGAACTGCGACAGCAGAGGCTGAGATACCCTGGTGTTTAATGCAGGTCCAAAAACCTTGGCTCCGTCACCCATAATGCAAGTTAATGGCAAGTTATTCTAAGTCCATGCCTCCAGTTTGTACCAGTTTGGTTTTCTGTTATTACTGAGTATAAATCTGTACTCCCCAACCCTGATGGCATCATTTTCTTAGAATTAACAAAGTTCCTCCAGAGCCACAGAAGACATTCTACAACTGTTTCATATGCTGAATGGGAATAGCCATGACTGTTTACTGACCTTTATGTGTAAAGTTGGTGGGGTTCCCTTTTAAAATGCGGTCGTTTTGTATTTTTTAGTCATGCCATAGAAGTCATTGTCTTTTTTTTTATACATTTTAATCATCAAATTGTTGGGAGATCCATTCATTATATGGTACTGTCATAGTGTTTGGGGCCAGGGTCATGGGGAACAGAAGTTCTACATTGTTTTTGCAATTATGGTGAAGAACATAATGTTTCTATATGACTTGACCCAGTGGGGGTACACTCAGAACGGGAGTGGGCTGAACATTGAATGAGGGTGGGTGGGTGGTGTGTGTGTGTGTGTGTGTGTGTGTGTGTGTGTGTGTGTGTGTTCCCCGGCTTAACCAGTGTTATTTAACGGAGTAGGCTCAACATTTCGCAGAGTGCTCTCCAAATACCTTCAGCACTGCCAAATAGGAAGCTCACATTGTGACAAAGAAGCTAAGCTATGCCAACAGCCACCCCTTCCAAAGGCTAATGATGGAAAGATTCTCCCTCTCTCCATCACCCCCCTCTTTCTCAGAGGTTAAGAGTAGACGAATAATCACTCATTTGCAGGGCAAAAAGCGAGGGAGCCGAGTGTGCTGCATAAACATTTTTCCGGATGTAATTTTCTCTGCCGGTCTTTTGGCTTTTCCCAGTAGGACGGAGCCCAACGCCCAGGAGGAAATCGTTTAGGCTCCATAAGTGCCAAATTGTATCCTGGTTTTCCAGAGTTTTCCTGCCTGTTCTGGCTCAGGGCTTTTCCTGTGGTGGGATTGTGTCATGTGTTATGCGTGCGCGGGTATGGGTGTAAGTGGGTTACGAATGGTCGCTTTGCCAACTTAAAAGGCAGTCGGCTGAGGATGACAATACCTGCGTCGGCGTAGCGAGCACAGTCAAGGAAATAGAGACAGAAAAACAAAGAGCGTGGAGAAATGGACACACGAGAAAATGAAAGAGTAAATAAAAAAAATAAAAAAAAGAGAGAAAGAAGATAAGCGTGACACTTAAGTGAGAAGTTCCCACTTCCTCCGGCGCCTGCGTATTCACTGAGCTGTGTCTGCACACATGACAAAAAAAGCCTGAGAATCTGTGTTCTTGTTGGCTTGTGTGTCATCGGTGTGTGTGTGTGTGTGTGTGTGTGTGTGCGCGCACGCATGTGTTCGTGGGTCTACCATGTGTTCCTGATTTGCAGAGAAAGACTTGAACTGCTTGCTGCTTCATTAGGTCATATTTGTTTATCAGACATTGTACAAAGCAGCTGCTGTTCTACAAAAAAAAAAAAAAAAAAAATGCTTCACTTAGTGTGCGTTAATAAAAGGATTAAAAAAAAAAAAAAGAAGAAAAGATTTCGATTACACGGCAAACATGAACACAAAATGGTTAATGTCGGAAGATGGGGATCTTAGTGTTTTGTCGTTTTTTCTGTGGCCTCATTTTGCAATTTCCCCCTATGCAATTACAGCTCAGCACAGAAGTCAGCGTAGGCACCAAAGGACGTAGTTGGTTGGGATACGCTTCGTTTTAGCCGCGCATCACGTGTAGCAGCGCAAACACCTCTCAGAAACCATGTATGACATGTGCACCAGTTGTTTTTTTTTTTGTTTTTTTTTTATTATGCAGCTCTGGTCCGGGCACTGTTCTAGACAAGAACACACAGGAACTAAATTGCTGAGAGCGATTTTAGTTCTTGTTTGTTTTCAATGGCTGCAGTTTAAAAGGTGCTATGTGAGGCATAACACATTAATATGTCACTGACAAATGAATTGTGTGCTGCCTAATTTCGGTAAACAAATGCGGTGTGGTTGAGGAGATTGGCAGGCTCTATCTCGTGCCAGTGGTATAGTTAGTGCCAGTGTTTCACTAAATTAAGTCCACATTTCCCATAAAGCCTGCTGCTTCCTGCGGTGAAGAGGATGTTGATTCTTCGGTCAAAGGTTTCCTCTTTAAGAGTTTAAATATGTTGGAAATGATTTTGCCATCAGCTTTTGATAACTGTGGCTGTTTGGGCTTTTTTTTTTTTTTTTGTCAAGTTTGACCTGGGAAACAATGGTGAGCCTGCAGTGGGAACGATGTGCACGATGCCGGCAGTACAAGCTGCTAGTTGGAGGCCGAGTAGACACGTAAAAACGATCCAACTTTTTGGATGTAGTTGCAAAAGTCTCCCCCCCTCCTTTCTACAATGATATAAAGACAATGTATGCAGAATGACTAAAGATTACAATGAAGGAAATGTACAAATAATCAAATAATCACTAGAATGCACAGTATGAATATGAATTTCAGGTATACGAGACAAATTTTCATCATAATCATAAGGGGGCCCATCTGTAGTGAAATGTACTGCATTACATTTTCAGACTACGTTTTGATTTCTCCTGATTAAAAACAGTTACAACCACAGGGATAGTTTAGAGGAGAATCAAAACAACACATCCAGGAGAACTCGCTGGTAATGTAATGATGACTTATGGTAAGTGTTAGGGCACCTGACTGCTATAGAAGGCGCATGTGTCATCTCTGCTGGAGGAGTACATCTGTTACAAGTGTCTGCAAACACTCGCATGCATCCCGGAGGGCCCGGCATTTTACTGCAGTAAATGTGATGGACCACATTAAACTGCATCACACCTAGCGTGGCGCTCAACTTACTGGATTGTGATTGAGGTTTAAGAGCTTGGAAGGTTAAATATTTTAGGAAGCTCGATAAGCACGCAGGATGAATCCTTTACTCTGGCGAGGCCTGGCTTTTGCCACAGATAGAAGGATGCGTTCCTGCACAGCGCTACGTTTTGACAGGCCGCTGAACTCAAAAGAGAGCTGAGCTGACACCAGCCACAACATTAGGACTGGAGAAAAATGAATTAGGCCTAAGGGGAACAAATATTTTTTACACCGACTGGAATTGTTTTTGTTGCAAAAGGTTAGGAAAGCAATGGGCCCCAATGTTTTGTTAGCATGGATCCACGAGAGGAAATAAACAACATGTTATCTCAACCCTGTCTCCTAGAAAGAGAGGTTGGTATCCAACTGATGTGCATAAATACATTTGCTTTGCAGGGAACACAATGCCACCCTTCATATATTAAAAATGAAAAACGGCGTCACAAGGAAGTGTTTGCAGATATCAATAAAGTTCTTTGACGTAGCTCCAGTCTGCGATGTCAAATTCCTTTTCACGAAGACTCTGGTGCAGAATAAGGACGTCACACTTCCTCGATTGGGGAAAAAACAGAACAAACACACGTTGCTAATGAGTGTAATACAGGCAGCAATTAGGCTGCCCCCTCTGAACATATCTGGCATAGGAAATTAGTAGGATATAAACATAGTTTTGTCGGGGGGGGGGGGGGGGGGGGGGTTAGGGTTGGTTATCAACGTGGCATTTGGGGTTTAGTTTGTGAAATGGTCAGACAGGGCCTGCTGGCATATAATGGGTCTGAGAGGTTTGATGTATGCCTACTTGAGCATGAAAACTAAAGATTCCATGTTCGGTTTTATTTTCAAGCAACAATACAGTACAAAATGAAAGATGTCAAGCGAGAGAGTGCTGCACTACAAACAGAATGCAGAGCAGAGGACAACAAAAAAGAACACACACACACACACACACTCACTCACTCACTCAAACACACACACTTACACAGCCCCATACACATAAATGCACACACTTGAGTTCAACCCACTGGTTGAGGAATTTCTCTGAGCCCTAAGGAGGAGGAGACGGGGACAGACAGAACACAATTAGCAGCAGCTTGTCACAACTTTGGACCTCTAAGTGTGTGTCTACAGTTTGTGTGTATGTGGGAGAGTGTGTGTACGTGTGTGCACAGAGTGTGACACTTGCCCTCCCGCACAGCTCATTTATTGGATTAGTGCAAGGCTGACCAGTGGGGATGTGGCTGGCCGGCGCCAGGGCCCGCTCTAAGGCTCCACAGCCTAGTTAGCCGTAATGCTAAGCTAACCTCCCACTCCCTGAGCCTCGGGGGGGAAGCGCCACTGCCAGAGGGGGGGAGAGGGTGCTTGGGGGGGGGGACTAATTATAAGGGAAAGCCCCAATTACAAGAAGAGGAAGACAGCGATGGGTGGGTGGAAGGGGGGGGGGGGGGGGGTGTACTGGAGGGAAGGATGGAAATGCTACGGTGGAAGCCAGGCGTGGAAATGCCACGACTAGCTGCCAGTGACAACATCCCCATCAAACACACACACACACACACACGTAGACATACACACACCAGACAGCGTACCTTCTGAGGTGCCGCCTGTCTCCCTTTCTCCTCTCTAATTGTATTAAGTGTGTTTGTTAGCCTAGTGGCTGACAGCATGCACACACACACACACACACACACACACACACACACACACACACACACACACACACACACACAAACAACTGAAGGCTTTAAATGCAGGCTGTAAGTGTCAGTGTGTCTCCACTCCCCCAGGTATGAATAGTGAGATGATAATTCAGTGCACTACACAAACAAAAACATGCATATAGGCGCAAACACACACACACACATACATACACACATACACAGACACAGACACATGTGCACATACCCAACCGGATGACCTCATACTGTATGGCTGACCAGCTCTCCCATACACCACTTTCATTAGAAACACATGTTCGGTGTGTGCATGTGTGTTTAGTGTGCAGCGGGCTCTCTCAGTACGTGTTATGCTTCTGAATACATTTCCGGCCTTGACCGAATACTGCTCTTGTATTCTAACTCAATCTTAGGCACTGTATATATACACACACACACATACTCACACACATAAACACACACAAATCAGGTCCCCAGCTTGCCTTTCAGAAACGTTATCCTCACTCATCAGGGTGCTGGCGGGTAAAGTCATGCTGCAGTTCAGTTTGCCCTGCAGTCCGGTGAAGTGAGATCGAGGTCTGAATTCACTTTCACAAAGGGACAACTCAAGACCTGTCAAGGAAACTAGACCAAATACCTCAATGTAATGCTACACTAAGTATGTCGACATACACACACGCACGCAGGGAGCGGAAATCAAGACACACTTATTTTCGAATTTACATGCATAACATAAGAATCTTTCACAGCTTATGAATGTAATTTTTTGACGTATTGATAATATTTTGACGCATTGCCTGTGCAACTCTACCCGTTGAGATGCACCTTTTTGAGCTCAATTTGAACCTCTTTCAGAGGTTTATCACCCTTCCTGCTTCTTAAATAGCCTCACACCTACACGATGCGCATATAATTACAGCCCTTCAAACAAAGCCCTGGTTTACACACAATTATTTGCAAGAGAAAACCAAAGCAGTGAGTGAAACTAGCACCCAAATTGCCCAGTGTACCCACAGCAGCTTACCAAGATCCCAGGAACAGCGATGGGCCGTGAGGTGATTGAAGCGCAGTGGCCAAAGTTGGAGGTAACATGACGCCCACTGGCCAAAATGACAGTTTCCCCCGTGCACAATCATTACAAACACAGCTGTAAAACGTGTCACAAACACACCATCACAATTTCCACCCAATTTTTACCTTTTAAGTGGAATAAGACTTTAGTGTGAAAAACATTTTTTTTTTAGTATTTTTATGCTGTGAATTCTGTGAAAATGCAAAAGGTTTGTCTGCTTCCCTTAATTTTACACTTATCAGCCGCTCAAAACCATATTTAGGCCACTGGACACAAACTCTGCATCGAAACCAAGGATACCACAACTACATTATCAATCAAGCTGACGGGGGCAGATCTAATCTTTAATAAGAGGCCAGCACTGGTGCCAGAAATTGGTTCAAAGCATCAAGCTTCATGTCTAGACTCTGCAGGCTGTGTTACTGAGACACTGATCTCTGACTGGGGAAGGGAAAGCTAATGAAAAGAAAAGAGGAAAAAGAGACAGAGAGGGAGGGACGGAGAGAGCGGTTCACATCTGGAGTCTTTCCCCTTGTCATCAGATAGATGGAAACAACAGCTTCCTGTGCTGCCGATAACGGCAAAACGGGGAGACTTGCAGGGGATGGAGATGGGAGAACAAGTCGGAGAGAGGGAGTGAACCAGGAGCAGAGGACGGCTGACGACAAAAGAAAGCTTTCAAAAAAAATAAAAAAAATAAAATAAAATATGGCAGTGGACAGCTAAAGCATATAAAAGTTGCAGCACAGACAAAATGGCAAACAGCCAGTATCAAATGTACTGAGCTACCTGCTCAGTCTGGCCACTCTGCAAATCCCTCAGACACCCCCCCCCCCCCACCCCCCCCCTGTCTAAACATGCACGACAAACTAGAGAAACAGCAAGAAAAGGGCAAAGGGAAGCAGCTCTGTCTAAGAAAGCTGTCACTTTGCCTCTGCCATGATCCTCAGCAAAAAGATGCAAGGCTCTGCAGCCACAACATGCTAACGTGAGCTAGTGCTGCCACTACTGCTACGCGTCAGCGAGCCCAAGCCCGAGTCGAAATGTGTGCGTTTGTGTCTGCGGGCGCGAGAGAGAGAGAGAGACAAAAGGTGTGCGCTTCCTGTCTCAGCCCCTCAATCTCTTCTCCTTCATAACTTCTTTCTGTGCAGATGATGATTGTTTTGCTGATGCACCCTCCCTTCATGGCCTCCTTCCCGTCTTTGCTATGCTTTTTTTTCTGTCTCCTCTTTAAAAACCAAAAAGAAAAAAGAAAAAAAAAAAAAAAAACGGAGTCAGAAAACACATCTGCAATATATTTGGAGAGAAAGTGCATTAAGAGAAATAGGGGCAAACAACCAAAATACCCTGCTCCAATGGAAGCCTGTAGTTGTGGTAAATGTTTTTTACCTGGAGGAAGTTCAATTACTGGCAAAATAACCCAGTGGCAGTTTATTTTAAAAACAAGACTACAGTACAAGTATAATATACTTCATCATTTAAAGGAAAATAAAAACGCATGGCGTTTAGGGTGGTAACATGAAAATGTAAATATGACAAGAGGCCAGAATGCAGTGTGTCATCATGTAAGTTTTATCATTTTACACATTTAAAAAATCAAGAATGTGATGTGACTCGGATATATCAAAGACAACAACACAACACAGTGATAATTACATAATGACATCATTTTGCTCAATATCGAAATAGCAACAAAGATGTCTTTGGCTTTTATTTATTTAAAAAAAGCTCTTAACTGTTACTAAAAAGGAGTGCTCCAGCAATTTAGTATTTTCTAATTATCTATAATTTTGTTCACTTGAGAGACACATTAAAAAAAAAAAAAAAAAAAGGATCTCTTTTAGACCTCAGTATGGGTCCAGCTACAAAAACTGCCGCAGGCTTTCTATTAGAAATGTGTAGCCCCAATCAAGATTACTCAATTTTCACTTGAGCTCCTCCAGAACCAAAAAAAGAGACATACACCTGACTTCACAGGCCGAGTAGAGACCCCCAGTAATTTGACGTAAAAATGACACACGCTTAAATGTATTTCATATTTATTATATATATTTATTTTCAAATTAGACTTCCCTCCCCAGCATTTGCTGTCTTCCTAAAACTAAGGGTAAATAAAAATACTCTAATACTTCGAGTGAAAAACTTCCAGCAAAACATTCAAACCATCTGCACGAAAGAAGAAACTGTTTTCGGACAGTTTACTTGTCAAAAGGTAAGAAAAAATAATAAAGTCACTTCTTTCTCATCACCTCTAGCAGTATCTAGATATTTGTCAGAGATTTCTGCCTCCACCCCAATAAAGTGGAGGTGAAAGAATATTTGTCTGTGGTATTTCTCAGGTATAAAACACTTTCAGTCAAAACTGCTCGCACAATGTAGAGTAACAGAGACACTTTCTCTAAAAGACATGATGCTGTTGATCTTCTAAATGGCATTTTTCCATGCTGCAAGCTGCTCAAGCACACTTCCATTCACCGCCACAGTATTAGAAACCCCCTTTCATTTGTGTGAACTGACCCTTTAACAAGGAAGAAGAAGAAGAAGAAGAAGAAGAAGAAAGAAATGCTAACTAAGTTCATAGTGATGAGAGTAAAGGAAACTTGTCACTGCCACTTTTGATACACACCCACAATCAAACACAGACACTCTCTCTCTTTCTCGCGCACACACACACACACACACACACACACACACACACACACACACACACACACACACACACTCACACAGGGAGAGACAGACAGGAAGTTGGGGAGGAATTCCCAAGCGGACATTTCTCACGTTCCTGCGGTGATTGGAAACACACTCCAGTAAAATGGCGGCAGGGACATAATTTCCAGGTGAGGAGAGAAAGGCTGTAACCTCTTCCCCCTCTCCCTCCATCTCCCCCCACCCCCGGCACAAACAATATCCTCCTTGATATTATCCTTCTTCACACACCTGTTGTCACCTGGAGGGGGGTTGGTCTTTAGCTGGCCAGCATCAACACACAATGGCTGCTTCTGTGGCTTGGCGGGAGCAGGTGAACAGATAGTATCTATATAAATGTGCGCTCCCACACACACACACACACACTTTACTACACGCATGCATGCACACACAGACGATGAGAGAGACACACACACACACACACACACACACACAGACACACACACACACACACACACACACACACAGACACCTGCTGAGGAAATGAGCCTGCAGTAGGCCTCCACCTGGTCAGCCCCGAGGTGACACAGAGGAAAACAAAAGGAAGGAAAGAGGCAATGAAGATAAAGAAAGGAGTTGTTGTTTTTTTTTTTGAAAGCCAACAGTGAGTTTTTGTTTTCCAGCTGAAGAAACTGACATTAAATACTTTTTTTCTGGCAAAAAAACCCCAAAAACAAAACGAAAGAAAAAACAAAAGAAATGTTGAACGTCTCCCTCCAAAACCTTTTCCGAAACAGCATTTGAACCACTGACGTCCAAAGTTCCCGGGCGTGCCGACGGTGGAGCGCTTCTGTTGTTTTGTTTCATCACTGTGAACCAAAAATCTAAAACAAGAGGCCACACAGGACAGCTGCTGGCTGCATTACCTGATGCCGTGGCACACTAGTCTCTGACCTCGCTTCAGGTTCTCACCTTTTTACAATAAGCCAAGGAAGGGGACTTTAATAATGACCTCAAACAAATCTTTGTGATTTCTGTACTGTGAGTTCTTGTTACTTATCGGCCAACATATATATATATATGCCAGTGATACTATTGGCCCATCATAGCCAAGGAGCTAAAATCGCCCACACTCGTGTTATTATTCGAGCTCTAATGATAAACTAGGACATTAATAAAACGGGCACGTGGCTGGATTACTCGATGAGCTGGACGACCATGCAGCTAACTGGACATTTGTGCAACGTTAGCGTGCTGGTTAACTTAGCAGCTAATTACCAGTCGTGGCAAATAGATAGGTCTGATTAGCACACCAGCTAGCGCATTTACCAGAAGCTAGTATTAGCTGCGTCTTAGCTAGCTTGTCTTCCTACAAAAAGCTGTATGAAGAGATTCATCATTTCACAGTCACACTTGGAGAGAGAGTGTGTGTGTGTGTGTGTGTGTGTGTGTGTGTGTGTGTGATGTAGAGATAGTCTGAACATCTGTGACATGACTCAGATGCTGAGGGAGTCAGATGCATATGCTGTTGAGTGCATTCTCTTCTTCCATCCTCTATTCATTTTTTACCACACTTGCCAGCTAGGCTCAGCCGCTTCCCTTAATTATCTGTGCATGAGAGTGTGTGTGTGTGTGTGTGTGTGTGTGTGTGTGTGTGTGTGACTGCATCAGATGTGATGTGATGCATTAGGCGTTTCTGATGCTTAGGTGTAAAAAATCCCATTAGAGTGAGCGGGACGGCAGATCGATAACTTACGGGATGTAGAGCGACGCTGGGTGTGTGTGTGTGTGTGTGTGTGTGTGCGTGTGTGTGTGCGCGTGTGCGTGTGGGTGGGTGTGTGAGTGTGGAAGTGCTTTAACACCTCTCAGAGGTGGATTAGTACGCGACAGCATGGAGACACTGTCAGAGAGGGTTAGTGTCAGAGAGAGGGGGGAGAGGAAAGTGTAGAGGGAGAGAGTTGGAAAGTAGGAAAGAGTATGAGGTTCAAATGGGAAGAAGAAAAGCAAGGAGGACGAAAAGAGGGGAGGATGTGTCACTCGTGATGACAATGTGTTGTCCTTGGTGATTTTGGCTGGAGGGAGAAATGAAAAAAAAAAAAAAAGAAAAAAAGAATAAAACAGGGTGATGGAACTGCTTCAATGTTAAAAACTAAAGAGATGTAGAGTATATTTTTGAAAGGGACAAAGATGCAGGCCCTGGAGTCAAATGTACTGCATTGCCTCACTAACTTAAACATCACACACACACACACACACACACACACACACACACACGCACAGGTGTTTTCAGTTATGGCTGATTAGAGCTGACGGTGGGCAGAGCTATGCTAGGAATCACACGAGGTCACAAAACCTCCATTACCTAAAAAGAATGATAGAGGCGTAATTATCACGCAAGAGTGGGGGTGCATGCCCACATAGTCCTGAGAAGTGGTCTAAACAGGTAAATTAAGTGAAAACACCTGTCTCTGTGTGTGTGTGTGTGTGTGTGCTTAAAGTAATCTACTTTAATGTGGTGCTTTTATGATGTCAAGGTAATATCTTTTTAAATGAATGCTGCCAGTAAAGGAGATTTGACAGTTTTAGGGTTCTGACGGAGAGGAAAGAAGGTGCTTAAGTAAAAGCAGAGGGCAGCGAGTTAGCTGTCGGGTAAGAATGTCATTTTGAAGAGATGGACACAGAGGAGCACAGAGCACGATTTAGATGCCCACTTGTGTCTTATTTCAGCTCTGACAGTGCTCCTTAGTGTGAAAGATTGAAAACATAAAACCCTAACGCCTGATGGCAGGGTCACCCATTGGTGACGCAACGCTGCAAAACACAGTCTGATGCCAAATGGGGCTGCAAGTAACACTTATTTTGCATCACCGTATGTTTTTGCAGTTAATTGATTAATTGCTTGGTTTATAATAGTTTTCTTAGTCTTGTTTTGTTAGACCAACAGCTCAAAATCCAATGATATCCAATGCACAATGATATAAAACAAAGGAAAGCAGCACGCAGTGGAGGTTTGACACTCCGTACGCTTGCCTGTGAGTCACAGTGCAACTACACACAGAAACGGGCATTTTTTTTTGCACTAGAGTTAATTAATTGGGAGTGTATAATTAGACGCTGTCTCCATTTATTTCCCATGATTAGTAACACGCTACAAAGTTCTGTCGGCACGGCATATCATCCCAAAAATGTACAGTTACTTATCGGCTCCATCCTAGGAACTATTGGACCCATACTGAATATTAAAATAACAGATACATTATCGGAAATTGTTTTGGCATCATTCCTTCTAGTTTAAAGTGTCATCGGCCTGCATATATGTGTGTAATAGCTGTCCGGGCTTGTTCGAAATCTTGCTCAGATGAGTCCATAAAGACGAGGCCGGTGTGTGTGAGGTCGGTGTACGCCTGTTTCACCACAGCCCCCTTCGCATCTTGGAAGTCGTGGCAGGCCCAGCAGACGGAGGGGTGGCTGGCCAGGCAGGGCGCCTGCCACAGATTAAGGTCATGGGAATGAAAGGGTGGCACCAACAGCAACCACCCCCCCCACACACACACACACACACACACACACACACACACACACACTGGGACTCACCCCTGCTGTAACATGCAAGTGTGTGTACGTGTGTGAGTGTTTTCACACTGGAGATGATGAAACATCAACATGATCCTCTGTCTCAGCAGCTGGTAGACACACACACACACACGTGCGCGCACACACACACACACACACACACACACAGCAAATAACACATTCATAACCATCACGTTTTCCTCTCAGTCGCAATTAAAAACACGGAAATCTATATTCCTCTACAATATTAGAAATGCTACACAATTATGAAATCGCTGGGAAACAGAATGACACGATTGCACACACCAACACAGCCTCTCTCACTTTCACACACACACACACACACACACACTCCAGTGGGTAGGCGGTAGGGTGAACGCGTGGCAGATGCCCGACACATTGGTGTTCGTTCAGTCACTATAAAGAGCAGCTGCTCAGTCTTCACTGCCCTCTGGCACTGCACACACACACACACACACACACACACACACACACACAGTCACATGGATGCACAGACACACATGCACTTGCTGTATAACACTAATGCTTGAAGGCATTCCATCTCTCACAGATTACAAGCGCACCAACACGAAAACACACACACACACAGAGAGAGAGAGAGAGAGAGAGAGAGAGAGAGAGAGAGTGAGAGAGAGAGATAACAGCAGCACAAAAACCTGATCAGCCCTCACCCATATCAATCCATGTCACTCCCTGATCTCTCTCAGTCACGCACACACTCGCCATAAATCCCTACATGTGGCTAAACCATTCCCGCCCTGTAGTCCCCAAAGCCTCACACACACACACACACACGCAAGCTAACACACTTCCTGAAGTCTTAAAAGTGAGCGAATGATAAATCTCAGAGATGTTACAGAGGAGATACAAGGAGTGTAGACGGAAAATGGAAAAAAAAAGGTGTAAAGGAAAGAAGAGAGAAAAAAAAAAAAAAAGCATTGAAGACGATTCACAATTATTGACAAGTCAGCTTCCTGTGTGGAGTAACATCCGGTGGGAAACAAAATTGGATGTTACTGGGTTAAAGGCAGGTTCTTGGAACTTGTGATGACCATTCCCCACCCGCTATTTTCATTACTGACTAATCATCCAATGCTCCTCAATGCTTTTATGTAAAACTGAGGGCTTTTGGACCATTAGGTAATCAGAAACTTTGCATTTTAAGCAACACTTAAAGGATCAGGTCGGTGTTTTTGCATGTTTTAGCCCCGTTCCTTCAAATCGTACATCATTTACATGACTGTCAAACTTGGCAAAGATAAGGTAAGCATTCTGCATGATTTGGCAATTAAAAAGCTGCATTGGGATCCACGCTGCTCATTTGATTCAAAGAACTGTAACATGTCAGGTGGAACGAAACACAACTCCCTTCGCACCTTGTTCGAGGAAACTACCGCGAACACCTCAGGCGTGTTGCATGACCCTCAGGTAAATGGTACTGCGACTCCTGGCCATTGACTCCCTTTCCAAACAAATAGTTAGAAACCTCCTTTTGTGTGTGTGTAGTGAAGTGTTCACTACAATTCAATGCATTTCCTGATATTCCAGAGGAATCCTGTTTTTTTTTTTTTTGTTTTTTTTTTGGCTATAAGAGATACAAAAGACACTTGATCTCCTGATAGTGAGTCCTTGTTCCTCTCTGACTTCCTTAAAGAGAATATATCTCTGTCTGGAATACACTTCTCAAACCACCGGGAGATATTCCAAGAATTCCAAGGAGCAGCAGGTAAACCGTATTTAAATGTGTAACTCGTGTTACTCCTCCTTCATTTGCTTCCGTTTCTTTCAGATTTTCCATGCAGATAACTTTTCTCCCTCCGTCTCTCCCTGATAACAGATCAGTGGTTCCCATTGCCTGATTGCCGGTGATGACAAAAAACAAAAAGGAGCGGCGATGGCTGTACAGATCTGCTGTTGTGTCCTGTCACCAACCAGTGGGTCACCAAACGCACCCCGAGGCGATGGCCACGATGGGTGGGTGGGGGGGGGGGGGGGGGCAGAGTGGCAGCAAGGTGACAAAGGTGCCTATTGATAAAAAATAAAATCAGGAGAGGAAGAATGGAGGGGTGGGGAGAGGGGGGGGTCACGGGAAATGAGGGTATTTGTCTTTAAGGAAGAGATCGGGTGGCCAGGCATCTTTCTGGCCTGCGCGATCACTGTTGTCAATGTGGCACACTATAGCACAAAAATACAAGGGTCCTTTATGAGGCTGGGAGGTAATTGTGGGGTATAGGTTACTGGGGTATGTGTGTATTAGAAAAAGAAAGAGACAGAATACCACAGCACAGGTGCATAGTCTTTTAAACGGCTGCTCAAGTATGAAGGGGAGGAGAGAAGAGGGAGGGAAAGATGGCAGGCAAAGTGTGTGTGTGTGTGTGTGTGTGTGTGTGTTGGGGGGCTCCTAACCCCCTATCCTCGTCTTTTTACTCAGTCATTCATAGCCCTCTCTTTCATTCTCCCCCCGGCTTCTGTGAGAACAATAATGCAGGGGAAAGCCCCTTCTCGCCTCAGGGTGGTGCTGATGGTAGTAAAGAGGTGGTGGGTCACCGGGACAAGGGGGCACTGTGTTGGTGATGCTAACAGGTGCACGCATAGATACACACACATTCACATAAAAGAATGGCTGAAACCCTCTGGTGTTTGTGCATGATGTAGTTCGCCGGCTACTAAACATGTATGCTTGTGTTTTCAAGGCAGCCATTGTTTTTCAGTCATTTAGCTATGGTTGAAGAGACTTCTGCTTCTACTACTTAAATCAGGCGACCTATCCAAATCATGTTCCAGTTCATTCTTTTATCTTCTTTTTCGTTTTGTGTGCGACAGTGCAGTAAAAAAACACTAAACACAAACCATGAAGTCAGCAGCGGTGCTAATGATTTGTGGTAAATGTGATAAAAATGTGCAAAGACACTGACTGGACAAAAAAAGAAAAAAAAAGAAAGAAAATATTTTATAAGCATCTTTCATCTGTTATTCATTCATTCGCTAACTACTATTTATTCCAAATTCTAGACTAGAGTTTTACACTTATCTGAGCCTTATCCTGCTTCTGAGTGAAACGGTCAAAAAACCTAATTTTCCTACACTACTGAGGACATCTTGAGGAGATCTGAATTGGGGAAACCAAAAGTTGTGTTCATTATAGATAAATCCATTGATTATTTTGCAATGAATCAATTAATAGTTAAAACATTTAGCGTATAAAATAGTGAAAAATGCCCATCCACTTTACAATGATTTTTTTATGATCTTTTCTTGATGGATCACTTCATCAACATTCCCTTTCTTTACATTTTGATTGACTTTCTGTCGATTTAATCACCTGATTGTTTCAGCCCCTACAAAAGTAAAGACATGCGAACGCACAGACAAGAACGCTAAGGCTGTCAAGAGAAAATGTCAGTATGTGAGGGGAATATCAGTGAAATCATACGACACTGACAGTCACAACGGGACCCCCGACTGGATGAGGAGACCACTACTCCTCCATACTGCAGACAGGTGGGGTATCAAAGGAAGAATCTGAATAACTGTGTGTAGAAAAATAACAAATGCAGATGCTGCCAGACGGGGCGCCAGGGCTCACTGAATGGTTTGGTGCAAATGATCAAAATCATATGCTTTGGACTCTCGACCCAACTGAACACCTAAGGGAGAATTTTTTCATCTCCCCCAGCAGAGTTCCACACACTCAGCAAATCTATGACAAGGAGCACTGAAATAGTTTGGGAGGTTCGTGGTACACGCACACACACACACACACAGATTTAGACACATCCTCACACACCGAGTCCGCGAAGGTAACTGAGCTGTGATAATGTGGGATGGATGTGGCTAATGGCTGATAGCTGCTGATCCCACACTGATTAACTCAGTGTTTTACGGGATGCCGCTAATGGACTGACACACACAAGACTGAAGACACAAGGGCGGACATACAGTGCACACACATGCATGTCCGTACACACGCAGGCCGACCGGAGACAGATACACACCTCACGGTTCAACTGAGCAGGCCAACACTGAGTTTTTTTTTTTGGACTGAAATCATTCCTAAAACTGCCATTTACTGGTTTCCTGAGAATCAAAAGAATTCAGAAACCTACATTGGCCTTACGTGTCAGCCAGTTCATCCCCAACGCACACACACACACACACATAAACTGGTGCCAAAGTCCAGTAGCTCTCTAAAGTGTCTTCAGCGTGTTGTGATAAGCCAGCTCCCTCTCGTCCTGCCTGCTTTGCTCTGCTCTGCCGCCAGCAAACACACTATCACTGATTCACCACCACAGATAAATCACACACACACACACACACACGCATACAGATGGAGACAAACACTGAGGCAGAGACGTGGCGACAAAAGACAGGGACGTACTTGCACACACACACACACACACACACGCGCACTGAAGATGTGACAACAACAAAAACAACAAAATGGCTGATGCTACAGAAGGGGGGGTTTGTTGTTAGTTCCTGTTTTGGTGCAGGGTGGCTTTCTTTGCAGAGTCAAAACACACCTACAGTAGTGTGGAGGGGGACTGGGAGATTTATCAGTGCGCACACAAACACACACACACACACACACACACACGCAGGTAAGATTAAATACTCTTTCTTTCAGTCTTGTGGTGTTATCTCTTTTTAAGGTCTGTCTCCTTTTCTTTCTTTCTTGATATGACCTGCTGGGCCACAAAATGCCACTGTGTAGTCTAGCTGGGATTGAAGCCGCCTCGACACACACACACACACACACACACACACACACACACACACACACCGGCCCACAGCAAGGCTTGGGGTGCAGATAGGGGGAAATCGATAACAGCTAAACATTGATCCTGTATATTGCGGCTGGTGGAAAGTGAGACAGTAGCATTGGTGTTGGGCTCCTCTGTCCCCTCCATAGAGACAGATATGCTGAGTCAAGAAACCATGACTGGAAGCACTGTACAACATACAGTGTGTGTGTGTGCGCGTGTGTGTGTGTGTGTGTGTGTGTGTCCCATGCAGATGGCGTCCCATCACCTCGGGGAAGGCAGAGATAAGCAGAGTGTATGGGCTGAGATAAGATGCGAGCAGACACTGGGGAGACTGACTGACTGTAAGTGAGTCACTGTAGGAAAAACTGCAGCTTTATGGCCTCACTAGGCCCAAGGACTCTGAAGGAAACACTTTTATTCTAATAGAACTGGCTGGAAAGCATGAGTTGGCCACAGGCTTTATGTCTCAAATGTATCACAGCATTTGAAAACAGCGTTTCCCATGCGGCAGATTCACATGGAATCTGTCACGTGGTTCTCGGGTATCACCCATGTGAAACGTGACACATCACATGTGATTATTTTACGTTAATTCACCATGTTCAGTTTTATAAAAGGTAAAAAAAATAAAAAATCACACACAAGATATCGCATGTGAAACAGCGTCACATTTAGGCACATTTGGTAGGTGCGGTATGCATGGTATTTTGCATGCGCTCTTTTGTAAAGACTAAAATGTACAATCAGACTGGATGACAAAACGTGTGATACAGTATGTACAATGTATGTCAGTTTTCACCTGAAATATTATGGATATGACGCAATTTGATTACAATATTGTAAAATGAGTCAAAGTGTCAAACCAAGGCTGGACACTATGGCAGAAATCAGTATATTAAGCATATTCTTCCAACAACAATATGCCCTAACATGTATGATATCTTATATGTATAAGCGATTACATTGACATGAAACAAATTGCATGTTTAATGCAATGAACAGCTTTCAAGTGCATTACATCTGACATGGCGTGATTCCACTTGAAGTTGACATACGCTAATATTGAATTCTCACTCAGCTCTATGCGTAACTACCTATATATGATACACTAGGGGAAGAATTAAACATTTGATTTACTGACGTAAGAGTGAATACATTCGAAGGCACTAGATATTGCCACATTTGTCTCCGGTGGCTTCAAGCCCAAAAATGTTGCTGTTGTCAACCTTCCAAAATCTACCATCAGTTAAATCTGAAGGGCTACAACACGCTCAAAGACGTGTCAACCTCAATTCGACGACTTGAAAGTGTCAGTTATCAGCTTTCCCTGTGTTCTCGTTAGCACGCGTTCGTTTGTCCGTGCCTTCAATCGGCCTTCATACTCGTATTAGTAAGTTCTGCCACACACGGGCGTGTTCTTCAGAGGGTGAGACAAGAGTGATGTGTGTGTGTGATAAGTGGCGGCGCCATGGCAGTAGCAGGACACAACACTGAACCCCTCCCTATGCGCACACACACACACACACACACACACACACACACACACACACACACGCGCACGCTGATAAGCATCACCTCCATCCCTCGGCCTGGCTCTGTCCTACTGTCTCTCTGCTCTGAAGCAGTTAGTGAAGAAACTGAAAACACAGAGGACGCTGGCTGGAGGCAGAAGAAACTAACAGAAACTATTCTGGGCAGACAGAATGATGTGGATAGAAGCCGAGGAGAAAGAAAGTGAAGGTCAGAGGACTAGACACGCACAGGGGGGTGCTGGAGTTGAACAGTTTAAGGTTGGGGCAAACAGGTAAAGTTACCACGGTTCAACCAACAAGACGACTGGAGCCTGGTGTTTTCGTAAGAAGCTGGCGAGATCTGCTACTTTCATGATTTAGACGTAAAAAAAATATTAACAATAGCATAATTAAAAAACTGTAAAAAGGAAACTAAGAAAGTGTTAAAACCCCCACTAAGCCACAAATACACCACAGGGGTGTAAAAAAGGATAGCAATAATATTTTTCACTTTACATGCTACCAGGTATGGTTAAAATGACATGAATTACAAAATAAAGTCATGAAAACCAGTGTTTCCATATGGAGTCTGGAGTGTGCCATAAATTATTAAACTATTACCAATAAGTGAATAGAAGCAATTGCCAGCAAATGTATAAATCTTTCTGCATTGGGGTATTTTTAATAACTTCATTTATTTATTTACTGATTACTAATTAACTATTAAAAAGTGACACCACGACTTCTGACACAGAAATTAGAATATGAGAAAAGAAAACTCTCCCACATGGGGAAAAGAAAAAGAACAAACACTTACTGTATTTGAACAAAATTTGGAGCAAATGTTTTAAATCAATTCTGCAAATAAATATGTAGTCAGTCAAGCTGTGTTAATTAGCTCTCATTTCGGGAGAGGATGGATGATTGCTTGAACTGGTCCGTGTTCAGTTTGGTAAAAAAAAAAAAAAAAAAAAATGTGGTAAACAAATAATGGCCAAACCATATCTATGTTCATCAAGCAGCTCTCGATGGAATGTGTTTAAAAAAAAAAAAAAAAAAAAAGCACAGAAAGCTGTCGGAAGTATTTGTGACACACCTTTTTGCGGCACAAGCTGCAAAATATTTTGCAGACACCTGAGTGAAAAAGCCCAGGGCGGCTATCTGTACACGACACAGCAGATAATGCCACAGACGCCACAGTCGCTCCTCTATCGCTTTTATATCTCAGAACAAAAGGCAACAGGATGCGACGTCACGCAATAAGTGACGACTTCCTCGCCGGCACCGGCAGCAAATACCCGGCATAATCCACACAGACACATTCACAAGACCCATTTAACAGCTTATACTTTGAGAGTAAAAGACATATTTTAAAGGGGAAATCCTCTCATCCGCGCGTGATTGGATTAGCCTAACATCGTAACCAGATTAAAGACAACATGTAGAGGGGACATCAAAAAATCACTTGAAACCAAATCAATCTTGTCCAATGTGCTGGCGGCAGACGTTACCGGCCTATTCAGGCAATCACAGTGGATTTCGTTTTTTTTTGGGTTTTTTTTTACAGAATAAGGGCACAGCGCGGGACCAGCGCTCACAACTCTGCATCGCGGGACGTAGCAAAGCTGCTGAATGGCTAGTCATAATCCACTTAAATGAGATTGTGTTAGACAACTGCAAAGGAATATAAGTATATAATCATCTACATTATATTTATTATTCATTTTGGTTTCCTACAAACATGCTTCCTAAATATATATATATATATATATATATATATATATATATATATATATATAAAAAGGTAGAATGCTGCTGCTCTTTAGCTTTGGAACTGCTACGACATTTTCTATTGAGGTCATGTTAATGTCCCGTCTTTCACACTGCGTGTTTGTGTCATCTTGAGGCCCACGGTCACTCAGCGAAGTGTATTCTCAAGCAGATAGATTGGAGTCTGCTACGAGCCGGCTATCGCTTAACATAGTGCACTTCAAAATGAAAGGACCGCATGTAGCGTCCACAGACGTCATCGTATGAGTGACTTAGGCATCCTTGTGTTTTCGTCGCGCAACGCTAAGATGGTAGGATGTGTGAGAAGTATTTCTTTAAAAAAAACGCACAGCATGATTGGTTCTGGACTTTGCCTCCTTTTCCTGCAGTGACTAAGTTCTTCCGATCACAGAGGTTGTGCCACACGAAGCAGGTGAGATGGTACAAACTGTAGGGTCCAATAAAAAGACTTATTGTCAACTTAGCCGAAATTGTCACGGACATTTTTGAGACAATTTTGTTTTCCATTTCATTATAGCCTCGTGAAACACTATTGAAACCCTGAGACTTCAATATTAGTTAACGCGGTTGATAGAGGAAAAACTGGCAAACACTGCTGCTTATATCTGTATGCCTTATTTCTGGTATTGGAATGTCTTTTTCATTTCACTAATTTGAACTTTTTGAGATAAGTCTGTTGCCACTGTTCATGTCATCGATGGGACACGCCGGAATAAAATACAACACAATTTAACTGACAACTTCAGACAAGGGGAGACTTCAGTAAAGTAGATGTAGAATGAACAAGATCTGATATGAAACAGGCAGGAGAACCATGAAATAGAAGGGGGAAAAAAAAGTTGCATCACAGAGCAGAAGAGGAGGGATTCAAATACAGTAGAGCAAACCAATGATGTTTCCTACCTGATCCCGAGTCCATGATGTTGGACTGTCCTCTGCGATCAGGCACCAGCCGCGACGAGCCGGGCATGCTGACCGGCTCTGAACGTACCGGCTGGATCCTGCACACATGCAATATACGGTGTGTGTATTATTACACATGACACGCAAAAAGAACACACATGCAATGATATCTAAGGGCCTCAAGTGCCAGTTTGACTGTATCTGGTCCCAGGAACCCACGGGGGGGGGGTACGTGTCAAAGTACCTGAGGCTGTGCAGGTCCAGGTCGTCCGTGTCAAAGTCCAACAGGGGCTGCTGGACATCAGTGGGGCCCTGGGATTGAAGGACTGAGGACGAGGAGGAGATGACTGTGGTCTGGCCTGAAGGGTGAATGGTCTTAAACTGAAACTGGGGGCCCATCCACAGGCGCCTGTGGGGCCCTGTATGGGTCACAATCTCCACCTGAGAAACACAAAGGTTAGTGAGGAGAGAGAACCCCCTCGGTTTCCAAACATAACGGGCCGAGATCTTTGAGAAACTCCCTTACTATGATATGGGTGCATCTGCGCAACTTGGTTTCGCCCACATCCATGAAATTTACGAACACCCTCTTCTAAAGTTATTTAAAATAAGCATTTTAGCTGCAATTTCTGCTGTTTAAATACATTTACAACATTTGCCCGCAAATGTAAACGTAATCGTGGTACCATCAACAGAGTCATGTCTGGACAAAATAATTGTCAAGATATTCCAGTCTGGGCCAAAATGGTGTACTGACCAAACCACTAACAGATGGACATTGCTACCCACAGCATGCTAGCGGTGTGGCCAACCCCCCCCCCCAAAAAAACATATGTAGCTCTTTAAATACACCTGAACTCCTCCACTAATCCATCAGCAGTTAGTCAGCTTTTCTGACGAGTTGCCATTAGTGGATTTGACATGGTGGTACGGAGTCAATCTATGTGCCGATACTCACACACACCCCCCATGCCAGCACTCAGATGAACTCAGTTATATGACAGCCAACTAAAAGCTTGCTGTACTCTTGCACAGCTGAAAGTCTTGAGGATGATGTCAGAACTAGTCAAGATCTTGTGCGCGTTGGGAGCACCGGCGGCATGACGGGGGAGCCTTTCCCGGGGGGGGGGTTAATAGAAGCGTGACACTAGCGACGGCGCAGTAGCGAGGCTGAGGTGAGGCCTACTGGGAGAATAAGACGGTGCTGGCATGGCAGGCAGTCCATGGGCACCAGAGCTGAGTGGCACTAATGCTGGCTGAAAGTAGGGTAGGAGAGGGCTACGGAGCGGGTGACTAATAAACATCGGACTACCACTGCCTCCTCCGTTCTCCGTCTCGTCTTTGCCTTGAATTGAACCGTCTTCGGCCTTGGACTCCCACTTTTTCACTGCTCTCCCACGCTAACTTTGAACGCGTTTTCAACTCCCCGCAGCACTTAACTAGCCTCCTGGCGTCTCGCTGTTCACATTTCATTATCTTTACTTGCACACGCCTTCGTCTCTCAGCTCCGTCTCGCTCCACTCTGGCTGCCAGGTGCCAACATCTCAGGCAAGAGCGAGAGCTTACGTTTTCTGAAATCGCCTGTGTGTCTGTTTATACACACACACACGTGCATGTACACATTTAGATATATAGGTGGTCCGTCACAGCTGCGGAAATTAGGCCACAGAAGGAGGGAGGAGGATTGTCACTTTGTGTGTGTGTGTGTGTGTGTGTGTGCGTGTGTGCGTGGGTGCGTGTGTGCGTGGGTGCATGTGTATGTGCTTTGCCAGTTAACACCATCAATGTCACGCCGAGCCGCAGAGCCGAACAGCTGCCAGTGTGCTCTCTTTGCAAAAGGATGGAAGGTCCAGATGTTACAGTCCAGTGTCAACCCCCAACCCCCCTCCCCTTCCCATCACATAGCCGATGACATGTTGCTCAGGTTTGCCCTCGCAGCCTATTCCCTCTCTAGACCGGGCACCGTGCTTGATCAAGTCGACCGACGGCCAAAAAACACCTGTTTGTTGCCTCACAAACATCCAACTGACTGCTCAACGCCAAGGTAGAAGTATACCTGCAGTTGGCCACATTAAATAACAACGTCCTCCATCAGAGAGGTACTGTGAGTATAAAGGCCTCATTAATACCTGCTGTAAAAGGCACACCTTCAGGCGCGGTGAAAAGGCTGCCCTCACAGCCTCTTCCTGGTTAGTGGGGGTGCCAACACGCCCTTTCGTACGGTCTCTTCTCGAAGGCATTTACGACGTAGCACTTGGTTGTACACGCAAAAAGTGAAGTTCAAACCCTATCATAGTTTGTCGGTTTCAGATGTCGTTAGACAATCTGAAAAGAACTTACGCATTATGTTTTTAGGCTGTTGCGGTATGTATTCATACATGTCAAACAGGCCGTCCTGAGACACGTCATAATCGGTTACATGAGATCTTGGCTTCTCAATCAGAGACATATTAAACAACTAATTTACAAAAGACATTATTGTTTTTCCCCCCAGAAAAATATTATCACTATTTGATTTCTTCTTGTTTTATTTAATTTGATTTATTTGACATATCAACAAAAACATATACATAACAGGCACTACAACAAATACATATTCTCTGAAAAATGTTGAGGATAACACAATAAGTTATTTAGTTCCTTCCACTGAGGTCCTCTTTCCAGGAAGACAAAGATTACAGATAGGTACCCTGTGCCATAACATAGCTTGACAAATATTTCCAGATTCATGTAGCCTGTATTTTAAGTACCTCTGTGTACCCAACTGACTTTGCCTGCTCTCCTTCAAATTCGCCACGATTTATTATTATTATTATTATTCATCTCTTTTTTTTTTTATCACCTTGTGTTTTGTCTTGTCATTTTTTTTTTTATATATCTTAAGTATGCAGTCTCCAGCCACTGACGGATGCATCGCTACCACCGCTCTGACAGGAAGTCGCCAAAAATCCGAGTTAGTGCAATGGATAGTTTTGCTCCTGGCAAACTATCATGGCAGATATGAACCAGGGCCTCTGAAAGCTAAGTGGGGTGCATTTTAACCGATCAATTATGCATGCAGCGGAATTATTGATGGTGAAAATGTAGTGGGTTACCTGCCGACACCAGAGATGAGTGCATTGAGGGTTAACCAAGCTGAAAAGACCAGGGGGTGTGTGTACTGGGTTTTTCTAACATCTAGCACAATTTCGGATGACAGTTGTGATTAAGAAGGAAGCAGGTAATCCTATCTGACTGAGCAGGAAGAGTAAATGTGTATGAAACTAATTAGGATCCAATAACTATGGATTATTATGATGACTGTTACTATTACTGATATTCCTTGCGCTGACAGATCAGGTATCCTCCCTTTAGGAGTGGTAATTCTCGATTCTATATATATATATATATATATATATATAAAAAAAAACACTTCTCACTTGGGATGGGAGGGTTAGGGTTGACAGCATGCATCCTCCCAAACTCTCAAAGTTAGAATTTGGAGGCATTGTCAACATCCATATGAGATAATGCCTTAAACCTGCAGTGAACACAACTTGGCCATTTGGCTGCAGTGGAACAAGCCAAAAACACAAAATTGGATGTATTATCACTTCGTAACGTCGTTATGGCTAATGTGTTTGCAAACAGTTGCCCGTCTACGCATCCAACAGACGCAGAGCAAGAAAAGCATTCATCTGGAGTCTGACAAGTCGGATATTCACTCTTCTTTTTCTTTCTGTTTCGCTCTCCACCAAGCCCTGAGGGAAACCTTTGGCTTTTTAAGCCGCTAAATACTCCACTTTGTTGACCAGCTTGTCTCTAACTTTGTCTGTCTGCTGTTTCGGTGTTGGGGAGGCAGTGAAGTAGTGGGTTTATCAGACATCGCTTGCTGAAAACAGCTTCCTTCTGCAGCTGGAAACAACCTTAATGAGAGAGGAGCTGCGGGGCCAGAACACTCGAAACAATGAAGAAGAGGCTGAAGAGGTTCAAAACCTCCGCAGAGCTAAGGGGAACAACAACGGAGATGGACAATAATTCTTTGTGGGTACATCCCTGCAGAATAGCCCTTTTCTATTACGCATACTTACGTGACCTTTGTTTATGTAAACATACTGATGAGTGCAGCTTTCACTCTGAATGGGTACTTGCCCATGTACAGCAATGAGCGAATAAATGGCTGTGGGTGTCTGCAATGTTTTCAGTCAGCCACATATTCTAGAACAGTAAGCCATGAGGCCTTGAGCCCTTCAGTGTTTACTTTGCATGTTGGTATTGAAAGTATGGAAATATTGGTTACTGGGACAACACTTTGTGGAAGTGCCAGTCGGGTGGATATTACAACATCAGGGGACGATTTAAAAACATCACAGTCACAGCGAAACTCTTCAGCATTTTCTTGAGGACTCATATTTGTTTTTCAAACACAGTAGGCTACGCCTGAGACTGCTGCAACGCTGGGCGTGACCTCACTGATTGTCAGGCAGTGTCAATCACCTGTCTGCTTGCCACAGACTAACTTAATGTCACCGTAACGTTGGTAAAGGTAGAGATCTGACCTGAGAGAGCCACTCCTCGTCCTCCTGGCCACTGTGGCCTGACGCCAGGCTGTCTGACGACTCGTGGCGCGTGATTGGGCCTGGGCTTCCTGGGGGCATCGCTGAGAGAACACAGATGCACACACACACACACACACACACACACACACACACACACACACACACACACACAATGATAACATGTTGTTATACCCCAATGATGACATTTACATTTGATAGTTTGAAGCTGACAATATTTGTGCCAATGTCCAATACCGTCATGTTTTTCAAGCAAGTATTATCTTTAAAATTCAAGTAAACAATGTTTTGTATATAATAGATATTTTTGAAAAGTTTAAAGGCCTCCAACATTATAAAATATGACACAAGCTATTGGAGAGGAACATCGTTAAGTCAAACCTGGGCGGTGAATCATATATGAACTACTCACACAAATCAGCCTGTGAAGGAAAATGAGAACTGACGACTACTTTATTAAGTGTTTATTAAGTTCAAGTGTGTCAAGAGTCATTAGGGATTGACTGATATGGTCTTTGAAAGCCAAAACCAATACGTGTAGGCCGAAGTCTGTGGCGGCAGATATTTTGTGCTCAGTCTTATTTTGTAAGATCAAAAACCGGTAAATTCTAAAGTAGATAATGCCATGCTTTCCTTTCTCGCATTTGGGCATATGGGTGCATGCCAGTGTGTGTGTGAAAAGGCAAGCGTACAGTAAAGTGTGCGAGGGAGAGAAATAGAGTGTGTGTGTGTGTGTGTGTGTGTGTGTGTTATAAAGAGAAAGTGAGTGACAGAGAGACCCAGAGACAGATGGGGCTCTTGCAGGCTTGAATAAGCAGTCACGGAGAATGTGGCCTAATGTGTGGAATCGGTCCTTTCGCTGTCTCCCACCTCTGGGACGGGGTTTGTTTAACACAGGAATGGCTAATAAACTTGTCAACTCCACATCTGGAGCGCAGGAGGCGCTCCTGTCTTTATCCGCGCTCTCGCACGTGCCAGGTGTTCATAGACCCCCCGATGGAGGCGGTTTGGTGTTTGACACCTCTCTAACGAACACACACACACACACACACACACTCCCCTCATGAAGTATAAGGTCTGCACAGTCCTTACACCTGCTTCGGAAGTAGTGCTTGCTGTGTATATAATTGTGGAAGGACTGGGTAGTCAGAGTGAGCACCAAGGAACAGAAACGTGCATCGACAGAAAACCAACCACTGGACAAAGTTGAAAACAAAAACAAACAAAAAAAACAGTTGTGTATTCACACTGTCACACATTGTCAAATCAATTACCGCTACAAAAACATCTCAGAGAGTGAATAAAGGACAAACTCCACGGCTGGACGCTGAAATATAATGTCCATGGCAGAAAAAGACCAAAATGTTGGATTTCTATGTGGGATATTTACTTGTTTAAATGATTTTAAAGCATTCAAACATTTTAAAGTTATATATTATAAATGATTATATTATAAATATAAATTACTTAAATGATAATTGACTTGAAAATTAAAAAACTAAAATAGGATGCTCAAAACATCTGTGAAGACACTTGTAACGATGCGGCCATAACAATCTCCTACATCAAACCACAGCATAAAAAGAAATTGTTGTATTGCATTTGTTACATTTTCTGGCTTTTGTCTTTTAGTGTTGGGTTGGTTCACCCAAATTACATTACTAAACATTACGTACCCCCAGAGGTATCTAGACAAGTGTGTCTATCTGCGAGATTTCTGCCCCAATAATAAAAAAAAAATAGAGGTAAATGGAAATCAGTTTGTGGTACTAACATTTAAAGTTCAACGGCAAAATCTCGCAGGGATTATTTCTTTGGAAGGAAGCAAATGTTAATGTTGAATTGTTAAATGTCATTGTTTTCAGCGTTGTGCGCGCCACCAAAATATTCCATTCATGTCTATCGTATTACAGCGGAGGCAGGGAAATGTCAGGGACGGATTCACTTAAAACCTGGATGAATAAAAACAAAAATACCCGCATGGCAAGATACCACTAGTAAGTGAAATACGTTGTTTCTGTAACACGGGTGACCCTGTAACGACACAGATACCACGCAGAGGGAAAGCGAGCTAGGGCTACAGTCAGAAAGAGAGAGGCCGAGAAGGGCTCTCATGTCGTTTTAAATTGGAAGAGAGAAGAACAAAGCCTGTGTTGTGTTACTTATTAAACAAAATCACGACTCCCCTATTTCCTACCACTGCCTTCACTCCCACTGCCCCCCACCCCTCCTCGCTCTGTCTCTCCCTCTTCCTCTCCCTCTCTCTCTCTCTCTCTCTCTCTCTGACCCTTGGGGCCAATAGCTGTTCCCTAATTAATTATTGATGTTCTGAAGCAGTTGGTGGACTGGCTGGATCGGGTTTCCAGAGGGGGGGGGGGCTTTCAATGGCCGGAGTCACAGTCAGGCTCCGGTGTGGGGAGCTAGTGGCCATCCCCATGGGTCAAGCAAAGAGACATCCCTCCCTCTGTGTGTGTGTGTGTGTGTGTGTAACGAGCCTGACTGACCCCGGCAGTTACAGTCATATCTACCCATGTTAGTGTCCGGCTAGCCGGCCACTCAGCATCCTGCTTTTACAACGCTCATTACTGGCTCTTAGGAGACGGAGCGTCAATGCAGTTTCACAGACAGAACGTTTTTAAGTGCAAACTTATTGCACCGCACTCAAGAAAGGAGTCTGACTGTATGGCTGTAGGTACAGTAACAACGACTGTGCTCTGTTATTGATGGATTTAAAGAAACATCAGAGACTAAGCGGGTAGAAATTCAGCCATTTTGGAAAAATGTACCGAATGTTGCGACCACGTGCCGTAAGGCCTTTGCGGCTCCAATTATGCGCCGTTGGACAATTTCCGAAGGACCTCAGAATAAGCATGGCAGAAGAAAATCGTGACTCTCAGCCTTTTGCGGGCCAAACATACCATCACATTCTTAAATTCTTAAAATAGTAAAGCCACTGGGATCAAATACTGAGCTGCATTGCTGGGGGTGGGTTGCTTCAGGTACACGTTAATAGATGAAAACCGTGTGTTGCAGCAGAAGTTGAGCCAGGTTAAGCTTTTTTTTTTTCCTGACAATGGCCCTGCATTATTTAGCCACAAGTGGCGGCAGGTCAAACATACTGTACCATCGCTATCTTATGGAGATCTTTATTTTGTGGCAAAGAAAAAAATTTGTTTGCTTTTGGGAAATAGAAAAAAAAAAAAATACAAAAAATTATTGATGTCATGTAAATCAATAAATCAGGACTGGTATATGGTAATATTTCTATATAAATATCCGCATTTCTCAGGTATTTAATCTAATGGATTAGCTAAAAGCATCGTCTTGTCTGCTTATTTGTTTTTTGGTCCGTTTCTTTAATAACCACCCGGATGATTATGTGCTTGCATACCCACATAAGCGGAAAAACGATCTTCCCTATGCTGCAGACGAACAGAGTTGTCTGTGTCACAGCCTTTATTGACTGTGGAGAGTGGTGTTTTGCTGTGCTGAAGGCCAGTAGCCAGTGGCCTGTTAGCCAGAGCAGCGAAGCAAGGAGTCAGAACAAGAACAAAGGCTGCCTAGGTATTGATGTAGCCCGACCTCCTGGGGCCTTGGGCCAGGGGCCGGACAGGCTGATCTCCAGAGATAGATAAGGGGCTAACAATCTGATGGATCTGGAGAGCTGGCTGCGCAGTGGACAGAGGATAGCCGTCTTGTCTGGGCTGTCTGCTCTGTTCACCTTTATCTCTTTCATTTGTATTTTTTAAACATTCATTTTAGTTTTCCTCTCACTACTTTGACCTGCCGCACTGGCTGCCAGACATTTCACTTGCTGGGCTCCCTCTCGACTGCTCCACCTGTCTCTCTTCTCACTTTCCTCTCTTCTCGCTTTCCTCTTTTGAGTAGTACTCTGGCAGATAGGTGCTGGCATACTGACAGACTGGGATAGCTTAGTCATTATATATCATTCAAGGCGCATTTGACTGACAGCTCCTTCATTCAGCCAGCGCTACACTTACCCCATCCTTTCTCTGCCTCTCTTTGATTACTGACCCAGTCATGGCGCCATGGTTTCTCTTTACCAAACGCCTGATGCTCCAAAGCCTTCACTCTGGCCCCTCTCTCGGAGCAATTAGATCTATTGACGAGGCAACTGTGGCTGGCTTGTCATGGGCTTCAAAGTCCCAAGAGAGCTGCCGAGCCAGCCAGTCAGTCAGTCTCCACAATTAGCACATTATATGACAGGTAGGGAGGGGAGGGCCACGGCCAAAAAGCATAGCCTCTGTCGCTGCCATCATTGCCAGGCTCAAAAGGGGCCAGCCAGAAATCCAGGTGGTAAATTATTCACCGGTTTGTTTGCCTCAGAGCAACTTTGCGGCATGGGGACGAGGTGTTGGAAAACATACTGCGGACAGCTAGACAAATATCACCCCCGCAAAAAATGAATATGTGGAAAAAACGCACTCTGAATAAAAAGTCTGAATGTAGCAAATGAGGGTGTGAAAACCACACATTCATCAAAGCATAGACACTGCTATGATGGGTAGTAGTCATTCCGTTATTACTTAGTTCCGACACCTTTGGCCAAAGGAAAAAGGGCCCATTCACACACTCGTCTGATAGATAAATGGGTACTTTTGGGGACACAAGACGGGAATCTGTGATTCCCCCTTAGCTATAGATAGAGGATTCCCCAAACACTAAAAACTTGGCTCGAGACCGCTTTTATTAAGCTAAGCCAGATCGTACTACAGCATCTCCTCTATTTGTGAGTATACTGTATAATGTGTGTCTCTTTCTTCCTTATCTCTGCAAGGCAGTGCTGCACGTTGCCGTCCTCTGCAAGGCTGAGTGCTGCTAGTAGCTGCTACAGATGGACAGGTAGAGATAGTGACCATGAAGTGGCGCCACTGCTGCCTTTTATCATCCCGTCCTGGAGGCTCCGGTCTGGCCTGACCCCGGCCCTTCCTCTCCCCTTCCTATTCCTCTCCCTGCATACTGCATTTTTAATCAGCCTGGGTCATCCAATATAGAGCCACGAGACCGGAGAGCATGGCCTGTCAATCAAGCGCTGCCACTTCTTCGCCTTTCACCACCTTTCTGGAGACATAGTCATAGTGTGTTAGACAATTAGCTGAAGGGGATATTTATATAGATTTCTTACCCTCATTCTTTAACTCTTTCAGTACTTCTGTTTCTTGTTTAATAGTAAAAACTCTCATCTTGTTTCTTCTCTTGCTACTTCTCTCTCGTGATGGTTGAGTCGGCGATGTAAATTAGACCTAGATAGCACAATTTGTTCTGCAAGTACAGACAGTGCGTTTCCTCTGCAGCGGCACTATCTTTATGCTCTGCAAGAGGCAGCTGGACAAGGAGCGTATAACTGTGCAGTAATTCATCCTAAGGTCAAATCGACTCTTTCTCCTGGATCACTTCTCCATTGCCTTGCCAAGCCCTGGAGGAAACGGCAGAGGAGAGGGCTGGCAAGGGGACGCGTGCCGAGAAACAGGATGTTGAGAGTCTGTGCTCGGGTGCAAAGTGCAGAGATAGAAGGTGGCACTCCAAGAGCAACTCGGTCGGTGTTGGTGGTGTATAGGACCCTGACCCAGAGGGAAAATGGCAAGAGCACAAGAAGTGGGTAGAGGGCTGAACAATTATGTTTATAGCGTCTTGACCTCGCATCGGTTCACACTCGGATGGTTTGGGGAATAAAGAGACAGTGGTGTTATCTGGCTATTGTTAATTGGATGTAAATGTTAATGCAATGAATCTCTCATTATGCAGCCAGTTCTACTGCCCATGCTGGCAGAGAGAATGGTGGAAAAAGCTGACGCCCGTGCCCGTCACCCCAACGTGTGCTCATCGCTCTGACACTAGGAAAGACCATTAGCACTAATTTGACAAAATATCCTACCAGTTAGACCTGGAGCACTGCAGAAGTCAACGGAGACGAGTAGAGAGATTAGGGTAAACACAGCTACCACTTGCCCTGGAGCAGCCGCAAGAGCTAATTACAGATTTTGTGTGTTTATAATTATGGAGTGAGCTCAAAACGGCAGCCTATTCCAGGGGGTGGATTGATTCCGTGTGTGGCCATCCGTGTGCACTCGCATTCGCTTTTGCGAATTGGCCTTTCAGAGGGCAACCTTAAGTGCTCACTGCTCTGTACTTGTTATTGAATTAAAGAGAGTTTAGGGTGTCAGCTAATTGGTCTTAGCGCTGCATCTTGTAGCATTGTGCTAGCATGTTCTGAAGCAGGTATGTAGTGTGGCCGGCAAAGAAGAGATTCAAGGTGCAGAAACGAACTGAAGAACTAGGATTACTTCTGACAGGCCTCAGAGGATATGAAATGGTAGAAACGGTGGAAGTATCTTTCTATCTTTGAGAAAGGAAATGTAATTGCTGCTGACCGGAAAGGTCTCTTCCCAGCATGTGGCATCAATAAGAGGCTGAGGACCGGCTTTCAGCACAGTCAACATGGAAAATCAGCAGGGATTAGGGGTCACCCACTTGACTAATGATGCATACAATACGTACCAAAAACATACATGGTCGTGTTAGCCTGTGCAATCAAAACATACAGAGACCTATATTTTATGAATCATATATGTAATAAACAAACACAGTACGTGCAGTCCAGGGAAATACATCAATAAACATCATCTATCTAGAATAATACTACTAGTTAACATATTAGGATATTAGGAGACGGGGGGATAAAGCAAGCAACGTCTTAGCATAGCATGTTTGGGGTTAATATTCAATAAAAAATGTCAGCAATTAAGCACAAAATAAAAAGCTGAGAAAAATCTAAGTTCTGTTTCCGTAAATATAGCTGAAATGATTGACCAAAAAAAGCATACTTTTATCTCAGCTTGATGCCTGAAATGTTTTATTAAGAAGAGACAACCTCTGTCACTGATGCAGGCCTTGTCTTTTTATTCTGCCTTTCAGTGACCTAATGTCTTTTTTGATATTACCACAAATTTTCACATAGTGGCGTAGAAGCGACCTAAGCCTGCATTTTCAGAAAACAACTCCAGAATTACCTAAGTACATACCCATCTTGGATAACTGTTTGAACAGCATTGTCATGTTGTATGAGGCTAATCAAAATAAATTCGAAACTGATGAGGTGCCATGAGCCTGGTCCTATAACCCCCTTTATTGTATGCTTGTAGAATATCAGAATGTTTACTTCTTTATCAGGATCCCAATGAGCTGACACCTGAAACACATGTTCACTCCAATTTGAGCTGCTTTGCCTTAAGCTAGAGCAAATCTGCCTTGATTTACATCTTTCCATTAAGTTAATAAGTATTTATACTTGCCCGAAATGTTACTTTGCATTCTATTTGAACACGCTTGATATGCTTGTTTGTGTAAACCAATGAACACAAAAAGAAGTATTTGTTTAGGACTTACCAGCCAGAAGATACTGATAGTACTGCACCAGGTCTGAGGCCAACACCAAGGGGTGGTTGGTGTTGAAGGGGGGCTGCAGCTCATTCCACTGTGGAGTCCTGTTCCAAAAGAAATCAACTCTGAGACAGAATGTATTAGAGGCACATTTTCGAGGATAAAGTGGTCAACACAGCTTTACCTGGCAAGAGTCCAGCAGGCCCTTGGACAGGTGCTGAGTTCCAAAGGTGTGTCATCACTAATCTTTTGAGCGGTGCTAATAGGCCGAGGCTCAAGGACATGCTCCACCAAGTTACCATAGCAACTGATGATGTACAGTGAGTCGACAACAGACTGCCGGGACTGATCTGTGAATAGGACGTGAGAGAAGGCAGAGATAAAAATACTGCTTATGAAGATTATTCATAATAATGAGGGAGAAACTGCAGATGAAGATTAACATTCGTCAAGATTTTGTGTCCATTGGCCATTTGTTTTTCACTTTTGGGGAGAAACGTTTGTACTTTGAAAAATGCAACAAAAAAAAAGCACCCGCGGCCATGGTCTGACCTTTCTCTCTTTTCATATTGGGGTTGGTGATGAACCAGGAGCGAGGCGAGGCAAAGATGGCGGCCACACAGAACTCTCCTCCACTGGACTTGCTTGGGGAGATCTGAGGGGGCGGCTTAGCTTTGCTTCAGGAGGGAAAAGAGTACAATGTTGAAACAAAGTACTTTACTGCAGTGTCCCGTATCTCAAAGGTGCTCAGTGTAGTATTTCAACACTTTAACATGTCAAACTTAAATTACTGATGATAGATTGGTTCAAGTTCTGTAACCAAATGTACAGAAAAATGTTTTTTCAAGTGTATATTTTCAAGCTTACACTAAATTACTGGTTTGTCAGAATTAAGACCACATTTCCCATAAACCCTAGTTAAAATGAAATATGTGGCACCTTTGAGACCAAGATTGAAATGTGTGTTTCTTGCATGAAAGATAACAACCGGAATCTGGTTTAGAGGAAGTGATGATTTTCAATAGTATAACACTGGAGGCAAGTATATGGAAAATTACACAGCAACATCTGTGAACAATAAACACAAACTTTATAAAAGTGCTTTGCATGCAAGGAGCTAAGCAAGGAGAAATGCCTGCAAATAAAACATCAACAAAATGACTAAATTGAATTTGCTTTGACACAAACGCAGATCAGAAAACAGCCCAAAACTCAAAAAACATATGCCTTACAAAATGTCCACCTGCGCGACCATCCCTTCACACAATTCAGCCACCATTCTAGATTATCTTCCTGTCTGAGAAGGTGAGGTATGTATGAGATGTCCGTGAGTATCCATGTAGGAGACGACAATTAATTATGCTCCTGTCATAGGATTTTTGCCACGATAATGGCACTGTGGCAAAAATCACCGGCATCCTCATTCATTTCAATGAGGCAGAGGGCTCCTGTTAAAACTGTGAAGCAGTTTTGCACAAAAAAAAGTAGTAGTAGTAGTTAGTCCCGGTTTTACTTATGCAACACCATCCAGAGATCAAACACAGCATGTACAAGAAATCTGTCCGGGTGGAATGTGGCATGTACCTTCCAGCACTGTGTTAAATTGCTGTTTACCCCGTCAGCATTGGGATGTGTAATATGTTGATACTGTGATGTTCTACTGCCTGGGCTTAAAAAGTATAAAGCACAGTGGTTTCTTAGTGAGTAAGAACGAGTGGAAATAAGGCTTCAAACTAGACTTCCTGGTTTGTATTTCATCTTGTACCTGCCACTGTAGACTGTGACTTGGTACTGTTTTGCTATAGTACTACTGTCGATCTTAATATCTATTAACATCTTAATAGTAGGGACCAATACACTTTGAGTCACACTAGATGCATATGATAAATACATACAATATTTATCACGCAATGGAAGGTGCACCTTAAACGCCATCATCCAAGCTGTCTTCCCCTGGCTGCTTCACTTTGTGCAGGCCACTGCAGAGAATTTATTGGGAGTTATCGGATTATTCAGCATGTCAGGACTGTTTGAGAGGAAACGGACACAGAGGAGGTTTTCAGCTGCAATAGGGCTCCCCATATGGCAATGATCAGAGAACAGTAGCGAGGTCTGGTATTATTGTCCGGCCTTATAACCAACCTGGACAGTAAAACATGGTCACAGCAGATCAGGCATGAGGCGGGCTAAAGGCTTGAAGACTCACGACGGTGTCACACACTCCCAGAGGGGTGCTTAACCTTGACCTTTGGAAACCACTCCGGTGAGGCAGCTCACTTCTGTCTACACTCACTTGCTGGGGAAAAAAGACAAAGAAATTGATGCAGAACTGCACTTTTTCCATCTTGCTACTCTGTATTGCCATTGGAAACGATATTGTAATTCAACTTATCCTGAGCTCATGAAAGCTTTCTTGTGCAGGTATTTAATATTTTTGCTTCATGTGGAACAAATGTAAGCAGAAATGGATAGTTAGCATGAGCAGAAAAAGCCCCTCTGGCTGATAAAAAAAATATACACACATGCAAATACTTTGTTAACAACAGGAAGACATAATGTCACTGATGCAAAGCACCTGGGACCAGGCTTATCGAGATATATCCAACCAACCGGCTCCATCTATGGGCAATGAAAGCAAAACTTTCTACAATTTTGGCATTTGTGCCACCTGCAGGCAATGAGTGGAACTACTACTGCAGTTTATTTTCTGCATGCCAGGCCCCTCGTCACCATTGATTCTTGTGTTATTACTTATGCATAGACTTGTTAGCGCTATCTATAGTCCAATGACACTTGGGCTCACTTAGAGGCACAAGCTTTATGTTAAACTCGGTCCATACATTTGGGTATGGAAGTTCATTGGCATTTGTTGGCATGTATAGAATACACTTTTAATAAAAAAATAGACCAGACCTCATTCTGCTTCACAGGAAGCGGAGGGTAAAACTGTAGTTCTACAGTAATGCTTGTAGGGGCCGACTGAGTGTCCAGTAGTTCAACTAACTTTCACAGTACTAGGTGCTGAAAGACCTGCTGCTGGTAAAACTCTCTTTCTGTTGCCTCCCTTCAGACTGTCAGCACCTCATAAATTACTCCCTGGATGCAAAGAGATGTTGATGTCTTTGTTTGGCCAACACCGTGTGAAAGAGGGATCAGGAAAAAGGAAGTGGTGAAGGTAGTCATAGGAAAGGCCTCTATACAAGTTTTGTAGCTTGAATTTATTAGTGCTGGGTCAAGGGGAGAAGGCTGAATAACCAAATATCCACAGTAAGCCCCGTCTGTGAAAGGAAGATGGAGGGGGAGATAAAGTCACACTCAGGATATTGCGTTGGCTAACTCCAGGGTGCCCTTTGTCTTCTCCTCCAAGCTCTTCCTTGGGCCTATTCGTTTGTTAGCGCGTCCAGACGATAAAGCATTTAACAAACAGGTCAAGATAGCCATCCACTAGCTATGAGGGAGTGTTTCCATCATGGCATCCTTTCTTCTGCCTTTCAATCTCAACATTCCTTCACCAGAGTACGGCAAATCAGAAGGCGAATAAAATGGGAAAGAAATGAAAATGAGCATAAAACGTGAAATAAGTAGAGTCTTTAAATTTTCAAGAACCCTACAGTGAGCCATTAAAGTGAAAATGGCTGTTGAATGGTAATATGGGGAAACAAGTAATCTGTTGCGCACAAGACACCATATAACTTTCACTGCTTAAGAGAAGGAACAGTAATCCCGAATTTGACTGTGTGGGAGTTCTGGGAAGTTTAAGTTCTTCTTTGCTGAGGTGTTTAATTGCTTAAAACCCTGGTGTTCCATCGCTCTCATTGCTGGAAAATATGTTAAACCCCTCAAAGGCCCTGTGGTTCACTGGTTCCAATAACCCAGGAAACACAAATCCTATTTCAGAGCAGGCTGATGTTGGTTTTCGAGGGTGAAAGCTCGGGGCTGACAAATATACCACGCAGCAACTTACACTGTGCTAGGAGATATTCTAACCTCCTCGTAGTCATTTCATGTTGACTTTGGATGTAAATGGAAGTGGAATAATAAATCAAGGAAAAACATTGTTTAAATCCGACAGGTTTTCTTGTCGGGAGAATGACAAATCAGAGAGAAAGGACTTTTAAGAGGCACAGCAGAGATTATGATTTGGAGCCATTAGGGAAGGACTGACCAACCACACATATACTGACCTCACACAGCTATATATATATATACATAGTATATATAGATGTACATACATACATACATACCCTATAACAAAGTACATACATGTATATAATCACACATACCAATGTGTAGTGTGTGATAGCAGGCTATAATACTGGCTCCCCACTGTGGTCTCATAGCTGATGAGCTGGGTTTGGGCCTCTTTGAAGAGGCCTCAGCTGGCGCCGACCAAACATCACAGCTCAGTTCTCCTCTCCTCTGGGTACAGTGACCGCTAAAGTTTATTCATCTGTGTTTTAAATCATCCTCTTCCTCTTGATCTCACTTGAAGTGGCTTAAAAGTGTTGAGGTTTCTGCCCTCACGACAGAGAGGCACAGCTCCAGCAGACAAGGGCTTAATTCTGCCTCTCCATGTGGAGGACAGAAAGCAGTTTTTGGAGTGGACCGCCGGTAGGGGAGTGAGTTAACGAATGGCTCCAAGTTACGAAAAAACGTAACCCAATATCAATAAATTATGAAACATAAATATACTAAAAGTGAATTGGGAGCAGGGTGGGGGGGGGATATGTCACTAAACAAACGGCAAATCTCTTCTTTTCTTCTCCTGTTTCCTTTTGTACGATTGCCCTTTAGCAGGGAGTGGAATCCATTTTCTTTGCAACTTTAATTCACTGAAGACTACTCACATGTCATTTCCACTTTTAATTTAACAAATGAGGACTCTTGACTGAGCTAATAGCTTTTTCTCAAGGGCATAATTCAATCTGCGACATCAACCATCAAAGTCCCTTTGCATTACTATGTCCGGGGCTAACGTGAGGCGCCTCCGAGGGGGGATGGAAGTCCGGTGGCAGCTTCCATTTATTTTCAGGGCCCTCGCAGTACACAAATATGATAGAGCTCACTTGAGCTGGCAATCCAGTGACAAAGAGCTGTGCGGCTGTCGTTGCACTGATTCTGGGCCATACGGTTAAGTCAAATCGGAAAAAGAGCCAGTATTAAGACTGCGACCAGGAAGGGAAAGAAAGACAGAGCGAGGTAGAGAGAGAGAGAGAGAGGGCAGTCATGTGGAGGACACATCCTTCAACATCACATTTATTATTTTACAACAGCCCTTGGAAAAGAGACAGCCTTGGGGCTGTGTCGAACACACAGCACTAATGACAACCACTGGGGAAAGTCAGTGAACATTGGAGAATGGGCATCAAATGTTCAAGGACAAACGAGGACTTTTTTTTTTTTTTTACCTGTTCTTTACCCTTTACCCCGCATCATATTTAAGTTTATTAAATAGTCTGCAGTTTGTTCGTGCAAATAACATTAAATATAATACATAAAATATTAAAATCCATGCTTAGAGCACGACATGGAAATTCTAGATGACATGATACAGTTCATGGTATCCTGGGAAAGGAAATAAAAGAGGGCTCTGCTTGTAAAGCGTTTAGGTAAACTCTGGGTACTGCTAAGCTTTCGGAGGGCACGCGAAACGCTGAAGCAGAAATTGGCAAACAGGCTGTCATAGCTCACGTCTCAAGACATACCCTAATAGAGAAACAATATAGGTTTAACTAGCTCAAATTTGAGCGGAAGGCAGTTATTGTGAGGGTCAAGATTCCGATGCTAATGATGTGTAGCTTTGAAAAGTATACGCTCTGAAATCACTAAGGGCCTAGATTAAGCGGGAGGTGGATGAAGACAGAAAGGGGGGAAAAAAAAAAGCTTCAATTAAAAAGTATGAGTGACTGCCCACAACAAAAGACGAAACCAAAGACTTGGGGAAGGCACCACATGCTATTCATTTTCTAAAGTGAATAGAGTCAACAGGGAGGAGCTGGAGAGCAGGGAGCCAGGAAGGGAAAAGTTCACTTCACTGAGCCACTCAATCATCTCTCCATAAGTGACTCTGTCATAATGGGGCTTCTTTTAAAAGCTTGTAAGCATCTGATTTCACGAGACAGCGTTGACAAGAGACTTGGCTTTAGCCCCCTCCAAGAAAAAGTTTGTTGAATGGGGGGATGCTGTGCGGCCTCTAACATTTGATTCTCTGGGCAGGGCATTCAAAAATAAAAGTTTGACTGAATGTGAATCATTTCCGGATTATTACCCTGAAAATCTGATTAAATTGATTTTTGTTTCACTTCATTATTGAGTCAATGTTCTTCATTGCCCCTTTCTGTTTGGGAGGGGTTGTCGTTTTTGAGAATCAATAGCGAGTGGTCTGCCTTTAGTTGAAAAGGAAGCCGTGGTAGTTGTTGCTAAAAGAAGGAAAGTAACGCTTCTTCCACATTAGCAAGTCATTTGTTGATATTCTGAGTATTACATGAGGTGAGTATGAGCTCAAAGCAAATAAGTGACGATACTAAAGTAGGTGAGGTGATGTTCTTGTAAAACACTTTAAGGCAGTATTACTGATTTTTGGCCACTTACTATATCCCATAATGACGTTATAGTCAAATGTGTTGGCAAATTTTGACTATGCAACATTTTTGGGTGCAAAGTTCTCTGGCTGAAAACAGCTGCCTACTGTGGCTGGAAACATGGAGGATGAGAGCAGTGGGAGTCAAACAAAAATCAAACCAGCGAGCTGAAAGATGGACGATAAAATGCTCCGTAGAGCAGAGTGGGACCTGCAGAATCAGGTGATAATTCTCTGTGGGTTCACTTTGAGCAACTTCTTTCACATTACACATAGTCATTTGACCCATTGTTATGTATGTATAAATGTATATAAACACATTTTGTAGAAGATATTTCTATACCCACACAAGACACTGTTCACAATACCAGAATATGACAAGGCACAATTACTGCGTGCAAACACACATCCGAAAGAAGAAAAAAAAATAAAAAAATGTAACCAAAGCGGGCTAAAGGAAAAATTGAGCAACATGTATTTTACACAAAGGCGTTATTCTTGGAAAAACAGCATGGGGGGTCTAAACACAGAGAAAGAAAAAGACAAGAAGACAGAGATGTCATTTTATAGTGGGTGGCTCAAAGAAACCACACCGCCACCAGACAAGAAGCGGTGCTATGGCATTGCCCTAAAGTCCTACAATATGTCCCCTGGACTACCACCTACGACACAGACTTAAAGCATATAGTTGTTGATGTATTCATATAGTCATTTAAGTACTGCGGTGGTTTCAAAACAACACGTTGAATCATCCTACTACAAAAGCTCAACATATACAAAAAAAAAATAAAATTGAAGGGTTTGCAAAAAACACAACCACAAAAAAAAAAAAAAAAAAAAAAAAAAAAGCACACAAAAGAAAGATGGGAAAATAAGAAACACTCCTCTTTGGGATTTTTTTTCTCCCCCCCCCCCCCCCCTTAGGAATGACTGCACAAGCTCTGCGGAATGTGTTGAAAATATACCAGGAGACAAATGAGAGGTAAAGGAGGCGGTGTGCGCTGTGGCAGAGTATACAGTTGCATGCTGCAGAGGGAGCCAAGGAGGGGAGAAGCAAAACTCACCATGGAGTTTTAATGGCAAAACATCCCGCCCCAAAGAGGTAGGGTCTTCATGAGAGGGGGTCGGGGGAGGGTGAAGGGGGTGGGGGGGGGGTGGGGTGGGGTTGGGGGGGATACAGAGATAGACGGAAAAACCATTATTAAACTAGCATACTTGAGCAAACACACTTTTCACATTACATACTTTTTGACGTGTCTGTTTAAGTGCACAACACATACGAGGCAGGAAACAGAATGTCTGTATGCTAAGATGGATTTGAAAACCTGCGGGATGGCTTGATGATTCATCTGCTCAAGCTGCTCTGTAAAGTGTGATACCATATATTTGGCAGATGCAGCATGTCCACAGACTTTGATTTTTTTTTTTTTTTTTCTTTAGACATCTGTCATGTTTTTTTTTTTTCCTCCTCTCCTTAACTTTAAAAGAAGGGATCGGGTACATGTGCAGAAGCATGTAGGTCTGAATCCGGCCGTGTAAATACGACACAGAAAAACGATGGGAAACAGCTCTTGATTGTTGAGATTGAGAAAGAAGTATGAAGAGTTTATCCAATTTGTATAACAACTGGGGACAACAATAAAACTAACAGCACTCAAGGCGTTGTTGAGACGAGGAGCTGTGTGTTTGCATGCAACTTCTTTTTTTAGTGCGAGTGTGTATTTATGGGCCATGCATTGTCTTGTGAATGTGTGTGCCCGTCTGGAAGCGAGGGTGTGGGCAAATGTGTGCTCACTGTGATTATGTTAACAAGTACACAGTGTGTGTGTGTGTGTGTGTGTGTGCAAGAGCCATCCAGAGTGGAGTGTCTTTTTCAGGGTGTATTTCTGTGTATCTGTCAGTTAGTGCGTGTTTCTAATGTTTACAAGACATTAGGAGTGGGAGTGTGTTCCTGTGTTTACTCTGCAAGTCCAGAGATAGTGACAGAGCTCCGTAAACAGTTTACAGTAAATAAGCCTTTTCCCTACAGCAATAAAGGTCCGATGAGACTGAACTCTGTCCCCCGCCAGCCAACCTCCCCCAGTCATAAAAAAAAAAAACAGAATCCCCGGCCAACCAAAGCACTCTGCAGCACTTCTCTTATTTTATCGCTTTTTGCCGCATCCGCCTGGGCCCTCCCGACGACAGCAGACAGTCTTCAATTAGTCGTGGTACATGGATGTGTAGAAAAATGTTACTCCGACGGACAGGGAGCAACAATTTGCCCTGGAATGTCTTACTCCTGGAGTGCAAGTTGACAAATGAACATGCTGGGTTGGTGTAATGGAGGCCCCTGGTAAACTGCCACTTATCAAGGAGTTGCAGAGGGGGGTCGGGGGGTGGGGTGGGGGGGGGTGGACGCTCTCTGCCGTCTACCCTCCGCTGAGCCTATCGAACCCCGCTGAGCCCCCACTCGGGCCCTCCAGCTGGGTAAATGGATTGACACCAGTGGGAGAGTGATGGAGGAATGGAGTGAGGTCTCCACGGGGGTAGCAAAGGCCAAGTAGGCTTTGGGGTTTACAAGATGTCCCTTTGAAATTTCTCCCTCCTACTTTCTTACAAAATGATTGACTTGCTAAATTGTAAATGTGTTCGCCCCTGATCCCATTAAACCGTATATTCCACCCCGTGCGCTTCGCTCTCGGACTACAGGGCTCCTGTCTGTCCCCATTGTTAAAAAGGAGTCAGCTGGCTGGAATAACCTCCTTGTGACGGTGTGACTCGGTGTTGGAGTCTTTAAATCTTTTTAATCCTAAACTTAAAACTCATCTTTTCGCAATAACCTTCAGCTAGCTGCTTATTTTCCGACGACCTTGTACCTGTTGCCATTAACCTTCCGGCGGGTCGTTCTCGGTCTCAGTGAATATCTATAAGAGGCTGCGCAGTTGCAGACGCGCTTTCCTGATCCCGGAGGTTTGCTGGAATAGAGTCCCACACACAGGTCAGCGGCGTGTTGGGAAACGTCAGTTAAACATGGGTCAGTGGAGTAAAAGGAGTGCAGGACTGCGAGTGGGCGTGTTACTGAGAGGAGGCAGAGAAAGAGGAAGAGAGGCAAGGGGAGAGGAGGGAAAAGAGCGGGCGTAATCGACATGCGAGGGCGACGACCCCACTCCCGGAGAATAATCGTTGACACATTCATCTCTTAACCCTGTGGCCCTAATAGCAGCTCTGCCCGGGCCATTAAAAAGGGAGGGGAAGTAGGTGATTTGTGGAAATGGTTTAGTCTTGCTGCCACGTGACGCTGGGCATCGCATCCTTAAAGCCCCTTTCTAGCTCCGGCCTCGGTGAGGCTCTGTAAAGACAATGGCTCTGGTGCTGGGCCGGCTCTTACATATGTATTACAGTAATCTGAGGGCACATCTGCGGCAGGTCACAGGGTCTCACTCATTCTCTCGCTGTTGCCTTTCTCGTTACCTCGCCTGCACTCTCATCTGCATTTGCTTGAAAATGTCATCAGTGGGATTTGGTCATGGCTGGCGTTTTGTTTTGTGTATGACAATCTTTCCATTTGGATTTTCATTTGTCTGTGTTAAAGTCAGACTGTGTGTAGATGGGATGTAATGTGCAATACTTTGTCTGCTTGCTAATCCCGAATTTATCGCTGACGGGCATTTTGACGAGTTAAATCTGTCCTCACAGAACTGGTGGCTGCGGGGACAAGTCGACTTTCTTTGGAGCTGACGGCTTGAATATTCCTCTCTTAATCTTTTTCACAGATTAAGTTCTGACAGTGACATTTTACCAAGAGAGAATCTTTTCATTTTGTGATAGGGATTTCTTTTTTTTTTTTCTTTCTTCCTTGGGATTTCATTCATCTAGGGCCAGCCAACCTTCTGCCAAATTTGGCTGACAGGAAACAAGAGGCCGGGTCAGAGCCGACACTCGTCCCCTTGTTCGGGACTCCCAGGAGACTTTAGCAGGAGCTTGGCTGTGCTCCTCCAACTCCCTGACCTGGCCTCGTCTGGAGGGGGGTTATCAGGGGAATGCTGAGCCACATCCGACTCTACCTCCCCACATCGACAGGGGAGGGGGGGGGGGGGGAGGACACCAAAATCTAAATTAAGAGAGGAGGAGGCTCTGCATGAACTTGTTGAGGTTTCCTTTGATGTTAAAGACAAACAGCAGCATTTTGCACATTGGTGGTCTGCAGGGCGCGCCGGGGTCTGTGGAGGTGTCCCTGAGGTTGGCCTGGTCACACAAAGAGGCTTCGTCGACGCGTCTATCTGCGCGTGCTGTTGTGTGTGTGTGTGTGTGTGTCACGGCACAGTGGACACAAAGACAGGCTGGTAGGGAATGTAGGTTAAGCAGCTGGTGTGTTCCTCTGCCGCCCTGCCAACAGGGATCTGCTCATACAGGTGTAAATACAGCTGCCGGACGCTCCTCTCTCTCTCTCTCTCTCTCTCTGAGTGTGTCTCTCTGTCTCTCTATCACACACGATCACACATAAAAAAAAAAAGAGAGAGAGGGTTGGCTGCACAGACAGACAGATGGTGCCAGGGCACTCCTGTGCAAGTATAGCGTGAAAGCATATGATATCACCCCCCACTCTAGGGGCCAAACCTGCTGCTTCACTCAGTGTGTGTGTGTGTGTGTGTGTGTGTGTTTTTGGTGAATTGGTGCAGCCGTGTGCATGCAGGAGCAGGCCGCACAGCTGCATGTCCCGATGCATTAATACTGACGCCTCCTGTGGACTGGATGGATTGATGAAGGAGTACTGAGGCGGCCAACCAGGGCTGATAACGTCCTAAAGAGCCAATACAGCTGTCTGAGGTGTTTAACGACCAGGTATAACGGCTGGAAAGAGGTGGAACGTTTGTAGAATATCTTACACAAAAAGGCGGTTCGCAGGTTAAGGATAAAGCTGTCGATATTCTTCACGGCACATATTGTCAACAAATCCCACGAAAATACCCAAACCAACAATGAATGTATCCTCTAAGTAAGTATTGGGTGTGTATGCCTCTGTGCCATAGAGCTCCAAGCAAGCAATGGGCTTTGGGGCTGAGTGTCACAGACAGTGTCACATTGTTGGTTTCTTTTCATGGAATTTGACAGTAAAAAAAAATTAAAAAATAAATAGAATACCTCATGCATTATCCCTAAAGAAAGCTGACAATTTTCTTATACATTTTCAGCACTCCCTTAAACCTCTGTTTTGTTCTGAATCTACGAAAATATGACTGGATATTCGGCATAATCAGCCCCCAACATCACTGAACACACACACACACAAAAAAAGGGGCATCATCTGTATCGCTAACTGACAAACGTTACTTACAGAGACTTCACGTCACCACGGCTATCAAACCTAAATGTCCCTGTACTGAAATCTTTCAAGTAATGAAAGTTGGCATCAAATGTCTGGTCAGATTCTTAATGTTCGATCAGACAGCTCCTGATTGAAGTCGACAGTCCGCCGATATCAGAAATGCATTTTATTCAGGTAAAGAGCTTGTTCTGATTTCTCACATTAAGGCACTGAAAAATTGGATTGTTTTTTGGTATTAAAGCATGTATCACATTATTACCAAAGTATCACTATTAGCAAAACGTTTAAAACAATACCCGCAGCAATAACTAAACTACAAGACAAGATGAGAGCAGCACCACAAAAATAGATACACGAACGAAAAGGACTGATTGCTGCTTGCCACCGAAGATGGAGGCAAAACAATAAAACTAGACAGCAGTGACGGCTTAATGCCAAAGACAAAAAGAAAAAAGAAAAAAAGCAATGAGTGATGAGCAAACCCGAATGGAATATGCAGATTCTTTTTTTTTCCCCCCCGACAGCGATCCAGAAGGAAAATCTGCAGAATTTAGACGAATATTTTGTTTGTTGTTGTTGCTTGTGCTTGCATGTGTTAACATGTTTTTACAAGCAGCATCTCTATTTGTTTAAAATCTGCACTGAAGGTGTCGCGTGGGGCCTGGTGATAAGCACACAAAAGAAAAAGCACAGATAAAAAAAAAATAAAAAAAGATTTTTAATTTTTAATGATCACAGCAAATGATAACTACAAACGAACACGAGCAACCTGAAGGCTCTCACTGAAGGTGAATTAGGACGTATTTAAAATTTAATTAAAACCCATGAGACCTATTTTGAGAACCCCACATTGGATGACGTGAATTATTACAACTGCAAAACCAAATGCAAACCACCAGTACCAGGACATCATCATAAATATACCAAAGCAGGACACCGCAGTAGCCCATAAGCAATAGTACATTTTACAAACCAAATGAGCTTTGCAGGTCATCTTAATGATTTGGAAAATGGCCTGATGTTGTTTATGTTGACTGCTGGATCAGGTCTCTATTTTCATCCTCAAAGCTCACTTATCAAATATCACGGGGGGGGGAAATAAATCCCTCGCCGTCTGTTTGAATCATTATAGCATTTCCCATTCAAACAGGGCATGAAAATTACATTTAAATGAAAATATTAAAATCATACTTGCGGAGCCACCTGTACTGTATGTAAATGCACTTAGCAAAGGCCTGTAGTTGCTGATGGTCTTAAAACTACATGATTTCAATGCACCGCGAAGATCCAGGTGAAAAAAAACAATCAAAGAGAGACGGAGGAGAGAGGTGCACGAGAGCAGAGCCGTCTTACTTTGAACGCCGGGCTTAACTTAACACTGAAAGCTAGCAGGGGTTAGCACTGCATTTAAAATGACTTGAGCATGATTTCATTTCTATTCTCGACATGCACGATGTGTTTTATCCGCTTTCCAAACAGCCCACAGAGCAAGTTCACATGTGTGTTGCGCTTCATTACCCTATGCAAAAAAAGTGGTGGCCTGAGACAAAAGAAGCCCATGCGCATCAGCTGGATGTGTGAGAGGAGAAGCTTTGGCCTTCCACAAGGCCACTGTTGACACAGCACATTGTTTTTACAATGGGATTCATGTAAAAAAGGCAAAGCAAATCCCAGACTGACGTTACAGAGGTAATACAGTGCGATTTCAAATGTTCGCAAAAGGGCCAAACGGTGAATTCAGTGGAGTTTGTGAGGTTGCCAGTAAGCCTCTCACACTAACCCCCTCTGGAGACATTCTATGCTAAAGGTTTCAGTTGTAGACTCTGTGGGGCGTTATACCCAGATTATTTCTACAAAAGGGAGTTTCTTCTTGAAAACGACCACAAAGGCAGAAAGGATTAGAGTCTAATTTATCAACATCTATACATAAAAGTTACGTAATTACATTTTAATGTAACTTTTCATAGCACGGGCAGTGAAAGCTCGACGCAGAGTTAACATCCTGCAGATGGCAAAGTGGTTGGTAAAATGTTAAATGCAAACGGCAGCTGGTCTGAGGAATCCATCTCTTAAAGGGTACCACTTGATACACTGATACTTTTTATGATTTGTTGCGCACATTGAAATTTATATTCTGTTCTCTACTTCATAGGGATTCTTTTTTTTTCTTTACTTAACCCCTATTTAGCATTTGTAAGCAGTTAACAGTTAATACATGGTTTATAACCCACGACATAGTAAGAGAATTTAATATCGTTTATCAGTGCATCTGTCAACAACTCCTGCTGTGAAGTATTTGTAACTGGTGTATAAAAAAGATAATGACTGATTGAGAATATAATATGTATAATCTTTAAATATGATTAGAGCTACATTATACTGTTACCAATCTGTTGACACACGTAATAGAATAATTTACACACATTAATAAACACTTAAAAATATCATTATCTGTGTGTACAGATACATGTATTAAGTGTTTAAAGATGGAGGGTGTAAGTGAAGTGTTACCTATCACACACACATATATTTATATGTCTGATTAGTGACTAAAGGAACATGACACGAAGAAAACCATTGCTGTTATATGTCCTACTAAGTTAGTATTCTGGATTCTGTGATGGCACCATTTTGTACTGTAGCTGTGTAACACATGTGCTTCTCAACCTGGAGTTCCTGCGGAGAATAAAGGCTGAGGTGTGTGTGTGTGTGTGTGTGTGAGCGCTACCTACCCGGTGCGTTTAGTGATGGTGCCCAGGGTCATGGGCTGTTTGATCTGAGCCAGGGGCAGCACCACAGTGAGGCTGGGCAGCGGGGACAGCCGCGGGTTCCCCATGTTGTTATTGGTGAAGTTGTTGTATGAATCCTGGCTGCTCAGCTTGCCTGGAAACACACAGAAATACGGGATAATTCAAAAAAAAAAAAGAAGTTGTTTTCAGTGAACAGTAGTGGATGTTCCCTGGACAACAAGGTCAGAGAAATCTCCTTTTCATAGACAAATATGTCAATCAAGAGCCTTCCCAGGTAATGGTCACAGAACACTGAGATCCAGACATGTTCGGTTTGAATTCAAACTACACTCTATCATCTATTCACTTTGGATTGCAGACTAGGCATTCAGCAGACCACCAGAAGACCTTGTTTACTGAAACACCTTTCGCTCCAAGAAAAAAAAAAAACTGAATACTGTGTGGTAATTCGTTTTCTTCCAACCCCTCACACACACACACACACACACACACACACACACACACACACACACACACCCCGGGTTCAAGGCCTCCTGTGGAATTATAGGAAATAACCAGCTCAAGATGCTACATTACAAAGACTCTAGCTCTGCTTCTAGTGCCAGGCAGTCGGTTAATCAAGGCCAATCAACAGGCCCTACACGCTGGCTCAACACACACACACACACACACACGCACACACACACACGCAAGCACAGATGATCCAAAGAAACACATGTCATCTCACATATCCCATCCAGCTCCAGCCAAACATAATCAGGCCATGTCAAAGGGCTCCTTTAGGACCTAATGACCTTAACCAGCTACACCAGGGGAGAGCCTGCTGGTCCACTTACTGTTTAACTCCATCTTACTGGATAACACATTTCACCACTATGTGTTTGCAAGGCAGGCAGAGCTCATCTCTGACAGGAAAAGGTACACAAATGTGCGCATGTTGCATATAATCGTGTTTTTTTTTCCAACAACAAAGCCAAAGTACACGTTCTCAACATTAACACGTGGCGAGACAGCACATTCGATTTGAAATTCGACTGAAACATTTCTGAACATCTTAAATCGACGAACAAAGATCACTGTGGACCGCGTTCCTGGTCAGTGAAAGATCTGACTTTATGGACACGTTTTATGAAAAATTGAATTTCTTGCTTTTCACCTGAAGTTTACATTTTGACAACTTCATTACCCATTCGATAAGCAGAATCGGAATTGGAATTTCGAAAGAACCTGGCCAAATAAAACTGAAGTATCTGCATGGCTACATACCACCAGAGGTAAGCGTAACAACGTGGGTTTCTTTGGTGAATTTGGTTTCCTTTCAATACAATGAGAAAAGAAACAGTCACGTATATAAACAGTTATATAGAAACATTTCTCTATAGGGGAAAAAAAAAAAAAAAGGGACTATAAAACAAATATGTTTGTAATCCTATGACAATGGCGACAACAAAAAAAAGGTGTATCCGACTGATTCAACGGGCAGCCCAAGGAAAATTCCAAGTTCAAGTGCTTTCAAAAGAAATAAAGAGCAAACCTGTGGGTGAACCACAATAGGCTCCCTGAATGTTTTCCTTGTTCCATCTGTTGCCTTAATAGATGAGTGACAGCCGCGTAACATAAAGGAATGAAAAGGAGGGAGGGGGGGAGGGGGGGGGGACGCGGAGACAAAGAAAACAAGGCGGACATCAAAGGTTACAATAAAGGTAGAGGAGGAGAGTGCCTTGTCATTATTTGGAAGGAGCGATCAAGAGGAGGCTGAATGCGAGCGGAAAGGGACTGCTGAGTGTTTTGGTCCAGTCTTTTAGATCATTAACGTGTAGCTCTGAGTTTCATTAGTTCTGCCAAACCTCCGCTTTGTGGCCCTCCAAAGGCCTGTCTTTTAGACCTCCGCTGGCCAACAATGCTGCGTGACCTTCAGAGGGGGAGAGGAGACCATTACACAAACCTGTTCTTCATTTCCCTCTGCTCCTCTCTTGGCCAGACTAACAGAGGCAGCTCCTGAAAGCCCTTCACATTTCAAAAGTGCTAAACCCCCAGAGCCTGGGCAGCCACCTTTTGTGTTGAGGGGAGGGGGCAGATGAGGGGGGGGAACAAAAAAAAAAAAAAAAAAAAAAAAAAATCCGTACAGGAAACAGCCTGAAAAGCCATAATGGTGCTTCAGCTAAGAGGGGACTGGAGGGTGAGGATTGGAGAGTGGGGGGGGGGGGGGTGTCGATGAATTTAGCGTCCTCATCCAAAACGGACGTTTCACTTTTGCTCCACTGCGGTATTCGCCGTCACCCCCCCCCCCCCCCCCCCCCCATAACCCTTAAAAATAAACCACGCTGTGGATTGCGAAACAGGTGTGGCAGGCCTGAGACTGGGGGTGGGCGATGATCGCTGTTGACCAAACCATCATATCGTGCTGTCACTCGAGGCCAAAGGGGTCCTAAACTGTCATAGCCCCCAGACAGCGAAGACAAGTTGGTGTGGAACGTGTTGGAGATCACGCACCGGCAGAAGATGATACACGACAAAAAGGCAGCCTGGATGGCCGACAGACAGACAGCGAGGGCGTGTGGCCGTGCATGTTTGTGTAGGTGTGCATGTGGTGGGGGTGGGGGGTGGGGGGGGGGGGCTGAAGACTTTTATCTTGTCACTCACTTTTTTTTGTGCCCTTCAGTCAAACTAATCTTAAATGTGTAAATTAGAAATGTGGTGTAGGGATAATTAAGAGATTAAAGAATTAAAGAATACCTTAAAACGCACTTACAAAGTTCAAAAGGTGATTTTTTTTTAACCCAACAAGGATCCAATAGAAATGTTATTGAAAGTGTACTTGAGTGAACTACACGTCAACACCAAAACCAGGCAAAAACACACATTCACACTCATAAAGTAGTGCGAATGGTAGCAGCGGGTAAAGGGTGGCTGCGGTTCTGTGACACTGAATTTCTCTGCTGTTCTTTTGATGGAGAGTGGTGGAGCAGACGTGCGCAAACAACCGATTGAGGGCGTGTCTACGTCGACCTACGGCTAACGGCGGGAGTGGAAATCAAAGTTACGGACGCACGCACAGGCCTGGAGATGGAGAAAGATTGAAATTCATAAAACAGAACCATGTGTACGCATTGCTTTAGAAATCTGACGAAAAGGGGCGCGTGCGTATTTTTTGCATTTGTGAGCACACGTACTCTTGGAGTAGATTTAGATTTTAAAGATTTACATTTAGATTTAGATATTCCCGATCACGTTCAGGTTGGAGCAAAGGGGCACCAAAAAACTCCTAGATACCGTCACTACTACTACTGCAGTACTGCCTGAAACTACTCTTAAATTACCTGTTGAAATGTAACTTCACGGACTTGTTGCGTGCTCTCAAATGTTGCAGAGGTGCCTGATTATTAACTATAATAATTTGAAGTCTGTGCAGAGGAAAAGTGGAGAGGAAGCCAGAGAGGAAAACGGCTGACCAAGGCTACTAGAAAGAGAGAGAGAGAGAGAGAGAGAGGTAGGCAGATGAGAAGCGTCTGGCCGACAGACAGCTCTAGACGGAGGCCATGATTTGATTAATGACCGGGGCGTGATGTGCCCAAGCACTGATACATGACATCCCCATGGAAAGAAGATCCATCAATGCAAATCCAGCTCCGTCGCCGTCGTCCAGAGAAAAACTCTGACCCTGCCAAAAAAGTCACACTGTCACCTGACCCCCGTCTCTCTTTTCTCCCTTAATCCAACCATCCATCCAGCTCTCCATCCATCCATCCATCCATCCATCCATCCCTCCCTGTCTCAACAGCATTTGCATTCTCTTCTCGCGTTAAGCCTCTCTCACTCTCTCTCTCTCTATCCTTCGCGCTCTTTCTCTCTCCTCAGCCGCCCTGTGTCACGCTATCTCATGTTTCTCTCCCCTCTTTTAATACCCAATTTGCATCCAATTCAAGCAGGAGGCCTCCAATGAGGAGTCAACGTGCGAAAGGACAAGCTCTGAAGACTGTCTGTGTCCACACAAACACTGTGTCTTATTTGAATTGTTCTGCCCGAGAGGATAATTCAGTCAAAGGGGAAAAAAAATAAATAAATAAAAGAAATAACTCTAGCAGGTCTGGAGAGGAACTGGGTTAGGGGGTGTTAGGAGGCAGCAGGTTAGGCAGGTGACATGCTGAGCGATGCTCTGGGAGTTAGGAGAGACCTTGGACATGAGAATGATATTGCAGCTGTGAGACGGATGGGTAGAGAAAGAGCTAAAAGCTGTTTTCTTGTCTTCCATGTCCCACGTGTTGTCTAGACCTTGCGCTTTTGAAGATATGGTGGGATTGAAGCTGGCGGGAAATTTATGGCGGGGGGGGGGGAATTAATGTAGATGGCAATAGTTGAAGTGTGTAATAAAAGCATTGTACCGGCTGATCGATGTGTTCGACCGGACTGAGGACTCTTGTCGGGGTGCAAAATCTGCGCAACAGCATTTGTTTCAGGGATGACAATCAGCCAGTGGAACTCCTGTTAGGGACTAACGGCTTTGCACAGGCCGGGTGAGACAAGGTTTCACAAACAACACCAACAAGAACGTACGCGCTCAAAAACGGATTTGAACTCAATCGCGGAGTCTCTCACAGGTGAGTGATTTTTCCGGTCAAATGTATGCAGGCAGAAAAACTCGCCCACATCCTGCTCGTTCTTGAAAAAGTTGTCAATCGCAACGATAGAGAGGTGTGACCGCCGGACGATGGTCGAGTGACTGAAAGCTTTATTGTTTATTATTTCATGTATTATTTCACACACGCAAGTTTGCAGGCTTCTCCACATAGCAAATTCCTACAAATAATTATTCAATTATAATGTTCATTCGCGACTGATCAAACTCGCTCCATTCAAATACGGGCGGTGTTTGGTAACCCCCCCCCCCCCCCCCCCCCCCAATCACGCAGTACGTTGACGACGACGCCTGCCTAAAATTAGGGCTGGCTGTCAAACCTCAATACTTTGGTACCGATATATATACCGACCAAAAATATGTCTGTAGCATCAAGCATATCCAGTTCTCAGAAGTGTGCACCGGATGACCGGCCTGAAGAAGAGCCTGGGTCACTTTATCCCTAAAGTTGTCACGGCAACTGCTTACAAGGGGTAGGTGATATGAGATTCGGGCAATCTCAGCTATCAGAGATTTTGTCTGTTGATACCTAGTTAGCTATCGCTTTAACATCTCTGGGTGTGTGACGCCATTGTGGTTCTAAAGAATATTGGATAAGACATGTTGGTCATTTTATCCATTAACACTTCCTCCCATTGACTTTTCTGGAAAATTGCTTTATATTACGTTAATTATTTATATATCATTAGTATGAATATCTAGCAAAAAGGCTTTACATACACGTGAGCAAATGTGTGTGACAGTCCAAACTTAACGTCTTGTCATTTTGAACAAAACTTTTACATTCCAAAAAAAAAAAAAATAGACCGCAGAATTCTATTGTAATAAATGGTGACACTGATGAGGAAAACATATTGAGATCTACAGGGTCAGTTTAAGTATTATTATTATTATTATTATTATTATTATTATTATTCCATGATTGAACTGCCACCGCAAGTATTGCAGCTCTATCCGCACTGGTTCCGATTATGGAACAAATTACGGGTCACCTGATTTAAATCAGGGAATCTTAGACGATAATGTTTTTCCAGATGAGGTCTGTAATTATTGTTAAATATTTTGTAGAGTGAAAAAAAAAAAAAAGAGTTAAAAAACGTTGATGTTGAAAAATATTGTTTTCGTATTGGTGCTGAAACACAAGTATTGTATTAGCACCCTTTAAATATATATATATTTAAAAATGTCACCACACAACTGACCAGTATCGGCAGTCCTGTATCAGTCCATCCCTACTTTCTACCATTCACTCCCTGATAGTCCAAGTTTCCCAGACATGTTAAAGGAGGGAGGGATTAAAGCAGGGGAGGGGAGGAAGAATGAAGACGAGGGAGGGGGGAGGGGGGAGGGGGGGGGCTGCAGGAGAAAGCTGTTCTACCATCCCAATTCCCCAAAGTATCATTATTAAAACACTCACTTCCACAGGGGGAGAGGAAGAGAGGGGGAGAAAAAGCAAAAGAGAGAAGGAGAAGAAGAGAAGAGAGCGGGGACGGCGAGGAGGAGAGCTAAAAAAGGGTTGAACACAAAGGGGGAAGAAGAAAAAGAAAGAAGGAGCGGGGATCCCCCCACTGGACAGAGTAAAAACAAATTAAAAGAGCCCTTATAAAACACAGATGCTGCAAAGAAAATAAACTTCACAAGATTTACTGTTTTGCAAAGGAATCGGAAGCCTGGTGGAAAAGCCATCAGGTCTTTTTTTTTCTCCCCCTCCTTCCCTTTTTCTTTCTCTCTCAGGTAACGTTGCGGCGGAGGGATCTATCTCCTCAAATCCACCCCCCACCCCCCCCCCCACTCTCTCTCTTTTCTCTTTCTTCTGCGTTGTTGCTCGTCTGCTATTTTCAGTCGAAGTTAAGAGTCGAGGTCAGGCCGGCCTGTGTGAAAATGGCTTCCTGCCCGGTCCCCTGCTCCCAAACCGCAAGCTAACGGGGAGGTTTTATTAACAGCCCTATTTGGGAACATTTTTGGAAGACTTTGTATTTTTATTGACGTTTCTCATGTCAAGGCAGCTAAAAAAAAAAACAAAAAAAAAAAAACAGACGCTCGATAACAGCAAAGAAAAAATTCCCAGGCCAAGATTTGTCTAATTTCGTGAAAGTGAGATTATTAAGTGTGAGATACGCTGTACATGGCAGTGTGTGTTGTAATGAAGAGGAAGGAGCAGCAGCCGAGAGAGGGGGGGGGGGGGGGGGGGGGTAGAGAAAAAAAAAAAAAACCTACAGCAAAACAGAAGCAGAACATGTCTAACATGCAAAAACACACAAAACGCACATTTTTCCAGCAAACAACCAAACATAATCATGAGAAAACAATCAGGCGGAAGGAACGCGCGCAAACTGCACCCTGAAATCAGATCTACAAGTTTACAGCATGTCAGTATTTACAAGGCTTCATCAGACAGGACTGAGTCACCAGCCAGAAGAGCTGGGAGGGGGTCAGACAGCCCCACTGGATCAGATGACACCCACACTCCAACCATATGTGTGTGTGTGTGTGGTGTGTGTGTGTGTGTGTGTGTGTGTGTGTGTGTGTGTGTGTAGCCATCATCTGATTTGGGTCAAGGAGCTAGTACCTCACAGTGAAGAGGGACGGGTTATGGCCAATGATTGGATGTTTGGGAAAGCAGAAGAGGGTGGGGGTGGGGGGGAGACACAGTGTACACACTTACCCACCAATTTGGAGAGAGCAGGTTGGAAGAAAGAAAGACAGGACGCATCAGATGGTGCCTGTGTTGTTCTCTACTGTTTTCCTCTCAAGTGAACATGAACTTTAAACCTTGAGAAAATGAGAAATAACTGGCTAAAAGCTGTCTCAAAGTTTAGTCCGCCAAAACAAAAAATTCTGATTCAGGTTCATTGGAAAATTGATGTGCGGATGATGAAAGAAAAAATATCCCAAGACTTATTTCACGATGTCTTCCATTGGGTTAAATTTAAATACCTTTAAATACCTTTTTCTAATTCATTCTCAATTTCAACTCAATTTTGTGGCCCAAACACAAGCTGTTTTTGTTTTTGTTTTATTTTTGACAATATAGCATTGGACCAATATTGCCTGATCATTTTTAATAAAAAATGAAAGTAACTGATTTTGAGTTGATATTCATAAATATTTAAGTGTTTTTGGATAACAAAAGTGCATATATATATATATATATGTATAATTCTCTGCAGGGGCGGAAAATCCCACTAAAATGACACCATAGGACACTAAAACTCTTCATTCTAATCTGAGATTTATTTAAGTCATTTATTTATTTTGGTTGGATTTGGCAGGACCTAAAATGAGATGATGTCCCCAAGGAGGCCAGTAAGCATCATCAACGAGATAAGGATGGAGGGGGAGGGGGGGGGTGTTCCGAAGCAGAACACAAGAACTGAATTACATGTTGCCTGTACAAAATGTTTTCTCCAAAACTTTTTTAAAATCTCAATCAGAAATGAGACATTTGTCATTATATGTGATCACGATGTGATAAGAGGGTACTTGAAGCTAAATGAGAAGAAGCCTCCTGAGCTACACTCCCCCCGGCCAGAGAGGAGATTGGCTGCATCCGTCAGTCTGTGCGGGTCTAAATGCTTCTACTTTTAGGAGAGGAAACAATAAGGGAGACAGAGAGGAGATAATGAGATGTCTGCGCGGCTGTCACAGCCATCTTCCACTGCCTTTATGAGCGACTGGACGAAAATGATCAGGTCAAACGTTCGACATTTCCTTCGTGATCGCAATATCATAACGGGGACTGATGGTGATGTTCCTGCCGTTATTGCAGAGTTCCGTCCACTCTTTCCTTTTAATGAGGTTGGTGTTACGCTAATCATTTTATCACAGCAGAGCCCCCCCCGTCTTTTTTAATCTGCGTTCATCAAACATCCAAAGCCCTCTCGTGCTGCGCACTGCGTCAGATGCACATATAGATCTGATGGCCATTTTAAAAAAAAAAATGACCCCGATCTAATGCCGATTGATTTGCATTACAGTTACGTTCAGCTGTGACGGAAGCTCTGTTTGAACAGCGGGCAGCAACTACGGGGCTGTTTTAATCCGGATTTAGCCGGCAGAGTTCTGACAACATCCCAGTCTAAATGTGTAATATCAAGAACGCTGAGACATGATACAAGTAAACAGAGAATCTGAGAGTAAAGGAGGACGAGGTTTCTTTTCGTTTAAAAAAAAAAAAAAAAAAAAAAAGCAAATCTATAAAGGTGACATATGCACATCATGCTCAAATTATACTAGTGGAAACTAATTGCTTGACTGCCTTCACGAAGACAATATTACACTTAACCTGTGATTTAAAGAGTTTAAAAAAAATTGTTTTCAGTTTGACGTCAGATTATTATTATTATTATTATTGTGTGTGTTTTAATGTGTTTTTCATTTTTCTGTGACGTGGTATTTCACAGACACACATTACGCCTGAGTGATGACATATCTGTTTTATACATTACACACTGCACACCTACAATGGATCAGTAGGTGTACAGTTGAAGATGTATAAAATAGGGTGACATTTTGATATTATTTCGTATATACTTTATACTGTAACAAATAAAGTTCCGCAACTTGCCAACAGACCTGTTTAGCCTCAACACTGGCGTAAGAAAAAACACTTCTAATGGCTTTAATCCTCAGGAACACAAAAAAATAGAATTGAGATCAGAGAAAAACCAAAAAAAAAGTATTAAGAAGATCCACTCGCCGCAGCAGAACAAAGGTGGGATGTAAAATCTATTGATTCGGTGACAATGGAAGGCTTTGGCTTTTCATGCACTTTTCACATGGTAGGCAATAAGCTGGAAGCCACAAGTGCCGTCTGTGTGTAATGGCAAGCCAGCTTTATTTCTTTATCTCTACCTTCCAATTTTGCAAATCAAATAATGATGAGTGCAGCGGCGAGCACCCAGTGATAAGAGGGTTTAGTGGTTGCTGAGATTGAGTTATTAGGGTTCGCGTAAAACGGACGGAGGTCTCAGGCGGGGCCCGAACGCCGGCCAAGATACATATTCCTTGCACTGTGTATTTTTGGTCACTTTAAAAGCCCTAAAAGTACAGGGGAAGGCTAATTTTCAGGGTAAACAGCTTGTTCGATTGCAGTGTGGTTTTGCGCTGAGCTCTCCGTTTATTGACTCAAGGCGAGCAGGGATCTGGCTCCTCTACCGACCACAGGGAGAAGCCTGCCGACGGAGCCTGCAACAAATGCAAGCCGCTAACACTAGCTTTACCTTTGATGGCACACAACTGTTAAATCAAATGAGCACTGTACGAAGCCTAATCCTCTTGACTGTATGGCAGTTTGAGGGAAAAAAAATTGCTTTTAAAGGAACATCTGCTCCTTTTAAAAAGCTATTTGTCATTTCCTATTTCCTGCTGACTTGTTATTTGTAGGTTAAATTATTAAAATATATATATATATAAAAAAAAGTAGGATTTGAATGTGTTGCTGGATGCTATTTGTGTCCAATGAAGTATGAGTAACACTGCGAAGGAAAAAAAAATGTTTTGATAGCAGTTTGAAAATGTTTTAAATGTAACATCTAAAGAAAAAAAGGTCTCCACTTCCTCCACCATCTTCTGAAGACAATAACGAAAAAAGCGAAGGAACTGCAAAAAAAGACGGAAAGATTAATGTAGACTAAGAGGTCTCTGCATTCAACAGAAAAGTGTTCAGACTGCCTCTTTTTTTAAAAAAAGAAAAAAAAAAAAAAAGAAAAAGGAGGGCTGCGAGGTTGTTTTAGCTGAAGGAAGTGGCCATTCATTAAAAAAGCCAGAGAAACTCTCTGTTGTTTGATTTGTATCAAGGCAAAAGCCCTTGCAGCACAACTCATGCTTTGCAGGTCCTCTCCTCTCCGCCTGCTCCTCCCTCTCCAAACTGCTGGGAATCCTGACCACACAGCGCCACACGGAGGACAACTCCCGTACTGTGGAAAACGCAGGGCTGCCACCAAGCTTTAATGCACAATACTGATGACTTTGGGGTGGTTATAGGACATAGACTATAGACTATTCGTATATTCTCCCTGCTTTATTAATGATTTCCTCAACAGTGTCTGGTGCCGCAGCTAAGCTGAAAACCATCTAATGTGTTGAAAGACTGAATAAATAGTTTACTTCTTGGAAAGTTTGTTTTAGCATATTCAAGTGACAAATTGATATTTCACGGTCGCCCCCCCCACCCCCCCAAATTCTTTGATGTTCCTGTTCATTTGGAGCCACCGCCGTGACACAGAAGCCCAATACAAATGTCCATGGATACAGACGAGGAAGCGATGCTGCTGTCACTGATAAAACGCCTGAACTACATGTCAGGGGTGAGAGTCACAATATGCACGCTTGTGTGTTTGTGTGTGTACAGATGCACAGATACATTTAAGTCTAAAGCTACAGTTGGAAACCTAAATATATATATATATAGTCCCTAATCCGGCTGGAAACTGGACTGATTTGGGGTCATTTCTGGGCAGCAATAAAATGTATGTTTGAGACAATGTTCACTTGTCAACCACCTGGGATTTTTTTTTCTGTGCCACGGTAGCTACTCCTTTAATCCGGTTGTTGTGAACAGCAACATTACATTTAATTTCTGTGCTTTTCACTGTTCCACACTCTTCATAATGTGAATGATGTGTTATTGCGGGTTCATCGTGTTCTGTTGTTCTGCCTGTATTTTAAGAAAAATTTAAGCATACACCAACAGAGCTTCAATAAAAATGGTTGTAATTTTCTGGATATATTTTACCTATAAACCCTATCTCAATTGCATGCAAAAACATTTTCACCACACGGTCCACTAAGTAGCTGTTCTGGAGCTTTCGATCGTATCACACGACCTTCCTCAGCAGGTGGCATCTTAAACCAACATGGACAGAAGTCTTCAAAAACTGGACAAATCTCCTTCATAATACATGATCTGCAGGTCATGTAATACGAGCTCAGCTCCAGAAAAGCTAACTAGCGCTGACTACCGAGGTGAGGCTGGCAGCTAGAGGACAGCTACAATGGGATGCAGAAGAAAGAAAAATAAAGAACACAAAAAAGGTAAAACGAAAGAGCAAAGTTCAAATTAAAGAAACATGGGGAACATGGTGGGCCTGTGGTGGCTTGACAAATGCTGGTTAGCTCAGTCCGGGGCTGGACACCGATCCAAGGCAGACAGCTCATCATAATGACTGAAATCTGGATAAGTAATCTGTCTCACTGTTTCATACTGTTTACACGTTTTTTTTTTGAAATGGACATCCTCACTTGCTCTGTTAAATCCATCCAGCGCGAGGGATTTTCGACATCTACGACTGTACCCCGTGTAACTGTTTTAACTTACGGTAACTATACTGTCAAAAACAGGGTCACAGCGAGGCCGCGTACATACGTGTCACACACCAGCAGTTATGAGGTAATGTTTCCTTGGCATCGACCTCCGCAGAGCGTTGGTGTTTTTCACCACAGGACGATGACTGACGAAGGGGAGCGCTGGGGGAGGAGGGAGGCGAGATAAAACAAAAGTCCAAACCCAAATAAGCAAGCCGTCAGCCTCTAATAGCAGAAAGGAAGTGTCCCTTTATCAACAAGTGAATTAACAGTTTCCCGTCGCACCTTGTTTTTTTGCCTCCCTCTTTCTCTCTGAACCAGCGCCAGAGCCCAGATGGCCCCCGCGATCGGACCACCAGGGCTTCTGCTCGGTGAGGAAACAAATCTGTTGCACTGACTAATAGCCTCTGTGTTGATGTTTTATGGTTGGGAAGTGTATGTCCAACGCTCTGGATACACACGAAAGGCATCCGTGCATGCTAACAAAAAAAAAAAAAAAAAAAAAAAGCACACCAAGTCATAACTGCGAATGAGAGTGCGGCAGGAAAAGGGGGGGAAAAGCAGAGACATCTAACAGTGTTTCATGCTGAAAGAAGAAAAAAAAACGGAGCCCTAATCAGTAAATAAAAGCCTCATCTCCGTCTACCGCACTAGAGGGCAAAGTGCAGCCCTTCAGAAGAAATATGAATGCAGATCAAATGAACGAATCTGAGATGGTTTCTAGATTGTTAGGATCAAGTTGTTCTTGGAGCGCTCGAAACCTGTTTTCACTGCACACTGCTGTATTATACAGTACTGTGGCTGGATCTAAAAAACAACTGAATAATAAAACTCGACAGAGGCTGCCATGTGCCTGGTATAGCCTCAATAACCTCTGCCTTGTGCAGAAAAACTGCACTTACTAATCAAGCCTTGTATGCGCTGGGCCGCAGACAAACCGCGCTTTACAGCGTGGGGCGGTCGCATTGTGGGTCATCACCTCAAATGACGATACATTGATCACACAGAGGAAAGGCTTTTTGGTGGGGGGGGGGGGGAAAGGGGGGCGGGAGAGAAAATGTACTGTATACAGGGACGTAAATAGCCATGCCAGATTTTAACAGTGACAAGAAGACGGCCAATTGCAGCCTCTATTTTTAGGCGTGCCGGCGGCCTGGGCTGGCAGCTCTGAGAAGGATGTGTACTTTTCTACAGTTCCTTCCCAAAAATCTACACCGTCCTCACTGGCGACAATCACAGAGCAGCTGTTGTGGCTAGGTGGCCCGGCCCCCGGCTTGCCTCACCCTGCTGCTTTCTGCCAGCCTAAGAAAACCGCCTTCACTGGCCCAAAATTCACACCCGGCTCGCGAAAAACAGGCGGAAGGCAGACACAAAACAGCAAATGTGACTCAATGTGTTTGCATCCGGTGAAAATTGCGTAAATTATGGAGGTTTTTTTTTTTTTTTATCAAAGCTGGTGGCAGCGGTGGTGGTGGAGGGGGGGGGCTGGATTTCTAAATTTACATGTGGCAGGATGTCTTGGAGCCAATTTATCTTGAAAATAACAGACGCACAGAGACCTACATGACCTTGGCCCACACAGATACATCACCGGTGAGCTGATAACGACCCACTGCGATATGCGCTTTTCAGTTCTTTTGCAGCACATACATATGCTCGCTCCTGAGGGTGAGGATCATCTTGTTTTGGTGCAAGACCAAGTCCGATAAGTATAATGTATCATTGACTTAATTCTAAACAACAGAGAAGCCCCCCCCCCCCCAAAATGCACTGTACAGTACATACAATTGCACAGTGCATAATCTGGAGATGACTCTATGACCATACCATTCAAATTAACAATGCAAAAAGGGCAATTCAACAAAGTCACATCTTAATAAATTGTATTTTTAAGCACAATTTGAATGTGATTATTACACACCATTTCAGGATAACCGTTCTTGATTTTTTTTTTTAAGCAAAACATATAATCTCATTTTCCGAAAGAGCTGACAAGAAACAAGCTTTTAAGAGGATTGAATGATGAGTGAAGTCATTAAAAAAAAAAATTTCAAACCAATCTTGAGATTAGGCATAAACAGTAGTGTTTAGAATGATGGTATGCTTAGTGTAAAAGCCACAATAAAACGCAACAGTGTTATCCAGATATATGTTCTGATATAATATCATAACATAACTTTTTGAAATGTTTTAGTGGAATTTCTGTATATACGTTTTGTTGCTACATTTAACGCTGCGGTACTTATTTACTTCTGTTCATGAGGTCACAGTCTTGAGGCAGATGACTGTCTTCTTAACTCCTGACTCCTATTTTGTATGAAATAAAAGACTACAAACATTATAGTTTCAAGAACCTTTACCTTGAATTTCTGTACTCAAGTCTTGTTAGTATTTCTGAGGTCATATAGTGTTCCGTTGCAGCCTTCTCTCAATCAGTGTTCCACAAATTGGGGTTCCTTGAAGTTTTATCTAGCTTTTATATATACTTATGTAGATACTAGATATACTTTTTTTTTACTGTACATTTTAATAACACTTAAAGCAATAAAGCAATATCAGAATATTATGGTTTCAAATGTATGAAAACGGAAGAATAAACTCACCATTTTAAAACCCCTACTAAAACCCAGTTGTCGTGGTAACACAACATGCTTTTTGTCACGTGGGTTTTCCCGTTGCCCAGCGATCACACATAGCAACGGCGCAGCGATGGAAAGATCCGTCACTGTAAGCAGAGCTCAGAGAGACCTTGCTACAAACTCTGAGATAACCAAAAGAAGTCAAGGAGAAGTCTAGGAGAGCACCAACGATATATGTTTCAAACATTGTCATCATTCTAGAGTTTGTCCACCAGAGTGGGAAGAAGTTGATGTCAACTGTAAAACGTCGTGCCTACTACATTTCTTGCTCGCAATTTATAAAAAAAACAAAAAAAACAAATTGAATCAAAAATGTTGATTTATGATGTAGGTCGTATAAAAAAAAAAAAAAGATAATATTGGCCGATATATCATCATCCCATGTCTTTTTAACTCTCAAATATCAATATCTGTTATCGGCCATGAAAGTCCCTTATCGGTTGGCCCGTAGAAACTAGTTGTCCCACAACTCATCTGCAACAAAAACAAAAAGTAGTGCTGCCAAGTTGGTTTAAAAAGCATCTCGAGACAAAACACACCATGTTTAATTGTTATTCATTGCTTAGTATCTAGAAATCGGCACTGCAGCAGAGCCTAGCATCTCTGTAAAACAGCTGTTTTTTGGAATGATGGCCAATCTTACTTACTTCTGATGTCCGTTTACACATAACACATATTTTACATCAAGCTGAACAAGGTGTGTATGCATGTGCTGTGTGTGTTTAGTTACGTTCTGGAGGGGTGCCATGGGGCGGGGGGGGGGGGGGGGGGCTAGGAGCCACTGCTCTACATTTCACATTACCCTGCTGTTTGTAGTGCGGGTTAAAGGGTGCAGATGCTTTCAAAAACCATGTCGGATGTGATCACAGCTTCCAAGCACAGACGTACCCCACTTTGCAAAATAAGGGAACGTCAACGTAACATATTGGACTTGAAGTTGCTAGACACAATACAATATGAATGAGGTTTGTGTGACCGACTTGTAGTTCACACAGTGAGGCGCTTTGTGTTTATCAGAAAGTGAGCTAGTGTCCGTATGGTATGGATTAACACCTTGATAAAAAAAAAAGCGGCGTGGAGCCTGACTTCAATTTCCTGTGGACTACATTATACACTGTAAAATATTAGAGTTATGAAAACCGTCGATTTTTTTCCCCCCCGCCGAAGAGTCCAGCAAACTCTTCACTGCAGCTCGACCGTAATCTGTCATTCCGGGCCCGCTCCGTTTCTGCAGTTTACCATAAAACAATGATCAGTTCTGTATAGACGGTTTATCTTCTTCAAATGAACTGACACACACACACACACACACACACACACACACACACACAAACAATCAATAAGGTATCACTGCGAGGACTAATTGTTGACAGGTGGCCGTAATGCTCTCCTTTGAAACATAAGTGTGATTTACGGCCGCGCTCCTTGAGACCCTGGCTTTCAGCGCTGCTACTAGAAACTTATCTTTCTCTCCCTCTGTCTGTCTGTCTGTCTGTCCCTCCCCCTGTTCGATCTCTCCTTCATTCTTCTGAATTGCACCTCATTACTTTGCTCACTCACTTTCACCTCCTACCCCCACTTTGATGTTTCTGTCCCTCTCCGTCTCTCATCGCAGCGGAGCGGTGACTCTCCAAAGTCAGACATCCTTTTAATGTTTGATGGCCTATTTTTCACAGTGTGGAGGAATGTGTGTCTGGGGGGTGTGTGTGTGTGTGTGTGTGTGTGTATATTTTGGTGTAGGGGTTAGAGAGGGGTCTGGGTCTAGACAAGGAAGACAGGAAGGAGAGAGGAAACAAGGGTGCTGTCTTTTAAGAGTGTGTGTGTGTGTGTTTATATGTGTGTGTATGCAGCTGGGAGTGTCGGGCGAGTTCTGGGGCAGGCAGATAACAATATGACTCGAGCCTGACCTCATGGTCCCAGCCTCTTCTGTCACCTATTCTGGCCCATGTGAAGACGGGATGAACACTCTAAAAGAGAAGAGCCTGGGAACAGCTTCGGGGAAAGGAGGGATAGATGCTTTTTTTTTTTAAGGCAGTCCTGCTCAGTGATTTGCAACATTGCCCACAATGGCCTAATACAACCACAGATATTTAAGATATAGGTACGTTGTGGTATAGCAAATTCTGACACGAGGTCTTCACAAGTCCAAAACGGACTTGAGGTCAACCTACCCAAACCATACACACATGAATTTATTTAAAAAAAAAAAAAAAGAAGAGGAGGGACCTGATCTGATCCGTCCAATGACAGTCAGACACGATCCAAAATGCTGTCGACCCGAACAGACACCGCCACTGGCGGCCGCATAATGTGCTACCAATTAAAAAGCAGCCGCCCTCAAACGAAAAAGCCCCACTACATGTTCTTTTTCCTGCACTTCACAGTTTACACTCCCCTGTGATGATTATGGCGGGCCACATGATCAGAGCCGACTTGCTCCCGTCGGGTATTAAACTGACCCAAGACATGTGGCAATATAACGGGACCCTGAACGTCCCCATTAAACTGGATATTAAACTAGTAGCCAGGACTTGACCGGACTTACGTCTTGACCTGTGGACGTCTCACAGAACGTCATCATATTGCCTAACTCAGTTGTCAAGTTGTTTACCTGACCTTCTCACGGTTGAGTTACACATTACACATTAACAATGAGTTTAAGTTGTAATAAACCAAAAGCATCCTTTAATTCACAACTGAATTTGGGCTTGGTCTTGGGCTAATCTACTTAATCAAGGTACTTCAGCACATTGATGCAAAAACCATTGTGGGTTTTCCCCACAATGGTCTAATACAGTGATTTCCAACTAGGGCTGCATGTAAGCCAGGGGGAACTTCTGCAGTTGCCAGGGGGTACGGGGAGAGCTTGTGGAGCAGATGATCTAATTTGAAGAAATAGAAATTATATATATATGTTTCAGCTGTAACACCAGCTAAAAGTAATGGGTTAGCGTTTAAAATAGATGGCTAAAAGTAATGAGTAAATTATTAAAATGTAAAATAAACAGTTGAAACAGTTAGCTTAAAATATTGGACAAACATGAAAAAGCTAAAAGAAGTTGATAAATGGATTAAAAAGCTAAAAATAACAGGGTGACTGGTTGAAATAGTTAGCTAAAAGCAAGACAGTTACCTAGACGTAATGTATAAACAGTTCATCTGACAGCGTCGTGGGAGTACGTCAGACTAAAAAGCTGGGGAACCACTGGTCTAATACAACAAGAGACATCGACAGGATGAGAACTTGAAAAGAAACGCTTTAACTAAATCTCGCCTCTGACGTTTGCCTCATTTCTATCGTCAGCATGTTGACGTGTCTCGCGAAAACAAAACTGCCCTTCTAAAAGTTGTGTTTCCACGCATTAACACTAAGCCCGGAGGAAAACTTTAGGATTTAAGGGGGGCAGATCTTCCGTGGGATTAACTCAACAGCTTCCTCCATTGCCTTGATTTTACAATTCAAGGACTTTCCATGCCGTAAAAATGCGATTTCATTTCTACATGTCATTTTCATTTTATTAATTGTTACAATGTTTGGAAGAGTTGAAGATCTGGTTTCCACTCCAGGGGGAAACCATCTAGTTCAATGAGGATATAAAAGACATTATAAAAGACATTTTATCAAAGAATATTATGTAAAATAACTGGTCAGTTCCCAGTCATTCAGTTCTCTGAAGTGTTTATCAAGTTCTTGACCCTGCCCTGGGTGCACCTATCAAAGCTCAGGCATATTCCTGGAAACTCATGACAAATGAGAACTGTGATATTTTACACTGAGTAACACCTCTGGGGTCAAGCAGTACAGCTGACACAAAGTGTGTGTTTACCAGTGTGTATCTATGTCAACCAGGGACACACAGACAGTGTGTGAGTAGCCTGCACTGGTGTTTGACAAACAAGGGAGACAAGGTTGTGGCAGACTGATCAGAGTCCCTGGAAAAAAAAAAAAAAAGCAACTGAGATGACCAGTCACTGGAAACACACACGCACACGCACACGCGCACGCACGCACGCACGCACGCACGCACACACACACACACACACACACACACACACACACACACACACACACACACACACAAACATCTGGACACAACTGTAGCAGTCTCTAGCCTGAAGGAACTGTTAATGCTTTATAATAATAATATTGAAACTTAAATACAAATATATAGCTCATGAGCTAAAAGAGGCTAAAAAGCTGCAATTTTTGTATTTGGTCAAAACTGTGTCTTAAGCTTTCTATAAATTCTGAACATGCCACAATATGACCCTGTGAACTCTGGATAGCCTCCTGCATGGTGCCATCCGCCAACTGCTTGCTAAGATGGCATCCTGGACACCCAAATAGGCAACGAACATCATTAAGCCCTTCACTTAACCCTCCCTCCAAGCTCCTCACCATGCAGTGGAGACCCCGAGGGGCTGCTGGACAGGCCAGGTATTGGGCTACAGCGGCCCCCGATGCCTCCCCCTCCTCCACCCAGGATGCAGCCACCTCCTCCTAAGCCGCCTCCTCCTGCTCCTCCTCCTAGCGCGGCCGCCCTGTTCAGCTCCTGTTCGATCTCTTCCAGGCCGGCGCTCTTTTGGAAGCGAGACATCCGGTTGACCACCCGCGGGGACATATGTGTGCGGGCACAGGGCGCACCGCCGTAGGGGTTGACGGGAAATACATGGGTGGTGCCGCGGAGGGTGCTGATGGCTACCCAGCGACTATCCTGGCTGAAACACATGTCCTGGACCTGGACAGAGACAAGGCAGATACAGAGGTCAGGGGACAGAGGGTGGGGACAGTATCAGTAACATATGAAGGATGAAATCACTTCACTATATTTCCATTCACTGTTCTCATGACTGACTCCTGAATAGCTCAAACAAACAGCACATCTCATTTCACAAATTCTGGGGGTTCTCAAAATTAAGCTGATTATTTTCTATTTTCAACGGGTAACATGCGGGACATGCACGCAGGAATGCTTTTTCTCTTTTTCATATTTTCTTTGCCGCATATAGGATGAAAAAATTGCCTTCAGTCCTTGGCCAGGAATAGGCCTGCCAAAGCATTTTGTGCCCGACCCATAGGGGGCGCCGCAAACGCAAAAACATGTACCTCAGAACCAATTTTGGTACACATGCTCTGGGGACTAGTATTATCAACCAACATCTGAGGCGTCATATTGATTGGTGCAGCATGTGGGCGTGGTCACAAACTAAAGACATGGCAGAATAATGAAATATGGTCACAAAAATGTAAAAAAAAAAAAAGGTGTAAATGCTTCACAAAAACTAAAATCTCAACTGGCCTGATGATGGCGCCATAATTAACAGCAAAATGAAAGTGAAAACTTCTGAAAGGCATCTCAAGATGGTCCGGAAACATCAGGGGGAGCCTAAAATTGTCTTATTTCAGTTTTTATTGTTGTTGTTCTGTTATGAGCACAGACGTCCTTTGTTGAGTGACATTTCCTGTGAAATGAATGACAATGTTTAAATTGAAAAATAAGGACATTTTAAGAGCGTTCGTAGAAACATTCTTAGAAAATGCACGGGGCGGTGTTCTGACTTCTGTGTTGAGAAGTGAGTGATCGTTGACAGTTGTTGCCAGTGAAGATGACGCATGCAATTAAGACTTTTAGAAGGGGCTCCGGAATGATAATGTGCTAGTTACAGTAGGTCTCACCTTATGGATTCCAATATCTATGAGTACTGCTTCTCCTGGCAGTACACATGTAACCGTCTGGGGACAACCACTTGCTCATTAACTCCAAGATATTAGGTCCAGGTTTGGTTTCCAACTTAGATGGATATTTTGAAAATAGGCACAACCCTTTCTATATTATTTTCTTCACAACTCTGCATAGTGGAATACGCACAGTGGGAACAAGCTGCATCAAACCGTAGTCTGCCAGAGCACTGGCGTGACTAGGGTGAAGTGTTTATCACAAAGATAAACAAACCTGTCTTGAGGTGCTTGACAAAAAGTCGACCAGGGTGAGAGGTTTAGACAATAACTTTTTGGCAATGGTGACAATGTGATATGAGCTTGTTTGGTGGTAAAATAAATGACTGAGAAAAAAAACAAAAGGGTTGATGGCATCCTTTGTTAGCCCTCGTCCTCAAACAGTGACCGACTCGCAGGGAGCAGACACTTCAGAAGATAGGATCTCCCCGAGCATGTTAGACATGCAGGAAACCAGACAGATAGGCTGCAAGAGACAATACAAACAAAGGAGAGCGAAGTGACAGTGCGCTGAAACGGCATCTATCATTCGACATACTATAAAAAAATATATAGGCTGGAGAAAGTGGATTGGGACTGAAGAAAGGAAAAGGTCCAAGAGAAAGCTAAGATGAGGAATGTCTCACTCTTTGGCCAGCAAGCATGTCAGCCAATCAGAGAGGCGGCTCTGTACCTGCAGGCCTCTCTAATCTTCTGCCAGGTTAGACTAGGTAATTGTCCCCAGCAATGACAGTTAATGGGGCATCCTCTGCATACCAGACAGTTACTTTACTTCACAAAGATGAGTGAAAGAGTAGGCCTGACCTCTGCCTGGGCTGATTATGGACGACTTGGAGATGAGAAAGGGCTACTGTGTGTGTGTGTGTGTGTGTGTGTGTGTGTGTGTGTGTCGTAATTGGTCATAATAAGACCTGTCAGAGCTCCGAACTGTAAATGGGTGCTTGGACTTTACTGTCAAATCCGTTCTTTATCATCAGGCGGGACGTTACCTGAAGGGTTTGCCGTGATTGTGCAGTCGCGGCGTGACAGCCACGCAGGAAAACCAAACAGTCGTCAAATGTTATCTTAAAAAAGACGGAATGCAGAGTTACTGTATTCAGTCACATGCATGTGCCAGTGTGGAGGTTGCACATTCCAGAGAGGCTGGAAAGCTCGCCCTCCTGTCCGCGTCCACAGAGTACTTGATGACATCCAAGGCAGTCAGAGATGCCAAGAAGACATGTTTAATGCTTCTGACTTTCTTTTTTTTTTTCTTCTTCTTTTTAAAGCAGTGAAACTGTTAGAGGGAGATTAGGCCGCTCTGTTCACCTGAGAGGAACTCTGATGGAATGACAAGAATGTGACAAAGATGGACAGAGGGATAAGACTGAAGAGAGACGACAAACATACACTTGGATGGGACTCAAGTGTCTCTGCAATAGAGAGGGAACACGAAGAAGATGTCGATGACAAAAAGAAAACCAAACCTGGGTTTTGTGGTCGACTGGAGCTTTAATCCTTTACTCCATGTTGTTTAACCGATATACTGGATTTGCCAATTTGCGAGGCCTGGTATTAGAAATAAGGCTGATAACACATTAAAAAGGGGCATTGTGGAGATTTCTTGTAAACATAAAAAAAAACAAAAAAAAAAACACAAATACTCAAAAAACACATTGAGTGTATACTTGAGGTCTAACAAAAATGTAGTATGCATAATAGGTAATAGAATAAAAAATAATAGCAGTATCAGCATTGACTGGGATGTTCAACGGCTTTAAATTGAAACCGATTTGGATTTTTCAATGCCAGCGCCAACAGTTCTTGGACTACAGCAGCTAAAATCCCAAACTGATATAGTATGCACACAAGGAAGCTGGTTAGAGAAATCATCAGGCAATGTAATGTAGTAACCAGGTTACAGTAAAAATCTCCATATACATGTTGCAGGTCCCTCATCTTAGTTTGGAACCATGGTTTACTTATTCTAAGTTTATTAGTGATACAAGACGGTGCTTCTAGAATTTCGACATTCACTCAAATAGCGAAAGGAAGCCGACATATCCACACTCATAGAGGAAGTGTTCAATTGTTTTACTGACTCATTTTAAATGCAAGGAGGCGTTGCTACACCCTGCCACTCTGCTGTCTCAGTGACAATTCCCCAGGAGGTTTTGTCATACACATGTTAAAAGCCGATTAGAAACCCAGTCACCCGTATGTGTGGCCAAGCAAATCAGCATTCTCTAGAAGATATCTTGCTGAGGAAATCAGGTGTCTGACCGGATTTCAAATTTACACAAAGTTGAAGAAATCAGGTTCCTGCAGAAAGTCAACAGTAGCCTGGTTACTTGAGTGCATGTAAACGCACTGACAGGATCAGCCTTCAAAACCCATATCGCTGAAATCACAGCTGACGGTGCAGGGCTGCAAAGTTCAGCAGTAATGGAGTGCCACCCAGGTAACCTCAGTGACTAGCGCTCTCCGGTTTGCCCCGTGGCTCCGCTCTCATCTACATTCCCTTACAGCTGTTATCAGCAGCAGGCCTGTTTACCTGGCCTCAGGTCACTGACAGCCAGCCGCATGTTTGGCCCGCTGGAGACAGATAAGGCGTCTCTCCACCCACCTAACTGGAGACTTTATCACTCTCCACTGTGTGTCTGCGTGTGTGTGTGTGGTGATAACCCCTGGCCCAAGCACTAGGCTAAGGCCGCCTTTCAGTGTTTACAACGGGTCGGATCAAAGCAGGCTCAGTGTGCAGCCGGTCAGCGGACCTGCCGTTTGGTCATACATTAACTATAGGCAGGCTGTGAGAATGCGTGTGCGTGATAGCTTGTTTTCCCGGTCAATAATCCTGAACCGAACAAGGCCTGGAGTAGTTTTGTTGGGTAAGCACGGCTGACTTGCACTGCAAAATCTCTGCATGTCACGGCTGAACACGTATAGTAAAAATCCAAAAAGGGGCACAAAATATCTTAACGGGTGACTGCATTTATTAACTACTGGCATTTTTCATTTGTGATTTCTGCAATCAAATGAATTTCCATTTCCCCGCGTATCTCAATGGGTTACTGATTAAATACAATTTAGATATATTGTGCATCTACGTGGGCACCTGTCCTGTCTTTAGGGGTTTTGACAGCTACCATTGGGAAAGCCAACAGATATGACACTCTTTCTACAGTGGCAGGTCGTTTTGATGTCATTTTTTAAAATGTACATTTAATCAAGATGAATATTGCTTCAAAAAATACTATTCGACTGTTTTTAATTTGAATGGCGTTGAGTGTTTCTTAATCAAGATGCTCCTTCATTGAAAAACAACTCATATAACCAATGCTGTACTACAAAATCCCAATATTCACCAAGTACTAATAGTATTGCAAGACTTTTGTATTGATTGCATTATACTGTAAGGTGTTCCTGTTGTCTATTATTCGTTTTCATCAACTGATTGTTATTGGTGCCTTTCGATCCACCGTCGCTGTCTGGCTTTTGCTTTCCGTATGGGAACACCAGCCACGTCCTTCTTCTTCCACCTAAAAACCCCAATGCTCCCCGGTACCCCACAGGAAAACCTGAATAGATGTCAGCAGGGTTTGTGTTGGCCAGCCCTTGTGAGCTCCCATCTCTACTGGATCTCCACTCCAACACCAAGCGTCTCTACCATTATGGAACCCTCTGTACTGCACTGTAGAGATGTTTTCAATCTATAGGGACTTCACAGGGGAATTGGTTTATACAGTTTCAACATACACTGCATACTATCTGTACAACATGGAAAATCCCTGATTCAGGATTCTGAGTGACCATTTCTACAGCATCTTAACAGAGTGGGGGTGGCAATACTGTATCTCCACACAAAATACTGACCTTGTGTTAAAAAAAACGGCACTTTCAAAGCTTTAATCTTACCTTTTACCGTACGTACTATTGTGTTACATGGTATTGCATCAACCAGCAACTAGCAGAGAACATTTAAAACTATTTTAAAAGGGCAACCAAACAGAGCCAGCATCTTCATAACGTGTTTCATAAAACGACACAGCCACAGCCATCTTTTCAAAAATGTTCTCTTCAAATGCTCCAATTCTATTAGGAAGGGGGGGGGGGGTGGCATGTAAAAAAAAAAAAAAAAAAATGTGTGTGTGTGTGTGTGTGTGTGGTTTGGAAGGCAATGCATCTAGGCCTGAAGAGGAACACTGCAATCGGGACGGCTGAGAGAAGGATCTTGGGGGATAAATCCTCCTTTCAACAAACGCACTCGCTATACGTCAACATACACACACACCCGATACAAGTAGGTGTCAGGAAACCATCGAGCGTGTTGCGTGGGAGAGGAAGAGGAAGAGAGACAGTAAATGATGCTGAAGAACTAACTGGAGCAGATTTGGTTTGATCTAAATCTAAGACATTTGCCTGCTGGTCCATGCTCCCTGGTTGCTGACATTCTCTAGTACTGTCCCTATGGCGGCGTTAAGATATCAGCACATGGTGGATTAGAGTCCTGTTGTAAACTAAAGCACCTGCTAATAATCAGAGTGCTACCTGTCGGCAGAGCAAACCACAATGGTTGAACCATTCAAGTCACTACAAGAATTGGAACTGGAGTATTTCTGGGTATTTGCTATTTACAGAACTGCAATCCCTGTGCTGCTCTCTGGTGTTGACCCCTTACTTTGAGCTGGACTCTAATGCTTTCGCTTGGTGTCAAAACTCTTTCATTATCACCCGTGCAGAGCCTTTTGCTTTATGTGGAGGGACCAGCGTTGATACGGGTCAACACGTTTAGTGTAACATACTTCAACATTAACATTTTGGTTTACAACATGGATCTTGTTTAAATTGTTCTGTTATAATAAGATCTCAGCAGCAACTCATCTAACATATTACAAATCAGAACACAAACAACAAAAGTTCATTAGGAAGTGAAAAGTGTGTGTGTGTGTGTGTGTGTGTGTGTGTGTGTGTGTCTCAGACCTTGGCCTCAGTTTCCCCGCGATGCAGGGTATAGAGATGATGAACAGCGCTCTGTGAGGACGCCCATGGGTGGGTGAGAATCTGGAAGACGTGGAAATCGTGGCCCAGAGTGTCGGCAGTCACCAGCAACATTCCTACAATAAACACACGCGCACACACACACACACACACACACACACACACACTAGCATTAGCAATCCCTCCCACAGCTGGCTTCAACATACATTGGTTATTATCGTCACAGCTGTTTATGTTGCCCATTGCCGTCTTTCTTTCATTGCACCATGAATTTTCTATATGTAAGGTTTGCTTTCACGTGAATGTGTTGTTTGCTTTACTTTTTTACATGCTTCTGTATTGCACGCTTCAATGAATATTTGTTAGCAGTGCTTAATGCTGCCATGTCATCTTGAATTGGGCTTGGAAAGTACAAACTGGGTAAGTGGAGTTTGAAAGATGTGGGCATTGATCAAGCAGGGAGGTACTGATGAAAGATGCTCTTGAGTTGCATTATGGGAAATGTAGGACCAAGTGCTTTTAGAACTTGACTCATTTTAAGACAAAAAAAAAACAAACAAAAAAATCAGTATATCGCAGCCTCTGATAATCTTATGAGTCCCAAAACTCTATGGAAGTGAGCTTAGATTTTATGATATTTTCAACAAATTCAAACTGCCAGCTTCCTCGCCTGGACTTTCATTAGGCTTTCCCAACCAATGTGATGCAACGTAATCTAATCATTTGAGAAGTGAATCATCAAACAAGCAGTTACAAATTTGTACCTTGATAAGTACAACATTGCAAGTGATGGTTACTTACTTCAAAACATACATCTTTCAATGTTGCTCTAGCCAGTGTGTTTAAACATTGCCACAGGTACACCGGTAAAGTGATACAAAGACAAAACTGTGTTTCACTCCAGCAGCTCACGCGAAGGCAGCCAACACTACCAACTGTGCAGAACACATGCTAGACAGCATGACAGAATTACTGTGCCTTTAAAACAAACAAACCAGCCCATTAAAACAAAGCCAGCTATCGGTTGTCGCTGTCATAAACTGCAGCCTTCCCTCACATGATAGCTTGGTCTGGTTAAAAGCAGGACTCGAGTCGTGTGCTTCTTCAAGGACAGACAAGATGATGAGTGTCTGTAAAAGAGAGACTCTTATGTATTCATACATCTGTGTATGGTCATGGGTGTGTGTGTGTGTGCGTGTGCGTTGAGATTCACCGAAACACTGAACCACAGCTCAGCACAAGTGTAACCCCCACTGACAGTCCCATTCATTTGGTCCCGTTTTATTTGAAGCTCGTCAAACTCCAGAAAGTATAGGCCCTCACCATAAACAACATGCTCAACAAACCACACCAGAACAAACCCAGATCTAAACTGGCTCGGTTAGGAAAAACGCTGCACTGCTTTTCAAGCGCAACCCAAAACCCCATCCCCAGAAGCCTTTTGAGATGTTACAAACAAACCCATAGATCGGGCAGTAACTCAAAATGTTGGAAATGCATCACTGATACAGAGTGTAAGATTTGAAGAAAAAAAAAATGTCCAAAACCTCTGTTTTTGACGACTCCCAGACATAAATGATATTAAAGTAATTAGTAATTTTCCTCTGAGTTTTTCCCCATGGAATCTTTTATGTGGAGGCTGCAGTAGGTTTTAATTAGTGGCCGGGCTTTATTGGGTGGCATGTCAAATGTGAAAAGAGGAGGCTGGAATGGCATGAGATTAAAAGGATTCAGCAACACGTGCGAGGGAGATGGAAAACTCTCCCTCTCTGGAAAAAAAAAAAAAAAAAAAGCAGAGTGTGCTACAAAATTTTGCACATTCATTCAGAGTTGAAAGGTTTCTTTTTTTTTTTTCTTTTTTAAGAATTGTGTATGACTGAAGAACAGTCATATTTAAAGATGAAGAGGCGGAATGGGGGAGGTACAAGAGTGGATGAGCGATGGGGTCATGCAGATTATCAGAGGTGGAGGGAGGGAGGAAAGCAGAAGAGAAGCCAAGTGAAGTGTGCATTAAGACAGCGGTTAGCTATTCATGCTGTATCAGAGCGACCAGAAAGCCAGAGAGCTAAGGCCCAGGGCCTGTAAACTCTTGAAAAACCCACGCCCCAAACGAGGTGCCAAGCCACAAGAAGCATTTGCGTCAACTGGGAATACAGAGAAAAAAGGGACGGGGCCCTTCTAATTATAGAGTCTGGAAACGGAAGCGCAGGGTGATTAGGAGTTGAGGCGCTGCGGTCTGTTTATCTGGGAGCTTCCTCTCGCTCTCGAACCCTCTCTCGAACCCTCTCTCCCCCACACTCCACTCTTTCTTCCTTTCTTCCTCCTCTCTCTGTTTTGGTCAGGCTCCGCCCACCCGGTGGCTGGAGAGTCTGGCCCCTGGTTTTCTGACAGATGAGACTTGGCCGCTGCGTCCTGGCCGGGGCCAGCGTTTCTCTTCTGCTGATGGTAGAGTCTGGGCTCCAAAAAAGTAACAGCTCAGAAAGGCTGGAGAGCTTTGTGAGCGCGAGTGCCCGAGGACTGGGGCTTTTGTGGCCTTGTTGAAATACAGAGGCCCTCGCCGAGAGGCGTCAGTCGGTTAGCCCGCGGGAAGGCCAAATTAAAAAGTAGCTGAGCCGCTCGGCGGGTGAAAAGAGAGGGTTTCGGGGAAACCAGAGGCTGGCTGGAGCAGGGTTTGACACGTCCTATTTATAACACCTCGTCCCAGGGGTTACAGTGTTATTTACGATGTTTTAGTACCAAAATCGCTGGCACACGCACTTAGACATGCATTAAACTGCAAGGGATGACCTCTAATTTGCCATGTGTGCAAGACATGCGTCCGCATGGGACATGAGGGAAGTGATATAATCATTTCCATAAATATCTGCTTCTGCTTTCTGGGTGTTTTTGCTTTTTTTTTTTTTTTTGTTTTTAAATCTTTTTGTTTTGTTTTGCTGCAGGCTTTGCTGTCCCATCTCTGACCATCCAAACAGAAAACATCTGCTCAATCCCATTAATAGCGGGAGGATGTTTCATTTACAAAGTGGTAGGGCTAGCTTTATACTTGACAAAGGCAGATGGGACGAGGGAGTCGGAGAGAGGGAAAAGCAAAGAAAGAAATGGAGAGAGAAACAAAGAGGGCGGTGATTTCCCTACTTGGCAACACAAAATGCCACAACAAAACTAGTCCACTTTTTAATTAACAACACTAGGCTCAAAAAAAGCTTTGAAAATCGGGAAAATCTCAAATTATAACCATGTGGAAGGCATAAAGCTTACAAGATGGAGTACTTGGGGGACTCAGATAGCTTTACTGTTACCAGGATGCATAAACTTCAGAGCAAATGAGCCCAACGCACAAATGAAAGAGTATCCATCGTAAGACGAGGCTTTGTCTTCAGGGCTGCCAATTTGGGGGGGGGGGGGGACAGGACTCTTTGTGTGTCTGTATGTACTTACACATATGCTGGACATATACAATACAGATTCACTCTGCACTCTGTATACACGGCTAACCAAAGTGTTAGTGTTGCTGTGGGACCATTCATGATCATTTATCTACCCTCTTTTCTCCCACCACCCGTCCACCTACATGTATTGTTATCTTTTACAGTTTAAATCCGACAAATTTAAGGCCTAACCTGTTGAATCCAGTCAAAACAAAATCTTGAGGACTTTCCTTAGCGGAGTGCCAAGAGTTTGGCCTTCAAACCATAAACTATTCTGATGGTTACATAAGTCAAGTAATAGATTAATAGGTGCGTGTTCTTAATCAGTGCAAATGCGGCTACTGGCTACAGTGCTAATTGAAGGAGGGAGGAGAACGGCCAACTAATCCTCTCACCACCACAGCACCGCACTAATATATGAGCAGTTTTATTTCCACTGGGCAGCAAGGTAGGCATTAGGGTTAGTCAGATGCTAACAGGCCAAAGTCAACCGCCTAATATAACAGAGAGGCAGCAGTCTGTCTGACTAATTACATATTTATTTTAGAAATTACAAACACAAACTGGTTTTATTTTGAGCTGAGCATTGAACGGAGTAAGTTTGTATGTGTTATTATCTTTCTGGTTTCTAATTAAAAAGTTTTAGTGTGATACCAAGACATTCATTTTACAACATAACAAGCATTCCCCCCCTTCAAGGATAATTCTGGTTTGTGACAACTTGGGTCTTGGATTTTCATACTTCAGGTGATCATTTCTATCAGTTATGATAACATTGTACTCACCGGAGGACTCGGAAGCGCCGCACACGAAGCTACAAAAAAATTCCGATTGGGGCAAGAAACGCGAGCTGTAAAGACAACTAGGCAACAGGCTGTCAACGAGGCAACGGTTTAGTCAGATTATCAAACCCACTTGATTTGGAGGTGAAAACAAAAAACGGGTGCAACCGAAAAGTTGGTTGCAGTTGGCAAGCCCTCGTCGCACAGTAAGTACTTTAGGCCAATGTAGAACCAATAAGGTTTGGCTGAGCTGAGGGTCTGTTAACAACCAGTCTGATCATCAGACTACTCCGTTTCTTGCCCTGTCTTGACTTATTTTTAGCAATACTGCAGCGTTCCCTCAGCAATTAATTTGGTGGCTGTGCCCTCTGGTCATCAAATTATGTACCGGCATTGATGTTGCTAAATTACCTCAAACGTTTCTGCTGACATTTATGCCATAATACCAATGTATTCGTGATAAGCGAGGATCAGCTGATAATATCAGCCTGGACGATGTTTTCGTTGGGCTTCACTGAATACTAAAGCTACCCATAGCTTAAACTTCTGGCACTTCTGAGGTTTAAGCAATGGGTAGCTTCAATTAAGAAGCGTGTGACCCTTACAAAGCAGAAATCAGATGAACCCTGATTTCTAGATAGTGAGCTATTTTAAAAATTCACCATCTATTCTAGTATGGCAACCATTCTGGGGGGAATGATTGAGGAAGAGAAGGACACAGGAAGGGAGGGAGGGTAAAAAGGAATGGGCGGGTGAAGGCTGCAAAGAAAAAACGAGGAAAAGAGGGGGAAAGGTGCTTATGTTTCATTTGATGTACATCAGGCTGAAACCAAGGGTTGTGTTTTTCTATGCGCTTCACAGGCAGACCACCTGTGAGCACTTAGATATTAATAGATATGAAAAAAGGTGTGTGTGTGTGTGTGTGTGTGTGGCTAACATAGCTGAGAAGCTGCCATTAGTTTGATATTACTATGCTGGAACGCCGGCTCTTTTGACAGGGTAAAACTCTGCCTGGCTTTAAAGTCGTGCCGACACACAAGGGGCAGGCACCGTAGCGGTCAAGTTCACAAAGCGTGACTGTTCTCAAGGCAGAGCTCCAGGCTCGCTCTTCCATCACCTTAAGTGGAAAACACACTACTTAAATCTGTTTTTATGGAGCATTTACATATTTGCACACTTCCTGCTAGAGTTGTTTAAAAGAGAGGTTTTCATTTTGTCATACGCCAGGAGGGCTGTCCAGTGGGTACAACACAGGATGAACAGGCTGCACGGGGAGGTGAAAATGTTAAGGAAGCCTCTGTTTCTACTTCACCTGCGAGAGTCCGTCCGCCAAAGCCACAACCCCAATTTACTGCCACTAATCCCAATTTCCAGTGAATCCTATTACTTTTACTTTGTTTTCTTTCTGTGGTTTTCTAACACGGGACAAACATGTTCTCACAGCAGCTTAGAGAGAACTTTAACACCAGCCCTCTTTTAATGCCATGTTTGAAAAGCTCCAAAACAAATTGCTCCCGTCCACAATCTCCTGATAAAGAATTTGGGACTGTGATCAACTCTTAATCCCCTTTCTGAGCAAACAGGCAGACAGTGAGGCTGGAGGGGTAAGCTCTTTGCATTTACACGGCCTCCTTTAAAGTTCTCAGAGTTCTGTTCGGTTGTGTTAACTAATGAAATCCCTTTGAACATTCACAGCCGCTCGTCATAGGCAAGACTTCACAGTGCTCTGATTGTCCATTGATTTAAAAGACAGAAACTGGAAGGGATCTGTGTGTGAGAATTTAGGTTTCTGAAAACTCAAAATGCCACGGACCATCAGACAAATTAGCTCACAACCGTGAGTCACAAGCAGGACTGTAAACTGCAACGTGGACGTGAGTGCAGAGAGTAACTGGAGTGTCTACCAGTCATGACAGCCATGCAACTGGTGCTGGGATATAAAGAAGTATTCATAATAATGGCAGCCTCGTAAATGCTTTGCCTTATTATTTCATTATCTTTCTAGCAGTGGGAGCAAAATATCTTGACATGAACTGGCCACATTGCCATCACATTTGTGCATATAAATGTCCCAAAATCCCAATATTTTGATGACCTCCTGGCCTTTCTTCTAGTACTACAATAAAGGCCAAAGAATTTAACTTTTGTCAAAATGTCAAAATAAAATGGGAAGATTCTAATGAAATTAACATGCTCCTCAGGGGATGACCCCGTTTCATTTTGGACATTTGGAGGTTTACTCTACTGACTTTCCAATCAAAATGTCAAACGACCTACTGGGTAGATTGTAAAGTAAAGTAAAGATAAAGATAAAGTCAAGTATTTCTGATTCTGATTGAAAATGACAAAATGTGCTGGGCAAATTCATGCTCCAAAGGGGATAACATGGACAACAAAATTCAATTCCATGTTCCATGGATGGCGCCCCATTCGTTCTTGTGAAAGGCTCTCAGTCGATGCCATATGCCAAAAAAGCTTTTCAGGCTTCCACATTTGTGGACCCACAGAACATGCGCACCGGAGTCCTTGTCTGGCCAAGTTGACTTGACTTTCAAAGTTTTATTTGACTGAATGGGTCAAATTCTAATGATACAAAGAGTAATTTCAGGGTGTTTGTGACACTCAATATATTTGTTTTACAGCTGCTACTTTTGTAATAATTGTGTACGGCAAAAAGCAGTTTTGGGCCAGTGCACGTCAAGTGTGGCCACTATGCTACAATTGCCTCACACTTGGGGGATAAACGTTTTCGATTCTACTAGCCTACTGGTCTTTCCTTTAGTGTTTACTGTCGGTATAGCTCTAGGAATAAGGTGCTGGATAGAACAAATAACTAAGTGTTCTTAGTTATTTGTTCTATCCAGCACCTTTTTATTGTGGGGTGTAATAAACATTGCAAGCTTTGTGGGCCACTGGCAGCTTTTACACTTTGAGTATAAATATGTTAATACATTACGTTATTTTGTGTTTAATTTGTTAAAAAAGAAGAATTAAATAAAATTGTAAAATCAAGATTTTCAGTTCAGGTCGCACGTCTCTTTAGTTCCTTTCCATGGTCACTGCTGCCAGTACAAACACACCAGTGCTCAACTCATGGGAGCAAGAAACTTAGCAACTCACCTCTTCTCCAACAAGCCACCCACCTACTCACATACCGTAAGGAAGTTACAAATGACCTGTGTGTTACCACACTGTGGGGGCTGTGAATGACTCCACACTGCTGAGGTGTTTGGTGTGTTAGTCAGCATCTGGGGGGAGCTGGGGTTAGTCTTTCTCAGCCAAGCTTTCCAGAGGCCCTGAGTCATGGTCACTGGCCAACCCAACCGCTCTCCGTAGCTCTGGTCATGTAACCACTTCTTTCCAGATAAAAACCTATTCTTTATTTAACATTATTGCTTTCTTGAAGCCTCCTCTATGCTGGGTTACATTGAACTACTGTAATAATATGCCTTCAACAATCAGTACCTTGACTGTTATTTGGAAAATTGTTGATTCAGTGTTTCTCACACTCATTGGACAGATATCATCACCTCTTAGACTAGGGTGTAGGATGTACTAGTCCTTGTCTGGCTGTGAATTGCACTTTTTCATGAACATCTCTACCGTTTCACAACTGTAGTGGTCTTTATGATAACCAGAGTTAGATAGTCTAGCAGTGCATTACTTTGTACCATTGTGTGTCTTATCTAGCTGTAATGCTGTTAATGAAATTACAGACATCCACAAAGGCAACAGAAAAAAACTTTTCAGAGCTATTCGTCGCTTCTGGCCAGTGCTGGTTTTACTTGTATTATGAGTTCACCTGTTCTTGTGGTTGAGATGTTGTATTTGAATAATCTAATTGTTTAAAGTCGATTCCATCCGATTCCCAATACTGAATCCCAATTGTGGCTGAGGGTCCATTTGAGTTTATTGACCATGACCACATGTTCAGATTCAAAGATCTAATACTACAACAAACCTAATACATAGCTGGACCGCATATGGTCAATGTGCTATAATGTGGCCAAATTGTTAAACGGATAGTCCGTGGTCGTGTCAATAATTTGAATTCCTGGATATTGTTCATCCAATATCCAGTTCATCTGCAAAATGTTCATCTGCAATTTTCTGGAGTGGTCCCAGTAGTACTAGCAAGACACATACGTAAACCAGCTTAGCTAAACAAAGACAAGATGTTGATTCAATTGGAACGCGAACACATAAACAACATATAATCGTATAATAAATAATGTGCATGTCAACTAAGCATAATGATTTCAGCCACTGCAGGTGAATGTGTGGCAATGTCTCAGCTGAACGGTATATAGGAACGTACAAGTGTCACAAGATGGGAATGGCTACATTTTGAAGTACTACTGGAACCGTGCAAGTCACTGAATTTTGCGCCGAACACTGTCCTGCAAATGGTTCACAATAAAAGCCTTATCAAGAAATGAAGGGATTCTGTCCACTGAAACGAAAGAGGGCTTTTAATATGAAACAGATACAGGAAGTGTGCACAAGGTGGCTTCATACTAAAATATGACCAAATATACTTATCAAGTAGAGGGAATTAGAAATAAAGGCATGTCTCTAATATAAGTCTATTTCAAATAAAAGCCTGGTACCCTCTGCAGTTGAGGTAAACAAAGGCCATGGCCGGTATTTGAACATTCACAGTAGGCTCAAATTCTTTAACAAGCGAAGACTGTCACTACAAACCTAGAGATTGTGATCACTGAACATTCCTCAGCATTACAACAGAGGCCGAAGAACAACCCATCTTGTCCCAAGTCAAAATGTGGAAAAAGGCAAGACAGAGAGCCCCGCAGAGTAGCTGGTGTAAATCACATCAGAGCCGGCTGTGAATACTAATTACTACGTTGGTGTGAAGACACAACTCAATCCATGCTAAATGTGTGGCTATAAATGTGTGGCAGAGCGAGGCTGCTTGTGTGCGGGAATTCCCCTCATGTTCAACATGTGCGTGTGGGTCCAGGGTTTTTCGGCGACGGCCTGGTCTCTTTCACACATCAGTAAGATGGAGAGACAGAGTTATTACACCATGGAGAGCTGCCTTCACGGCACAGCTGCCTCAATGGTCAGGCTCAACGGGCCAGGCTATTCATTAGACCGGTCTGTTACTAAACCAGGGATATGGTTTATGGGACAGTTCCGTGTGGGGAGAGACGCAGTCTTGATTCATCTGCCATTACTCCTGTCTTTGATGGGGTATTCAAAACTTCCATATTCAGAACATTTAGATGGCTGCACAAAAAAAAAGTCAAGTTCTGATTCTGTGGTAGCCTGCTGTGTTTTATGAGACTGAAACACGATAGAGATTCTTCACAGCATGATGGTGGAAGCATGTTCTACCTGCATCCAGTTTAAATACAATTTGACTGACAGCTGACTATTTCAGTTTTACTACTTGCAGAGACCAGTTCTAGGAATGCAGAACTTTATTTATTTTTTTATCCGACAATACCCAAGTATACAATGTTATGAGTAACCATTACTGTACCTGTCTAAAGTGGTGGAAACTAGTAACTAAATACATTTACTCAAGTACTGTACTTTTTTTACTTATTTTTTAAGCTACTTGTATTGCCATTGTATTGAGTTCTGTTATACTTTCAACACGGCACGAGTCTAAATAGAACGGCGTCAGATTAACGTAAAGGCTGCAGCAGCACAAGGTAAAACGTGCAGAGAAAGAAATTAAATGTTCATCTTGCTCATCTGATTAAGATCGCTTCAGTAATTTTTTGACATGAGTACGAATGTTGTAAACATGGTGGTGTTGCTACCTTTATCAAATAAATGGTAGGAGTACTTCTTCCACCAGTGCATGTTAAGCACTTGATCCTTATCAGACTGTGTAGGACTGTAGAAAGACAGAAAGAAGTTTGAGAGAATAAAGAGCAGAGGGTGGTGACTTGTATGGCTGCTGGATCAATTACTCCATCTAGTGCCAGTCACAGTCAAAAGTAATGCACAAGTTGTTGGACAATATCTCTGCCATCAAAACATGAATGTATTTTGACCTTGGCATCGTACCTAATAATCAAGTCAAGGATCGTTAAGGACGAGTGAAGAGGACGAGACGTGAAAGAAAACAAGCACACACACATTGCAGCTGTTAAAGAGAGCGCTTTGCCCCTGCACTTTATCTGCGTCCCTCTAATTACACCACTAGGAATAGATCCACAGATCCACCGAAGCGCCGCAAAGCGCCAACCGCCACACCAAGAACTGGCGGCCACCAGTCCGCCCTCTGTAGAGCCTCCAACACACACAAGCCACTGGGGTTTCTTACATAACTCTTCCCAGCCAAAACTTCTGGGCTTTCCAGGCTCCGTTTGAGTCATATCATTGTTTCCTGCTAAGTCTATCTTTCTTGTTTCTGCCATGTTGAGCTTGACCACTGTGAAGGGAGCCTCAGCAGGGCCAGGGAGGTAGTTCGGTAAAAGCCACTTCCACTAACTCTTTGGAAAGAGTTCACTTAGAGCCAGACCAATGAACCCGTCACTCAGGATTTGGGCTCTGATCAAATCAAGAGGCCTCTAATTATGGGACACTCCACAGCAGGCAGCAGAAATGAAAATGAATAAAAGAATAAACAATGATGAGAGGAGTACTGCAATCACAAACGTGGAAAAAGAGGAGTTTCTACGCTTGTGTGAAGATTCATCCTAATCTTATTACACGCCCTAGCTGCAATGAAAAAAAAAAAGGGGGAAATCTGTGTTTTTTGGCCTCACTTCTGGTGCTGTTTACAGTTGTAATTTATTAGCCCTTTAGATTTGGCTCACAGTAAATGAGTCAGAAAGATTAAAATTGCGTTTGGAATTTGAAAGTTGACGGTGCCCCGTGGAAAGGTTCACAGGGGATTCTGTCGGCTGGCTGACTCGGCATTTACCGGTACACTGAAACCAACTACCACGTGTACTACATTGTGCTATGTTGAGGGTGTACTTTTGTAGAGACCTAGCATGGATGTTAAAGAAAGAAACGGTTAAAAGACCTGAGTGTCACTCGTGACAACGTGAATCACACACTTTTTGTTGAAATGAAGCCGACCAAAGACACCTCCGGAACCTGGCAAAGCATGGTGACTTTAACTGAACTAGCCACCCGATAAATTGCTAACTTTGTCCATCTGCCAATTAATGTTCGGCAGGTGCAATAGTGGGGGTTATTACCATCTCAAGGTATACCTTCCAAAGTCACAGTCTTTTGACAAGATACACACTTTCACCATACATTGTTTCCTTGCTCTAAGAAAGTACCACAAAAAAGGGGGTTTTCTACTAACTTTGGAAGATTCAAACTTGATTTGGCTAACTGCCAAGGCCCGATTTCAGCCTAGTGGATTCTATCCCCCATCTCCTCTTCAAGTGATTACTCCGAACTTGAGCATTCTCTCAATGAATGAATGTAGAAGAATTAAAGCCTGCAAGGCGGCGTGAAGCAATAGCATCTTCTACAGCTGTCAATATCACCATTGGTTTTTCAAGAAACACTGTTGAAAAACCATGTATACTTCCTCCTGAAATGACTTGAACTATTCGAGATTAAAACATGTCTCTTTCGTTGATGTACTTTTGAGCAGGTTTGTGTTCAGGTTGCGTTTCGTGCAATTTTTGGTGAGGTCAGGGTGGCAGTGGGTGACGTCTAGACAACTGTATCTTGTCTGTCTTTGCCTGCAATATCATCCTGTTCCTGCTCAGGCAGAGCTGCTGAGTTTCAGTCATGAGTCTAGGTAAGTGAAGGATTCTTGTGGCTTGGAGGTCAGGGGGTGAGAGCCATCTCTCAGCAGCTCCTTTATTAACCGCACATGCGCACACACACAGCTTAAAAATACATGAACACATGCACGCTCGCACGCGTACACACCACGGGAATAACAGGAACATACACAAGCTGACACATTGCACGCACAGACAGACTGACAAGGTAGCCTGCTCACGCTTACAAAGCACCTACTGTCCCTTTCTCTTTGGGGTTGAGGTCAGCAATGCTAAGAAAGTGGGAAAGGAGAGTAAAATGATGTGTTGAGAAGGGAGTGTAAGATCTGTACGTGGAAGCTCATTTCAGCACAATGATTCATGCACTCGTAGAGTACATCAGCACGAGGTTAAAAAAAACAAACAAAAAAACCCAGAATATTTTACATTTTTTCCAGCTGTCTCAAGGGCACGGTTGTCACTTGAGTGGCAGCATGTCTGTTGAACGAGAAGCACAGAAACTCTGATGGAAATAGGGGAAAGAAAAAAACCTCGACCTGCATAATGACCAGCTTTGGTCATAACATGTCACACGGGGGCACTCAACGTAAAATTGGTCAACATGGCTGTCATACGTGCTACAACAGTGCATGTTGCTACCTCCACTGGACACTGTCAGAATCTTCCACTGTTGACCAGGAAGCGCAGCCTCAAAACAAAAGGCTCGTCATTCTCTTGAATGCCACATAGTAACATGAATCATGGTGAACATGTTTGGTACTGCCTTTGTTTCAGTAAAGACACAAGCGCAAGTGACATCACGGCCTCCATGTGGTGGAGACACTGTTTAAATGTCGCCAGACTGGTTGTCTGGCCCTCCTGCATTTTAAATTAAAGTATTCCTGGTTGCTGGTTTGATTTCCTTCATTTCATTTAAATGACTATTAATATGAAAACAAATGGTAAATATGCCACTTTCACTAAAAGCTATACTACAAGTCACAGCCAGAGGTCAAATAGTATATGTTTTCAGTGCATTTGGAAGCACATAATGTGGACCGGACTACTATGTAGATACTTGAGATTAACAAGGGTCTGAGCTCTACATTTAAAGATGGTAATAACTAAAGCAAAATAATAAATCAATACATTTCACATGTGCTGCAATTTGACTTGACGTTCATAGTACATCAGGACTGGGGGAGACGTCTCGTAGAAAGCACTGCTTCCGTCTGGCAGATTGATTTTAACACTTGAGCTGAAGCAAAGCCTAAAAACTAGCCTGACTGAGACAAGATTCTCCTGGAGGGATATGTTATGTTGTAACTCAGGTCAGACTTGTTCAACAACGTTTCCTGAAAACAGACCTTTAGTAAAGCATGTAGTATTTACTGTATGTGACGAGATGCCTCAGTTGCGTGTGTTGCCAGTGTCTTGAGGTTAGTGTAAAGGCATGTGTTGGGGAAACTCAGGCTAAACACATGTGCATTTGTGTACAATACGAATACATCTGGGTGAGTTGGCTGGTCCAGCCCTGCCGAAGACAAGATGAGGTGACCACATGTGAGCCAAACACACACCATGTTACACCTGAGTGGAAGTGTAATCTCGCTCCTGCTTTTTATGTCTTCCGAACTTGTACTCAAAGAGCGCTCTAGCTCCTTCCTCAAAAATGAATGTGTGTGCGTGCGCGAGTGAGTGAGTGAGTGTGTATGAGTGTGTCTTACCACTGGGGTTGAATTGCATGCAGGATATGGGTTTGTCATGAGCTGGGAAGTGAGCCACCACTCCCTCTCCGTCCGAGTCCTCACTCACCAAGACCTGGAGTGTATATATATACACACACACACACACACACACACACACACACACAAATACACAAAGAAACTCATTTTCTAACAATGAGAACATTGAACTCAGATCGGGACTTTCCCCTGCTCAAGGATTTCTCTTCACATTTTGGTTTGGTCTGATATCATCGCCACACTCAGCAGTGTTCTTTGACATCACCCCACAGTGAAATAGCTGGAAGTTAAACTTGTTTCAGAATGTGCCATTGCCCTCTTGTGGATAGAAAATAATTAGCATATTACCTGAAAGACAAACGAGCACTTTGTTAAAAAAAATCTCTCTCTTTGTGCTGCATCAAAGAAAATTCTGAATCATCAAAATCAGAGCTGTTATTAGTGCTAGTGCTTCAGTAAAAAGCTGTACTTAGACCAGTGTGGATGGGAAATGACCCAACAACAGAGACAAGAATATGGACAGATTTACTTTGGCAATAATGTTGCTTTTCACATGTGGCTTTGACAATACCCAATGACAGCGGGTTTTCCCGTAAACAGGCAAAAGCTGGCGTCAAATCTTGCTTTAGCATCCTACTTCTGAAACTCGCCTAAGAAAATTCAATTATAACTCACTTTGCACAACTAGAGGCTGCTCTTAAATCTCCGTACGAAGTCTGTCGCCCAGACTGAGACGAATCTAACAAAGGCTGAGCTGAGACCAGGAGCTGGCAGAAAAGCCCTTTAGTCACGAAGAGAGATTAGAAATAAGCCCAAACATGAGGCCACTTTGTGCAAAAGTGTGTGTGTGTGTGTGTGAGAGAGAGAGAGAGAACATATACGCAGGGTTAAATTTGTCCCCAGTGTTGCATTAACGATGTCAGGAAGGCTGGCAGAGCATTTTAAATAGGAACTAGCCGAAACAAGAAACAGCCTGTAAAAACTAAGGGCTTCGTGTCAGACTACAAGCAAGAAAATAAGCAGGAAAAGAAAAGAAAAGAAAAAAAAAAAAAAAGGGGGGGGAGAACAGAAAGAAAGAAAGAGGCTGGTGACATGAAGCAGATCACTTTTATTATGGTGCAGGCAGACAATGTTGTTATGTGAGGGAATCCTGCTGGAGCCCTTTGAAACAAGGGTGTCCTCCAGAGAGCCAAGCATGTTACACAGGGGAGAGCATGTGTGCCTGTGTGTTTTGAGGCTGCGGTTCCAAATAAGGAATTTCAAAGCCTGGAAGAGATGGGAATATCCTGCACTGCCACACTAACACAGGAACTCACCTCTATCATATTCCTGCCTTTTCCCATTCCTCCAAAAATCACACCCAACCCACCCCCTCACCACCCTCGACCCTCCCAAACCTCCCTCCACCATCCATTAATCCTCCACTCCTAGCTTTCCCCTCCCTGCCTGCCTGGCCTAGCCAGTGTTTATGACCAGTGTACGGTTACAGTGTGTCAGCTGGTGACAGAGTGCAGGCCTGCTTCTGAAGGCTTAGGTCCAGCTTATAAGACAACACACTGGCTACAGGGCAGCTACAGTCGCTGTGTAGGAGAGGAGGAGAAGGCAGTGAGTGTGTGTGTGTGTGTGGTGACTACACCACTGATAAACTGTACAATGTATGCTAACATGCCTCATTAAAAATGTGACAGCTACTGCAGTGTGATTAATCATGGTTTGGAGTGGCTGAGGAGAATTAAGGGGATAAAAGCTTTTAGCATTTCTTCGTTAAGCGGAGATCCTGTTGAAGGCCACTGGCATGGTTCAAACCCTAGACCCAAATATTGGTATGTATACTTTCTGTACCCAGGTATATGCACCTGGGTGGGTCTGCGTAGAATAATGTGGTTAAGGACAATACACCTAAATGTAGCTTTCCCACCTTTGTATTGTAGATTACAGTTAACCACTTTTTTATTCTAACATACAACAATTTCAACTATGACACTGTTTTATTGTTATTTATCTTTTAGTATTTTTATGTATTGCAACTAGGGCTATGTCATATCATATTGTTCATGATAATAGTAGTACATTTTTTTGTGTGTATGATGCGTTATATTATAACGCTACTGGGACATGTTGGTTATTTCTGTCATGTCTACTTACAGAAGCAACGAGCGTGGATGAAAGCGAAAGTAATGTTGCTGCCTGCTCCTCTATAGAGGAGAAGGAGAATGATTTTGGTCGTGTGGAAGTCATTTGGTAAAAGTATGATCTAAAACAAACCACGATGACACATAAAAATGTCATCACCTCAGGCAGAGATGAGACCAGTTCGGATGGGAGGAGATTACGCACGTTTATAATCATGCAAACAACCAAACAGACAGACTACGTTGTGCCGCCTATAATTACCAAATCGTTGGCCAATTGTGCTCTTGTACGGCAGCAAAGGCAGACATTGGAAAGAAATGAGCAAAGTGGACTCATGTCATTGGGCTGAGGATATGATGCCAATGCAACAAGTTGAAAAGCAAGACTTCAAGCAACTTATTAAAAAAGCATCCAATACTTTTTCAAAAACAGCAGTCCTGCACATGTATGTCAAGTACTGTGATAACATAGCAGCTGCATTGTCTTCTGCAGACAACTGAGAACCAGCCATGAACATAAGGTTTTTTGTTGCTGCAGATAAAATTTGTATCTTTTAGTACTATATTATATACATATCATCATGAATACCGTTTCTGCATGATGAACATGATGTCGGCAATTTCACCCACTCCTATTAACAGCTTGCAATCTTTTGGTGGGAAAAACACTAAAATAGAAATAATGTATATAGCTATGAACTTACGTCTGACTCACCTCCCATAAAGTGGCTAAACTGAATGTTGAGACCTTATTTAACACAGTCGTTCAGCCTTGAGCTTCATGTGTGGTTACAGGCCCAAAAGCTGACGATTTACAGAGCGTCTCTCCTACCAGGGCTGCTCAAACAGACAGGGGCTGTGGCTGAAAGCTTGGCTGTTAAAATATGCAGCAAATCTAAGTTACACCTTTCAGCGAGTTGTGCAGAGTGAGGTGAATGGGCCTGAGTGTGTCCAAGCCACGGGGGGGGGGGGGGGCAACCTTGGAGATTTTCCTGTTTCCCACCAAGGCAAGGCCAAAGTTATGTTTACCTGGGTCATCCATGACAAGACCAGAGAGACAAAAAGCCAAGAACAAATTTGTGCCAATTTAATCTTTGGGGGGTGTGTGTGTATATGCATTATGGATATAAAAGGCCCAGTTGGGGGTAAATGTAAGCATTTAGAGGTCTAGCCGGTAAAGCTGACACTCCATTAAACAATGATAGTCACCTGTTAACAGTTTCTGGTTGACCACCATGCATGATCCAAAAGGGGAATACTGAGTGAGCTCAGGCCAGTGTCAGTCTGAGGGAGGCTCTCAGGTTTACAAGAACCTAATCTGTTTGGCCTACAATTCAAGAGTCATAGTGAAACTTAAGGGCTAGGCCCTACGCGTCACTGTAGATACTGTAACTTTATGCTAAGATGAACCAATACAGAGACAAATTCTGCATTTACATGGTTGCTTTTTTATTTGATTTCATATATGTATAACGCTGATATTATATGACTTGTTGTATTATGACAGGGTTCTCGCTGTCCTTGATGTAGAATTCCATGACTTTTCAATGACTCCCCATACTGCGGCGCTTTCAAGCTTTCTTAATGTCCAAAAAGGGACAACAATCTGGTGTCAATGAGCATTTTAAAAACAGAATCACAAATATGTACAAATCCAGCTTCATCAAATAACTGCCAATACCAAACGAAAGTAGACACACTTGACTGACCTGTCCTTCGCCAACGCTGTGTGTGTCAATGATGGTGACCACACCGGGGTTGTGGGGGCTACGGCGGCTCGCGCTGTGAGGCGTGCCCTCCTCGTCCGGAGTGCCTGCCGGTAGGGTGCCTGCCAACTGCGTGACGACTTTACCCACCATTGTCAGGCCCGTCTTTAAAGTCTGGAAGAACAAAGAAGAAAAGACTGTGTGACGACCGGTGTTATCTATTCCCAAGTAATGTATTCTGCATGTGTGGGATTTATTGTATTTTGTAACTCACTTAGTTTGAAGCCTTTGCAGTGCATGTGCAATACCGTGTTTGTGTGCGCATGCACCATGTTCACTTGATGCCTGCTGATAACTTGTAGTGCTGCTGACTTGTAGCACTGTAGCCACAGAAGACACCCGTGTGTGTGTGTGTGTGCGCGTGTGAGGCTCCTCTGTGTCCGCTTAAGGCCCAGCCAGGGTGTCTGGCTCAAACACACCTCTGTGGCTCGATTGAGGGAAATGGATAGTGCTGCTTAAGTGGAGTCTATCTCACCTACTACACTGTCTTTGCCTAATGGAGTCCAATGCGTGTGACTGTGTGTGTGTGTGTGTGTGTGTGTAAGCGCCAAAGGGGCCCCGGAGAGCCTAATCAGGCATTCAGACGAGGCGGCCCTGTCAATACAGCGTGGCGCCTCGCGTTTGTTGGGTCTGAGGATCACCCACTGTCTCCCTTTGCCACTTGGCCAGGCACACTAACAGTGTCTGCTGCCTATGTGTGCGTGTGTACGCCTGCATTTGTGTGTGTGTGTGTGTGTGTGTGTTTGTGTAAAATGCCAGAAGAGCCATCAATTATTAAGTGAGGCGTTTGGCTCCTAATTGATCAACACTAATGTGTTTTCTAATCACTGCAGTTGTGGAGTTCTTAGTGGTAGTCCAAACAGGGGCTATTGATCTGCTGCTGGTGGGGAGGGGGGGGTGTCTGGAAGATCATGTCCGATGGCTGACAGAAACACATGAACACACACAGCTTATGGCCTGATGTCGCTACCTAAACAACAGCCTAATTTATGTGAAAGGTCTCCATCATAATCCCAGGAGTGATGGGCAACGGGATTGATGTGATACACAAATTTACTGTAAGAGAGCAACTTTGGGACAGGGAGTCCAATAGGCCAGAGCTATTGCACTCTTATCTTTCTTATAAATAAAAGCCATTACACTTTAATGCTACCCCCCACCCCCCCCTTTTTGTTTCCATGTCTCTGGACGTCAGCGCTAAGAGCCAGCGTGTCGCGCCACAAGCCAGAAGGAGATATCTTGTCATCCATATTGAGATATATGGTCTTAAATGAGGAGAGGGCAGGCAAGCAGACTGCCTGTCTGCATATCAATACCCCCCACCATTGTCTCCACCCCTTACCATGCCGCTAACCTGTTAGCGACACAGTGCTCTTTTTGATGTATACCATCATTAGCCTGCTAATGAGACTTTTCTCACACTAGCTGTTAGCACTCATTAAGTAAAGGGGAAGGGATACACTTGCTCTTTGTAAATCAATTATCCCTTCCTCTGGGACGCGAATGGAGAAACAGACTAGAACCAGATGAGGAGCTAGCTTGGAATGAATTTCTCCTGGTATCAAAGGGGGCTGTTGGCTGTTAGTGAGCCATCTTAGAGTCACTCCCCTGTGGAGATGAGTGAAACAAGACCACTGGAGAGAAACAGATTACAGTGGGAAAAAACAGATACAGTAGGCAGGTTGATGAAGTGTCTCATAAGCTCAGCCCCAGTCAGCCAGGCGGGCCAGGTGGGTCCAATGTCAGCACATTTACAGATGGCGTAGGCAGAGCTGGAAATACTGTATTATGTGCCATTTTGTCTGAGCAAAGACTTAAGATAGCTTATAGCTACAATCTGAACAAGAGGGCTAATTCTCAAAATTTTAACATTAAAGCAAACTAGAGTTAGTCCTTCTGTAGTGAGACATGACACTAAAACAGTGGTGTCATTGTGTTGCCATAATGCTAAACTCAATGTGAAACTCTGTAGCTGCACTGCCGTCTTTATTTCATAATCTGACAATATGCAGGTCAGAGTGTTTTGTAATGACAATGGAGCATCCGATTCTGTTATCTTCTGCATTTCTTTTGTGTTCCCTGCTGTATTGCACACGTACCAAAGAGTGAGCACAAAAACGAGGTACAAACCGTGAATTTTCTGTACCGTTTCACTCTTAACAGAAAGTTTAAGGAACATTCTGTTGCAGATCAGCCGGTGTCACTTGATAATAAAATGTATATACGTGATGAAACTAAATGTGTTGAAATGTGCAGTGTTTGATAGTCAGTATTTTTATACTATTTTCCATAATCAAAAAAAATATATATATATACACACATATTTAGAAAAAACAAAAAGAAAAGAGTTTGTGATGTCCAGCATTTAACCTGTTCTATCACATAGTGTAACAAGCCGAAAGAAAGAAAGACAAGAAAGAAAAACAGATAAGTGTGTGTGTGTGTGTGTGTGTGTGTGTGTGTGTGTGTCATTTACTTTGGCAGCACTGATCACTGTAGCTGTATAGGACTGCGAGTTGTCACCACAGGCTCCTCCGCGAGACTGGTGACATCTGATCAACTGGAAAGACACAAAGATTAACGGATAAATGTAAGACATGTCGTGTAAGTCTACAGAAGATGTATCAAAAGAAACATTTTGGGGAAATTAACTCAACCCAAAAGCCTCCCTTCTCCTCTCTGTGAAGGAAATTGGTTTTGCTTTCAAAGAAACATTACACAACCAAACAGCCAATCTGCACTGATTTAATTTCAAATACAATGTCACTTGAATGGCTCCGTCCCAGTATTACTCTTTAAAAAAAAACAAAAAAAAACAAACATATTTTGTCATTTCTGGAAATCCTTGAGCACTCACACAAACAGTGGCCCCATCTGTCAATTACTTGAGTGGGCCAGCACCAAAACACCACTGTGCATTAAATGTATTGCAAAGTGCACAATATAACATTCTGTTTTTTGTAAACACTTAAGAATCCCATTAAACAGAAAAGAATAAAAAAAAAAAATAAAAAAAAAAACTCCTGTGCATCTGTTGATTTTCAAAATGTTATCATCTCTCGTGGACTCTTCTTGGAATGAGCAGTTTATCCAGACAGATTAAAGAGGCAGAAAATAGATAAAATGCATTTTTTGGATTGTAAATACGTCGCTTTTCTGATAAGGCACTTCTGCAATGGATGAGTGTGTGTGTAGACTACCTTGTTTTCAGCATAGGCCAGCCAGCGGCTTCCAAGAGCTATTGGATTGAGGCTGGGGCCAGGGCAGGGATAGCAGCCTGAAAAGACACACAAATGGTATAAAAAATAAAAAAAAATGCAATAAAAAATAAACATTCATACACATTTTGGAAAATAACCTCATGTTCCAAAGTTTGCAAGAAAAAACAGGAACACACAATGCGGGTGTCTTCACAATCCTCCTCCCTGAAGAGTGTCTGTAACTATCTTAAACCATTAATGTGTTTGTGGGGAGTCTCTTGTTTGGGAAGATAAATGGGAGTCTAATGAGGGTGACGTGTCTGTTCGCATGTGTGTGTGTGCGCACAGTATGACCTAATGGAGACTGCGGTACCCAATAAATTGAGGATGGCTCCTCTGCTGATTGACCAACACAATAATCCCTGCGGGGGGGGAACACACACACACACACACAAACACACACATGCACGCATTCACACGCAAACACAACCGGTGTGCTGTCAGCAGAAATAAAAATAGCGACCAATAGTCCTTAATGACAGACAAAGCTGTGCCTTCACAAACAGATAAATGTCTTGGACATTTTAAGAATGTATTTTTCTCTTCCCACTCGAACAGATGTGGACGTAAACAAGGACGTGGATTGCTGTGACTAACACCAAAACGGAGCTCCTGCAATTACAGGGGCGTCTATCACTTCTGCTGCAAGACAGAATCAACCAAAAAACTGGCAAACGCGTGCTTGTAAACAGACTGGAAAGATTATTGATATTGTCATAAATGTTTTTAAGTGCAAGCAGATACAGACAGTGGCCGTCTGCCTGCGTAAACATATGGGCAACAAAATGTAGATCCAATAATGATCACAGCCGCTGTGTTTGAGGACGTGGGCGCTCGTCTCTCTCTCTCTCACACACACACACACACACACACACACACACACACACACACACACACACACACACACACACACACACACACTGAGCTAATGTAAGTGCGTGGAAGTGTGGGGGAAATGGCTGGCTGACAATAATTTAGTGCTCAGGGAGCAGATGAGGTGGAGTCGGGGGTGGTGTGGGGTGGGGGTTGAGGTAACTCCAGAGAAGCCATTTGTGCCTCTCCAAGGCCAAGGGGAGACCAGGCAGTGAGATAACATGTGTTTGACATCCTGGGTGGAGAGCAGGGGGCTGAGCGGGGAGAGGAAACAGACATGATGGGAGGAATCAAAAGGGAGAGAAAGCAGGGTTCAAGCTTTTGAAGGCCGAACCTCTGTGAGTGTGGCAATAGCTGATCCTGATGGTCCGATATCCCATATTTTTAATATATTTCAACATTTTCGAATTGTACTAAAAGTTCCCTTAAATTAGAACCAAAATAACACTTTGGCTGTTACTGATGCTGCTTTCTCAACAACAACAACTACCTCATAGAAACTGCCCCTTACTCACATACGGTCATCTGCACATCAAGGCAATACAATACAGACCGTTTCCCCTACAACTGTACAGGCCTGGCACTCCACCAAGCCAACAATGTTTATTACCAACAAAATTCCTTATTTTCAGTCAAGATGCATTTGATGATCAACATGAAAAACAGCCATGTGTCACTGCAGAGCAAGACAAGCTCACACAGTCGGTGGAAAATCTGCAGTTTATTGAGAGTAAATAAACAGATTTGAGTGGAGTAATGACTACAAAATGTGAACAAAACAGAGCAGATCTTGGCAAGCAAACGTGATCAGCAGGCATGCAAGTATCCTCATTATGGGTAGTTCACTGTCATACAGTCAAAATTGTGCGAGCAAAACACAGCCTGGCAAGCAGCTCTTTGGATCTGCGGGTCTTAAGGTCGAGCACTGCACAGCTGCATTGTCTGTACATCATACTAAATGCTTTTGGCTCAGGGCAGTTTTAGTTCACTTTTATGATTTAGATACAGAAAACCTGAAATCTCATTAGCTGGGAATTTCTCAATTTTGTTTGCCCCGGCTCAGAATGTAAAGCCACTTTACTGGTGAAGGAAAAGGTTGGATTATTTTCATCAACCAACGAGCCCCAAGGGCCAGACATAGAAACTGCTTTGCACAAGTACAATTTACAGAGGTCTAATTAGTCAAACCGTACCACACACCTGTGTGGTGTTGTGGTGAGTGTTGTGAAAGCAGGAAGCTGTGGTGGGAAACATGGTGAATGAAAGCCCTCGTCCAACAAATAACTGTTCAAAACTTGTAGCTCTTAGACTGTGAGTTGAAGTACGAGAAGCTGAACATGATGGTATACGCGCACAAACTGATTCCATTTCGGGAGCGACCTTAAGTTGCAAAAAGGGGAGAGCGTCAAATAATTCTGGGGCCTGGATAATTAGCAAGAGCAATTACGGCCTGGCCCCAGCGTTTACTTCGCTTCCTTTCCCATCATCTGGTGCGGCAGCAGGCCCTGCCTCAGGTGGTGCCGTGGACCCAATGTCAGTTGTGGGTCCAGCCTCATCCCGCAGGTCTTGTTTGACTTTGTTGTCATTCCCACGGAGCAGTGGAACCACATCAGCGTCCAACCCCCAGCGGCGGGCCAAAGGTATGGTCACACTAGCACCAGCCTCTCGCTTAAGTATCATACTCCGTTGAATTGAAGCCGGTACAATGAATTCAAGAGAGTGTTTTGTGCACAGTCATAGAAATGCGCTGCTATTCTAGTTTTGTGCCGCCCTTCTCTGCAGTAACACACTGCACAGTCATACCACAAACTGCTGCACTGCTCTCATACACCTTTTACAATCTATGATCCCACTTCTCACTCTTTAGTAATTGCCCCACATCAGAACTGCAAAATTACATCCTGACAGCAGTGGACGTGGACGTGTGTCCCTCACTTCATTTTGCAGTTTAAAAAGTCCTCACAGTTACATTTTGTGTGAGACAGGAAATCTCTTCAAAGTCTGCTTCAAAGAAATCGTTGTAAATATTACATGGCACTGATGTACAATCAGCAGCCTCGAAAAGAAACACAGTGGTCCCGGACCATGATCATTGTGATTTGTTCCACTCAGAAAAGCTAGACGAGGCTGTGGAGTTACCATGAACATAAACGAAAGACAGTCTCTTGCTGGTGGTGACTGAGGCCGAGCTAACGCTGCGCACACACCACTTGAATGAAAAGCAGGAACGTAAACACGGGGCGAGCCTCAAGTGCTCATAGAAACATGACATGTCCACCATCACATCCATGGAGAAGACACGGACATACAATGATAGAATGGGTCATCCAAAGCAGAGCTGTGCACATCACAGGACCCTCTGTTTACTGCTTTTACGGCCCAAACAGACCAAACAACGTTACGAAGAGGAGGCCCCTGCATTCAGAAACCATTAATAACTATTGAGCATGTTTGGTTTCCTGTGGCCCAGACACTGATAGGGAAGGCAGGCAGACAAAGAGGAGACACATTAAAGCCAGCCAGTAAGGTCAGTTTACTCCAGTCAATGACTTAAGTGGACAGCAATGGCCTTGTAATACAGTCTGGCCTTTCCTTCACGGCCTCCTTGAGCAGACATGGCAGGTACAGCCAGGAGGATGCAAGAGCTGGTGTTGTAAACAGTTTTCCTGTCTTAAGCTTCAAATGGAGGGCCTCACATCATGTTTTGATAAAAGCAGTTCAGTCCCGATGCAAGAGAACCGCAGCGACTACAGCAGGCCTTGGTGGCTGGTTGCATTATAGCCAAGGATCTGCTTTGTGTTTGTTTGGCTTGTGTGATGCCAGTGTGACTGACTCGCTGATCGTGTTAGGCAATGTTGATGTGTCGTTACAGAACATTGGGGTTTGACCCAACGGGAACCAAATAGCAGGTCAGAAAAACAGAGTTTAAATACCCCTAAAATATATTTTTTTTAAAAATAAAAAAAAATAAAAAAGCCACTGAAAATAGGTTCATGTACACAAAAGAAGCTCCTCAAAAACAGGTATGATACTACAACATAAATTACTGTATTTATTTTCAATTAGGGTGCCCGTGAACAGTGGTGTGCAGAGTTTCTTACTTGTGACAAAGAACTTCTTAGTGAAGGTGCAGCTGTCAAATGCCGCAATCTTCTCTTGTAGGCTCACAGCAAGAATACTTGAAGAGGGAGAAAATAGTGCATTAATAGAATGAAAAGAAACATGCAGTGTATCATAAAATATGAGGGTCTTGAGTTGTTGTTGGTTTTTTTTTATTCAGTTGATCCAACAGTCATACTGTTTGTTGCAGTGGAGATCATAGATGGGCGTCTTGAACTGAATTGATTTGACCATTTCTCCTGTCCGTAGAGAATACAGGTCAGCGCAACAGTAGGGCGGGCTCGTCCTGAAAAGAAAAAAAACAAGGGATCACGCCGAGTCTCAGAAAACTTTGTGCAGTACTCAAGTACTATTGATAAATCTTCAGGGCAGGACACAGACACTTGACGCAGATCAGAGTGAATGTGATGATGCCTTGTATTTGGAGGGGGGGGGGGGGGGGGGGGGGGGGGGGTCACACATTCTTTAGACTGGGACCAGAATCAGTTCATAGTGTAATTAAGTGACTGTACATATACTTCAATAAATCCAAAAAGTAAATTTAGTGTTAAGGTATTGCTTAAAAAGCCGCACAAAAGCCCAAAGTGGGTACATGCCAATATGAAAAGCCTTGTAATTGTAGGAGGTCATTTTTGGTGTAAGTCACAGCAACTTGTTTTAAAACCAACAATCTAATAAGATTTTTGTAACATTTGTTCTGAATCTCTGTCCTCATTGTCAACAAGGGCTCGCCCCTTCTTTTAAGCCTTTCTATCAACACAGCAAAAAAAAGACGGTTACATGAGAGAGCCTATCCAAAATTTGGAAATAAATCTGAATCAAGCAAGACCACCCCCCCCCCCCCTCCCACCACCACCACCACCCGTCCCCTGTGCCCTTTCCCTTGCTCTGGGAGTCCTCTATTCTGTGTCACCCTTGGAAAGGCCTGCAGTGCCGTGTTGGCTGAGGATACAGGGGTGAAACATGGTGTTAGTTTTGCTTCTTGAGCCATAGGACTTGAACTGTCTATTTAGCATACTGAGGGCAGTTATATGCTTCATCAGTCTCGGCATGGACAGTTTCTGGCCAGATAAAATTACAAGGAAGCTCAATGTATGCTTAAACTGTGGAATTACTATAAAGGGATTACGTTGTAAAAGAACAAAATACACCTGCACGTTAGCATTGGTTATATTTAGATTGTGAAGGTTAGCTTGGGGAGTAAGGTAAGGCTGATTTGACAACTTGATCAATGAGGAAACCCGTTTTCTGCAGACAAGAGCCAGTGCAAGACATGATTAAGAGATAAGTTTAAACAGCGGACAGCTATTGGCAAGTCACAGAGAGAAATCTAGACATTATTCAAATGGCAAGCTCATAATGAGAAGGCTTTCATCCACTACAAGACACAGACGACCTCAGCCATGTTGTATATTCCTGCAGCACACCATATTCCACTGACTGACTCTACCGTGTCGAGGTATGTCTGCCTTCCCAATCATTGCTGTGGCTCCATTTCTTCTTCATGGCGGAAAGAGATCTGCCTCTCCCATTCCAAACTTTGAAACATGCACACACTGGGTTTAAGTACCAAAGGCAAACGGTGAAGAAAATTTGCCACTTTAGAATATATATTAGAGTATAACAGAACAGTAAAGACATCTTGAACTGACCACAAACATGTCAAGATCCTGGAAGTACTTACCTCTGCGGTGTGAGTCACATCCAGCAGAGGGTTTTAATTTGTTTTAAGGCCCAGTTCACATGAAAAATGATATGTGTCAAAACAAGACTAAGAGTCAGGCTAGCAGCACTGTGAGGCTGTACTTGGGCACAGCAGTGCTTTAAGCTAAATGCTAATGTCAGCATGCTAACATCTTCACAATGATGAACGACATTAACATGATGTTTAGCTGTTGCAATGTTCAGCACATTTACCATCTTGGATTAGCATGTTAATATGCTAACATTTGCTAATTAGCACTAAACACAAAGTACAGTTGAGGGCGGGAACGTAATTAGTTTCATAAGATGGAAAGTTAGGGGACCATCAAATTTAGGATTCATTAGGATTCATCCTCTGCGGACCCTGAATGTCTGTAGAAACTTTCATGGCAATCCATTCAATGGTTGATGAGATATTTCAGTGTGGACCAAAGAAGTGGACCAGCCGAAATTTCCATTATTATAGCTAGCATGGCTAAAACCCTCTCTCTCAAGCTCTTTTCCCCCACATTCTTCACATAATTACAACAAATACAAATAAAGTAGTTAGTTTAAAGCTTACTGAACCTTTTAGCACATTGCTACACAGCAAATGCAACTAAATATTTGACCTACATATGTACACTCACAGAATGAGGGTGGGACACCTTTTTGCTGAACAATCCCTGCATTTCTTTTGCAAGATGACTCTGCGGCGACACCCCCCACCCCATTACACCAATGCAGCAGTCTCACTGAAAAGAACAAGGATGTTGCATTTTTGACACAATGCTTTTGTCAGTCTGAACGAAGACAAAGTGTTCCAATGGGGGAAGCTCTTAATGGACCTTGATGATAGAGTAACCAGCCTGTCTTTCCAGCTTTTTCTTCCCCTTCCTTTCACCCCTCGCCTCTTCCACCCTTGTTTCCATGGTGTTTTGATGTGGTCTTTGTGTATTTGTGCAGTGTTTGCCACGCCTTTCAAGTATTAAAGCCTTTCTTTCAACATGGCAGCAAATGCCAAATAGTGTTAGTGTCTGCAGACAGGTGCTTGTGGAAGTTGCGCTGTATGTACTGGCTAATGAAGAGTTGAAGTTGGAAGAGCCTGAACTACACCTGGTTGAGTATTGTGAGAGAGGGCATCTTACTAGAGTCCTTGAGGAGAACCAGGTTCTGGGACTGAGAGAGCAAAAGTTAAGTCAGGGTTTCACAAACCTTTCTGGCCTGTTAATTGTTTTCTTGCCTGTTACCCAAAAATTGCCACAAACAGCATGACCAGTAATATATTTTCAAGAGTATAGACGGTACAGAGATCAGGCCCTTAATCTACAGTTCAGAGAATTTGAGCGTATATGGCCTGTTCCGGTATATTAGATGTGTAACTTTTAATGCTATCTAGCATGTTACTGAAGTACGAAAACCATGACTGGCACAGTGCATAGTGCATTGGTTATATAGCAGTGTCAAATTTAGGAATATAGCCTTATGAACTTAATGGTAGATGTTGAGCAAGCAACTTAATATTGGCTGTTGTACCTATTGTAATCTCTTACTGCAGTGATAGGGTAGCCTCTCTTTGTTTAGTGATTATACTAATGCATTAGAAGACTTCAATGTCTGCAGAAAGATGGTCATTATGTGACATAAAATGTCAATAAAATAGAAAAAATGCATATCATAATACTGAAAAAGTAACATTGATTCCCCCCTCTTCTCAGAAGCAACCAATCTAACTGAGAGAAAAGGTATGTCATAAAATCCTATGTTGGTAATCCTTCCACGTAACTATCGTTACAGCAAACAGCCAGTCATAGTGAGCCTTTAGTCTCCACCTACAATAATCTGGTTTCAACACAATCCCATGGACCACTGTCTGTAAACTGTGTGCACAGCTGTCAAAGAATCTACGACTCTGAGCCGATGCAGGACCGTGAATCGAAGCTGCAGCTGACATGGGCACAAACAGGACTCCATCACCCAGTGACAAAGCCATCACCCAGCACTGCTAACACACACAAGTTGCAGTTATCAGAGGTGGCACTTAGACACACAATTCATTTTTCCGAAGGCACACAAAGGCAGGAACACACACCCAGAGATGCAAAATGAAGTAACTGCCGCAACAATCGCCAACAACTGATGATGATTAGCTCATGTATCTGCTGGGAGTGTATGTGCCCCATGTGCAATCACACTTTCACACATATACAGACATTTATAAGTACGGATACACAGTAGTGTGGCTATTGTATATTTCCCAGGCCTGTGGACAGCAGAAACGCCACGTTAACCCTCAGAAGTCTTAGCCCAGGCCCAGAAATAAAACTCTGTGTGGGGGTGTGTGTGTGTGTGTGTGTGTGTGTGTGAGTGAGAGAGAGAGAGAGAGAGAGACACTGCTTGGATGTTAGTGTAAGTGCGTTCCTTCTTCCAGTCCTAGTGAATGCTTACTGGGGAAGATAAAAGAGGTGCCACAGAAAAAAAAGTTTTCCCTGATTCATTTTTCCATCCTGATGGTCTCGCGTCTCCGCCAACATTTCAAAGGTCCTCGCGCTGCGAGCACGGATGCCATTACCAATAAAGAGTACAGGCATTAAGATTAATACAAAAATTTCACCCGACGATAATTTACTTTCAGGCGGCTGCATCATCGATTTCAGCATTATCAGAGTCCGATCAATCCAATTCAAAGCTCTATCCCGAAAAATGGGCCTCTGGAATTGATTCAAAGGGACAATGATAACCCACTATTATAGAATCAAAATGGCACAGGGTTCAATTGTTTTGCTTTTTCAGTATTTTAACAAATGACCCAGTTCTAATGGAGGCAATGCAGGGTCAGATGTAATAAGATTTCCTGATGCCGGGGACATTGGGGCGTAGGTTGAAAGCAAGGCTAAATCACAATTATCATTATGGATCATGGCGGGATGTCAGTCCTTGCACATGTTAAGGTGACGCCGAGCACCATTCCCCAGCTCAGTAACAGGCCTATTATGATGGCCCTATTAGATCAATGTGTCAATTACTATTACTCAAACTGGCCCTTGGGTCTGAAAGGATACAAAATGAGGGAGATGGAGGAAAGGAGGCTTGGCTCGCTTACTTCCTTTGATAGGACAAGAAGCGATTCCAGAAATTAAGGAGAAAATGGAGTGGCCCTGCCAGATACAGAACACACAAAATGCATGATGGTAATGGAACACTATGAGAGAGAGAAAAACTACACTTCCGTTAAGTTAAGCTGGTGTTGCAAGATGTAATGTCATTATAAACGTATTGAAAAAACTTAAACTTTACACTAAAATAGACTTGGGCTGGGTATCACACTTAAGTACTGAAGTCAAAATGTGTCTCCAGCAAGTTGGCAGACTCTCAGGCTTGTTTACTAATTAGGTATTTTGTGATTTAAATAATCATTTTCCTAATGTCAGATCATCTTATTTAGGCAAAGTTCGTGTACAGCAGCTTTGTGTTAAGACAAAATGTAAATTAATTAGAGAAGTTCCGCTTCTTTTGTTTAACTAAATGTGACATCAGCATGCTATTGTCCTCTCAGTGACCATGTTAACATGTAGAAGGTTGGTAGGTAATGTTTACCATGTTAACCATTATTAGTTTTCCGTGTTAGCAGGCTAACATTTGCTACTTAGCACTAAACACAAAATACAGCTATGGCTGTTAGTAGTTTTGAAAGTATTTGGTCATAAACCCAGGTGCAATTCTGACCAGATAATGGCGCTAGATGAAAAGTCAGAGAATCACGAACATGGCTGTCTTTGCCAAATGGCTGTGGTACAGGCCATCTGTAACATGGCTAACCGCACTAACTCCGGACACAAGCGCTGGGTTGTATGGTTTCCAGATGATGCGGGCGAACAGGACAAAGGAGAGCGGTAAGAGGAAAGGAGGAGGGCTGGCAGTATTTGTTAATGATAGATGGCATAAGTCTGGGAACATCACTATTAAGGAACAACTCTTCGGTAAGGACATTGAGCTGTTAGCTGTTAGCATGAGGCCATTCTACCTACCAAGGGAATTCTCGCATGTTATCATGATAGCGGCGTTAATTCCTCCCTGTACTAACGCTGACACAGCCTGTGATGTTATCCAATCAGTTACAAGCAGGCTGCAGACACAGCACCCGCGTGCCCTCCTTATTCCTTCTTATTCCTCCTTCTGATTTTAATCATGCATCTCCGTCTTCCGCACCGCCCACATTCACTCAATATGTTACATACTACACCAGGAACAATAAAATACTGAATTTATTTTATGCTAACTCCAAGGAGGCATATAACTCATCACCTCTCCGTCCTGCCTGTGCACAAATCTCTCGTACAAAGGCAGCCAGCTGTCACTCGCACAGTGAAAAGATGGTCCAACGTGACTGATGAGGCTTTGAAGGACTGTGCTGATACAACTGTGTGGGAAATACTTTGTGATGCTCATCAGCACCCTGTATTATTACCCCTTCCCACAACATTCAGCTCAGTGCCACTCTGCACATCCACTGCATTTCCTGTCCAATGCCCCGCACCCCCATCCACAACCTCCAACAACAAACCAGGTGAGGAAAGAACTCACTCAAGGTGAGAAAGGCTGCAAGTCTGGATGGCATCACTTTAAGACTTCTAACGTACTGTGCAGACCTGCGTGCAGGATAGTGGAGCACATTTTCAACCTGAGCCTGAAGCTGGGGAGAGTGCCACAGCTGTGGAAAACATCCTGCATGGTACCAGTGCCAAAGACCCTACAAGGACCTCAACAGCTCCAGGCCGGTGGCACAGACATCTCACCTGATGAAGACCCTGGAGAGCCTGGTCCTTGTCCATCTCCACCCCCTGCTGAGTCCATCAATGGACCCCCTACATTTCACCTATCAACTGGGCATTGGGGTGGATGACGCGGTCATCGACATCCTACATAGATCCCCCTCTCACCTGGAAAAGGCTGGAAGCACTGTGAGAATAGTGTCTTTTGATTTCTTTTTCTTTTGACTTCAATACCACACAGCCAGTGCTTCTGAGGGACAAACTGGAGCTCACAGGGGTGGACAACCACCTCATAGCCTGGATCCTGAACTACCTCACCAACCAACCATAGTATGTAAGGACTCGGGACTGTGAGTCCAACATTGTTGTCTGCAGCACGGGGGCCCCGCAGTGAACAGTCTTGGCTCCCTTCCTCTCCACCCTCTATACTGCAGACTTCCCACACAACTCACACATAACTGCCACCTGCAAAAGTTCTTTAATGACTCGCTGGCCTCATGACAGATGGGGACGACAGGGAGTACAGAGAACTGACCCAGGGCTTTGTGGACTGTTGTCAGCGGAACTGCCTCCAGATCAATGCAGGGATAACCAAAGAGCTGGCGGTGGACTTCCGCAGGTGCAAACACACTCCCCCTTTACCAGTGACCATCCAGGGAAGGGACATTAAGATGGTAAAGTCACCCACAGTGAAAACTATTAGACTTGGCTTGGGTCAAGGTCTCAACAGTCCAAAGTTTTCTAATCCTTAATTGCTACACTGTAAAGCAACCAGAGGGCACACCTGCTGAATCCATCTCCCTACAGTAAATCCTGGCTGTTTCTGTCCTACTACTCTGCCACTGCGCTGCACTGTACCAGATTTGGAAAACTTCCTAACAACACAATGTTTAATGTGACTTTTACAACCATGTGTGAGTCTTAATTTTAGATGTTTACTGTGGTTATTGAGGACCATTATGGATGGTGCCTGCCTTATTATCTTCAATCTAGTCTGTGTACTTCCTCCTTGATGAAACATGTTGACATCTGTTATTTTAATTTTCACATCAATGCTACGCTTATTCCATAAGCACTTTCCCTCTAGCTGAGAGAATCTGCACACATCTTTTTATGAATGAACTAGACCAGGGGATCAAAACCACAAGATTTCATGTGGCTGTGGAAAGCATAGACAGAAGCCTGAGGAGGGATTAAAAAGCAGGAAAATAAATTCATTTACAAGGAAGGGACGTCACCACATTTCCGACTGGTGCAAAGTTTTACAAGCTCCCCAAATATGAACGACAATTACATGATGGGGAAAGCTAAACAAATGCAACCTTGGTTTGGGAAGTCAAGTCTGGCTTTGCTGAATGAGACTCTAATGCTCCAACTGGAGACTGTGGAACTTCAGAGGAATGGTATTGCCATAAATATTCACGTTTTCAAGTTTACATTTTCTTAGCACTTTAAGGACCTGTTGTCCTGTGTGCCATCGTATATGCATCTACTATTCAATGACAACTGGAAAAGAAAAACTGTATTGCAACATTCTTTCCCGACTCCCTCCTGTTATTTGTTTTGTTTTTTTACTCCCACTCCTCTCATTCTTAGCTCAAACTCAGCCCCCTCCCCCATACAAAACAAAAGCTGGCCACATCAGAGCCTGCTGGGGGTCTGGAGGGAGCCACAATGATTCCGGCAAGCCGCAGGCATAAGTAGGAAAGTAATTAGGGTAAAAAGTTCAACCACAGTTCCATGTCTACAGAGCTGCTAGAAATCCAGAAATACATTTCCTTCGCTGTTTAATACTGCAATACTACATACTACTACATAACATACATACATACATACATACCATAATACTACAGTATAATGGCCAGCATTTAGGGAACACGCTGTCCTGTGTGTGTGTGTGGGGTGGGGGGTATGTGTGTCCATGTACAGACTCATTCTTAGTGTTTATATATTAACCTCCTAAGACCTGGCATCCACATGCATGGACATCACATTTTGGGTTATACCATAATACTTAATTCTGCTTATATGGAAATTCAAAATTGTCCCCGTACGCAGAACCACATCATGTCAACGGATGATGCTTAGTTTTTATACTTATCAGGTCCCAATAAGCCCAAATAGCAAAGAGAAATTAAGATAGAGCTTGGGTCTTAGGAGGTTAAGATACGCTATATATATAGACTTGCCCTCCAATGGATCCTCGTTAAAGGAAGTGTACTTATTCCGATTACAGGGCCTGTATTGTTATTTTTCGTCACTACCTCTCCAAGTCGGGAGTGGGTAATTTGCACGTCTGCTGCCTTTCTTGGATGTAGTAGCCGCTTCTCAGGCTCCCTCTCCAGAATCGAACCCTGATTCCCTGTTACCCGTGGTCACCAGAACGTATCATCGAAAGTTGATAGGGCAGACACGCGAATGAGATCGGTTCAAGGTTATCTAGAGTCACCAAAGCGACCGGAGCACCCCAAGAGGCACCCTGCATGGATTTTGGCTGTGATAAATGCATGCATCCCCAGAGGTCAGCGCTCGTTTGCATGTATTAGCTCTAGAATTGACAATTGACAACCAGAGTAAGGGACCGGGAAAACCTCAGACTTCCAGTCCCCCTGTGGTCGGGTAACTGTTCCAGAGTGTGACCGGGGCTTTTCTCTGGAGGCAGATGTTTCCGAAAACTGGGTTTCCGAAATTGTATGGAAACCCCACTGCCCCTGGAAGTGTGTCTGTATTTTTCTCTCTGACTTAAGTGCCCCTGGCACTCTGCTGGAGCACCAGGAGGCAGGATCGAGGTCGGCGAGGCCCGCACCTGCTTCCACACAAAGTCCACACGCCACCGCCCCTGGAAGAGTGGACTCTGTATTTTTCTCTCTGACTTTCGTGCCCCTGGCACTCTGCCGGAGGAGGGAGGTCGGATGGTGGGGCCCGTGCCCGCGGCTGAACAAAAGCTTGGATCTGACACCTCCTGCTTGAAACCCAAAAAGTCAGAAGGATCATGAGATCCCGCTTTCACGGTCTGTATTCATACTGAAAGAGAGTAAGCAAGCTTTTGCCTTTCTGCTCTATGGGAGGTTTCTGTCCTCCCTGAGCACGCCTTGTTCATGGGAAATAATTGCAATCCCCAATCCCTATCACAAGTGGGGTTCAGCGGGTTACCTACACCACTCGAAGAAGGGTAGACACACACTGATCCCCCTCATCACCATCAGGGCATCACAGACTTGTTATTGCTCAATCTCGTGTGGCTGAACACCACGTCCATCTAAGAAGTTGGACACCGACCGCACGGGAGTGCATAACTAGTTAGCGCATTATTAGACTTAGACAAATTGCTCCACCAACTAAGACCGGCTATGCACCACCACCCACAGAATTGAGAAAGAGCTATCAATCTGTCAATCCTTTCCATGTCTGGGCCGGGTGAGGTTTCCCGTGTTGAGTCAAATTAAGCCGCAGACTCCACTCCTGGTGGTGCCCTTCCGTCAGTTCCTTTAAGTTCAGCTTTGCAACCATACTCCCCCCGGAAATCGAAGACTTTGGTTTCCTGGACGCTGCCCACCAGGTCATAGGAATAAGGCCGCCGGAACGCTAGTTGGCATAATTCATGGTCGGAAATACGACGGTATCTCATCGTCTATGAACCTCTTCTTGATTAATGAAAACATTCTTGGTAAAATGCTTTCGCTTTAGCCTGTCATGCGATGGTCCAAGAATTCGACCTCTAGCGGAACAATACGAATGCCCCCTGCCGTCCTTCTTAATCATGGCCCAAGTTCAGAGAGAAAACCCACAAAATAGAACCAGAGTCCAACTCCATTATTCCTAGCTGCGGTATTCAGGTGACCAGGCCTGCTTTGTACGCTTTGGACCCCACGGGACACTCAGCTAAGAGCATCGAGGGGGCGCTGAGAGGCAGGGGCTGGGACAGACGGTAGCTCACCTTGCGGCGGACCGTCAGCTCGACCCCGGGAACTAACTACAAGCTTTTTAACTGCAGCAATTTTAAAGCATCGCATTACAGCTAAAAGCGAGAAAAATGGCAAACAAAACCCATTAAATCTGACTGAACTGGTTACAAAGAAGGGTAAGACAAGAGTAAAAAAAAACCTTAGGAAGTACCCATCAATAAATAGTGTAACAATGAAATTAAATTCAACATGGGAATTTATGTATATGCAGTCCACAAATCCAGCGTATTCCTACTCCCTTTGACAGCACTGAAGTGGATATTAATATTCATTATCCAAACCAAAGCTTGCATTAGATCCAATTTTACCCATGTGTGCCAATTTTCTGTCCAAGTTAAGTGGAAGCACTTGACACAAGAAACATCTGGTCATGGAGGAGTTCTTTCTTCAGTGACGAGTTAACTTTGCCTTGTATCTGCTTACGCAGAAGGATATGAGCTAGAGGACAGCTTGAAGCCAGGATACATGTAACATTTATGTGTTACAATGCGAGTGACTTCATTATTTTTTCATCAGGTGCTAAGAATTATGGTTCTCACAACTCACTTTCCAGCCTTTACACAAAACTCCCCACCCACTGGACGTTCAAGATACTTTCAATAATCCCACCCACCCACCTACTGGCATATTGCTCCCCTAAAAATTGGATGTCAGTGCAATGAGTGAACAACTGAAATTCTACCTTTACACCAGTCTCATTCTGTAGCCAAGCGAGATGAACAGAACTGTTATTTTATCAGTTAGAGACCACCAACTGTGATAGAAGACACAAGAAGTCTGACTGGCTAATGACCAGTTAAAGTCATTCATGGAAAAAGGCCTAACATCTCTACAAGCTGTAAAGGCACAGGTTGTCTTGTCACCATAGATCTTGAATTATATGGGCCTCCAGTCTGCACGAGAAGGGCTGATCAAAGCAGCAATCTGCAGATGCTCTTAGGGGACCAGAGGGAAGGTGAATCTATGACAGGATGACTGCATGCTAAATACCAGAGGGAAGGTGAATCCCTGACAGCATATCCAAGTATCATAGTGTCCTCCTGAGAGTGGGCAGAGAACAAGGTAAAAACTAAGTTCAGTCAGGGCCCACATTATCAAACATCTCAGAACCACTCCTAAGAATCATGCTTAACATTAACATAGGACTGGAAACATCTACACCGACTCCTACAAGAGACTTTGATGTCGCTGTTTCAGGACACGCTCACCCACAAAGTAGAAGTTATGATGACGTATTGTAGTTTTCCTCACAGTTGCAGTTTGGAGTTTAGACAATGGTAAAATTGAAACACTGACAATAGAAACATTTTTATGTAGGTGGCTACGCTATCTAGGTTATTTATGAAAAAATATGATGTCAAAATAAATTTACCAATAAGTCACTTGCTTTAGGCACCTTTGCATCTCGTAAAACATTAGTCTAAACAAGACAAAACAAGAATTTACAGAAATGCTAGCAGCTCTGTGACGCTGTACTTTGGCACAGCATCAGTATGCTAACATGCTCACAATGACATGTTAATGTTTATCATGTTCATCATCTTAGTTTAGCAGGTTAGCATGCTAACATTTGGTAATAAGCACTAACCCAAAGTACAGCAGAGGCTGATGGAAAGTCATGAGTTGTACAAGTATTTGGTCAAAAACCAAATTTGTATTGGACAAATTTTAATGTGATGACGGCGCTAAATAAAATGTCAGAGGATCACCAAAGTTATTACAATTTGAGGGAGACATGAATGTCTACCAAATTTCATGGCAATGTCTCCAATATTTGTTGCGAAATCTCATTGAAAGAACAAATGGTGGCGTGTAGGAAAAATCAAGGGATCACCTACATCATTCGGATTAATCCTATGGGAACCATGCCGATCAAGTCAAGTAGAAGTTGAGGTATTTCACTGAACAGGTGAAAATTTAAATGATTAAATTAAAAGTCAGGGGATAACCAAAGTCATTAAGATTCATCCTCTGCGCTGTGTACAAACTTTCCTGGCAATCAACCCAAAAGTTGCTGAGACATTACACTCGGAACAAAATACGTAAACCTGCTGGTGGCACGAGAGAAAAGGTTGTGGGATCATCACAGCCTGGACAAAAATGGGCTGACTGTCAGCCTGTCATCGCCATCCCTACAGCCCTAATAACCTCATTGTCATCAATAAATATCTCACCTCCACACAGCATATCTCTGCCTGAACACCATCTCCCAGCAGCTCCGAACAGCTTAGGACACCTCTGGAACTCTCCTAAACGTTGGTAGAGATGGGAGTAATTTCCAAAGCTAAGATAAAATGTTTTTACCCCTAAACCTGAAAGTAGGACCAAAAATGCATCATTTCATTTTTGGCCACTTTAGACTTTTTTCTTACTCTGGAGACGCTGGATAAATATAGAACCACCAGTGTTACTTAACCAAGTAAATGCTCCTTTCTTTCATCCAACATCTGAAAAAAATTACATTAGTGTCGCTATATACTTAGTTTAAAGGGAAAGGGGAATTTTAAACTCTAGCAAAATAAAATATTAATTGCTTTGACCATAGAGGCCTGGTTTTGGGAATGGGGTTGTGGTAAAGGTTTGAAAAGTCATTACTAATCATTCAGCCTGTCGGGTGTGTTTATATGCACCACTTCCAATACTACTGAGTTTAATCTGACTTCCTATTTGAAGGGGGGAAAACTGGCGAGGCAGAACACATTTTCGTCAGACATAAAACAGACATGGAAGTCAAAATAAACGCTCCAGAGTGAAGCCTGAGCCACCACGCTCTGCCTATTCACTGAACAAGTATGTATGTATGTGTGGGGCAATGAAAAGGGGGAAGTGGAAGACCAGATTACCGCCACTTTCATTTCCACGCAGGGGCATGACAAAAGGGCCCAGGAACGATTACATCGAAACCTTTTTTTCAGTGGAGAACATGACATTCCTGCCCACAAATTGAAGACAAACTTTGGAGACCAGAAGGAAAAGATCACTAGAGTCTGTGGATTCTGTTCTGGTATGACATCCTTCCTGAACACTGAGATCATCATGAACACATAATCCATACAGCTTCAAAAAACAAACTACGATGACAGTAAAAGTACAAATTAATTACATACACCAGGATTACTTTCCTTAGTCAGTGATGGTAAACATCTACCCTACACATACAGTAGACTTGGATAGCATGAGCGCGCATGTGTGTGTGTGTGTGTGTGTGTGTGTGTGTGTGTGTGTGTGTGTGTCCGTGGGTGGTCACAATGTGACAGTGAAGAACACCATAACCTCATGGTGGATAAAAAGCATCACTTCTCCAAATCCCCTTAATCTGGTGGCTCGTTTTATACGAATGCTTGATGATTTCCATTTAATACACTTTAGAAGATGGATACATCCGGTCCACAGAGCAAAACCCGTCATGAAAATGCACTGAAACACAAGGGCTTAGTGCCACAATGGGCTTTTGCCATCAAAAGTGTGTGTGTGTGTGTGTGTGTGTGTGTGTGTGTGTGTGTGTGTGTGTGCGTGCTAAGTGGAATTTGTTGCTTGCAAACATGTATTTTATTTCTAAGGATTTTAAGCAGATTTAAAGATAGTATGAAATTGTGTTTGCTGTACATTTACTTCTGATTTTGCATGGCATTTACTGCCAATGTGATGGGCAGGGGGTGACAGGTGGCACCCAAACTTATATGCTGAGATAGTGTAGCAATGACTTGCAACATGAAAGTACACATGAAAAAGCTGATGCCATTATTATAAGCCAGATACGCATTTGTCATGCTAGAGTGGAAATTGAAATCACTGCACATAAGCTTGTACAGATATCATCAGTCTTATGCCTCTGACAGATAGCAAATGGAGAGATGGATTAAGTCTGAAGCCCTTTTGCACATTTATTGTGCTAACATGAGATGCTTGGGTTTGATTGTCCAATAACTAACTATTTAACACAGGAACAGTTTTAAACTGTTAGGGACCTTTTGGGTCTGCTTCTACAATGCGACTGCAAAGACACAGAGACTCAACTCCATCTGTCTACTATGCAGTGGTAATTGGGCTATAAAAATGACCAGCTTGCTCAATAAAATTGTCACATTTAATTTCTGTATGAACATAAACAGGTTTTTAAGTTGACTGGATTTAGGCAAAACCTCTTACTGATTTAGCAGAGTTAAAAGAAAATAGCCTTTATGAGGATAGAAAAACCATGGGCACTTGGTCATATATTATGAATTATTCAGAAACTTTGCCAGACCCATAATATAATTCATTAGTATCAGCCAAAATGTACTGTATAAAAAAGCTAACATTTTCTGACAACACAATGACTACCGCTTAAACATTCCCTTAAAGACAAAGTCAGCTCCATTAAGTAGCTACAGCTCCCGATGGTTCAGACAGCACAGGGCAGTTTTGTCAATACCTAGCTCATGTGAGATACAGCATGAAAGGGAGATTAGGCAAAATACAACAGATACATTTACAATAATATTGAACTGCTCTTAAGATAGATACACAGTGATGAAATGGACTCGTGAAGTTCATGAACTTTGTTCAGTGTATAACGCACACAACAATAAAATACTGAGGTTGGTTAGGTAGCCAGGTAGAGGAAAACTATGAGTGAACTAGTGCTGCAACTAATGATCATTTTCATTAGCAATTATTCTGCCGATTATTTCCTTAATTAATAGATTAATTGTTTGGTCTATAAAATGTCAGAAAATAGTAATAATAATAATACAATCACAATTTTCTGAAGCCCAACCTGACTATCACATAAGACAAAGAAAAGCAGCAATTCCTTAAATCTGAGAAGCTGAGACTGGAGAATGTTCTGTACAGTGAATAAACTCATTGTCAGAGATTTCCAGTGCATCTGGGGAAATAAGGAGAAGCAAAGTCCGGATTGCTTCAAAAGACAGATCACTTCATTCCATCATTAATGTGGGATATTTTCAACCTTATCTGCAACAACTAGAAATAGGGTGTTCGTACAAAAACACCCTGTGTAGCATATTTCTGAAAAGAAAAACAGGTGGACTATCCTCTAAATAAAATACTCAATGTGCTTCTAGTTTAGCCAACATGTCTGTTTATGTCTGCGACTGAACACAAGTTACTTGTCTTGTAATTTCTTTCCTGCAGACAAGACACGGTCACATTCCTGCTACAGTAGAAATTACACATTTGTTCCAAATGGAAAAAAACATGTTACAAAAGGGAAGGTGAAATTTAGAATGTACGACTAGTTAACACTGCCTTTGGAATTGGCAAATGGACCTCTTAAAAAATAAAAGTATGAGATGTGAATGACAGTGGTGACATTCATGGCATGGAGCAGATAAAAGCCCAGTGATTGTGCAGTCCTTCGGGAAAAAAAACAGAGTATCCATGGCCTCAACGGCCACCGTGATATCTGCAGAGAATATCCATCTATATTAGCCAGAACCCTGAAATAGCACATCCAGTAGTAATCTGCACGGCGAAGGAGGACTATATTGGTTAAAAGAAAGAAGGACCACATCCTCTCAGCATCTGGAGATGTTATGAGGGGGTAGCTGGAGGTTGGAAATGTCACTGTCAGTTCCCAAACTCTGAGGAACAAAGCACGCTTATTCTTCCCTGAACTTTTGCCCAAGAATTGTGTGCACTCAAACACCCACAAACAGTTAAGTTGCCGCTGTCTTGGCCATCAAATTTACATTCAGAGAGAGAGAGAGAGAGAGAGAGAGAGAGAGCAGCCTTAAATCTCCCAGAATTTTAATACCTGTGGATGTAATTAAAATGAATGAAAATAATAACAACAGCAAGTAGGGGAAGGAAACACAAATCCTTTCCAGAAATGTGAGCAGACATACCAAGGTCTGCAATGGCACCAGCATTCTTTACTAATTCCCAAAGCCCACTGGCACTGGTGCAGAGAGTGAAAGGGACGCATATGTAGCTTTACTGTCAAGAAAATCACTGGATCCATACATTGTTTGGACTTAACGCATAATCCTTTCCATTGATAAAATTATGTTGAGTGTGCCTGGCTGGAAATCCACAAGTACAGGGCTTCAGCACACATGCTTTTTCCCTTCTCTGGTTTTCCTTTAATTTGCAAATCTTGTAATCTAAGCCTAGAGCTGACTGAACCAACTTCTAAACCAGCACCGCTGTAGCAGCCAAGGCTCCAATCTGTTTTCCATTTAAGTGTCAAGACGGCATCCTTTTTGGTGGTTAACAAAAGCTGTTATTTCAAAATGATTATATGCTAAAAATTGTGTGAGGACCTTAGTAAGTTTATGAACAGGCCCAATGGAAAGTACTGCGCCGCACCCGGAAGCCTTTTTCCTTCTCGTCTTTGACCAGAGTGTTATTTACCAAGCACTTCTGTAGTGGGAAGAACCAGGCTGTGCCATTCAGCCAGAGGTCAGGGTTTCTGCTTTTCAACACAGTGCATGTTTTAAGCATTAGTGTCGAGCGACGCCTGGATGATTCGCCAAACCGTCAAAACGCTGCCCGTCTCAGTGTCAGTGAGGACATAGGAAAAGCAGAAGCAACAGCAAAGGCAGCGGCAAAGGCGACAGCAACGGCGTCAGAGAAATAGGGACAGCGGCCCCTGGAAAACATCAAGAAGGTGGTCTTCATCAAGAGCCAGCTGAAGACAGACTTCCTTATTTCATTTCCCGGGGAGGATATATTGAGTTAGATTTTGTGTTCCTCTGGCATAGCAACATAAGTAAATGGAGGAGGGGGGAAGAGGGGAAGACGTGGACTGGGTATGGAGAGGCGAGTACAAGATGCATTGGGGTCTGTCACTTTTTAAATTCACTTTCTTTCACTAACCTAAGACATGGCATTCCCAGCCCCAACTCAATCCCAGGGATCTACATCTGTTCAATCTCCTTTCTGTCTGCCCATGGGGCATTCAGGTACTTCTCGCATTCCAACCATAGTGCCACTAAGAAACCATGATTCACAGGCATTAAGCCCACATCAATGGCTCAGGTCCCGTTGGGTGGACGTGAAGGGTTCATAACAAGACGTTCGATGCCTCTTATTATTAACAGAAAATGACTTTCAGATGTAGGATTTGTACTTCATAACATTGCAGAGTAAAACAATGTCCACTCACTTCTGCACTTTTTAAAAACAAAATGTCATGAGGATGGGTCGTTCCAACAGCACATAGAGGTTTCTCTAATTTCTCTCCTGGTCTCCGATCAGTCTGTGCACTTTTCAGGATTAGTTCCCCTTAAACTAACCTAATAAACGACTCACGCTGCCTTCAAATGGAACTCGTGAGCTTGTGGTTACAACGTGGGAAGTCCTGTACACGATAACCTTGCTGTTAAAGTGGTAAATCGTGAGAAATGAAATGATTCCTTGTCCACCAAGGCTAACAATTTAGCAAGCTAGTGAGCAGGTAACGTACTGCAGGAAATGCAAACATAATGAAAAGATGAAGACATTGGGAATATCATCAATTTTCCTCAGACATATTATAAAATTATGAGGACTTTCCTTGGCCCACGATATTTCTGAAAACGTCAACAAATACGTCACAGCTCGTGGAAAAGTTTCCACTTACGAAGTTGTGAATACCAGAAGATTTCATATGTAATCTCCTTGTAAACACGACCCAATTTGAAGGCACCATCACTTACACTGATCACTTTATTAGGTACACCTATACAATTTCATGCAATTCAATACAACATATCTGCCACAAATTATGTATTTAGGAAGATTATAATGTTCAGGTTTTGTAGACATTGTCAATTGTAGACACGGTGTTAACTGAACTACATAATCATTACTGACGTCAAAGTTAGTGGTTATGTACTGGATTTCATCATATTGAAATGTGTTTCTAATATCCCCCCCATGTTTGTAAATGGGGTGGGCAGAACACTAGAAAGACCTCTCAATATAATACAATCTAGCTCAACACCACTGCAAACTACAACCTCAATAACAAAAATATAGTTAAATGAATGTCATTCAAACTGAATATTATTATCTTTGTAAAAGGCAGAATCTAGATTTTACAGGTGTACCTAATAAAGTGACTACTGAGTGTACATGCTATTGTCTTTGTTCCACTGGATCATTCGGCATCTTTTTAAAGATCCTGCCAACCACGTAGCTCTCTGCCCCTGTGTGAAGACTTAACTCACCATCTACTCACTAAAAGAGCAGGAGGTCGAGCTTGAAACAAATGCTCAATTTTGATTCATAAAGACAGGTTCATGATTTGGTTTGCTGTGTTGACATCTGCAACCCTGTCAGTCAAAGCTCAGTTTATAATGTCTCTTGTTTCTCAGTAGTCTGAGTGAATGGACTCAATAGATATTGGCCTTGGAATATGTAAAACACTTGTTAAATGATATCCATCGCATTGTGAGGCAGTCATGGGTAACATGTATGGAAAGAATTTATCCAACAAACAAAATCGAATCTCTAGGGCTGCACTAATCAATATATTTAAATGAACAAGGGTTAAATGACCATATGTAATGTGAAAGAGATTGCCTCTAGTGATGAACCCACAGATATTTATCACCAACTCTGCAGTTCCCCTCAGCTTTGTAAGTCATTCAGCTCATTGTTTTCGTTTTATAGGCCGTAACTTAACTGGTTCAGTCTATTTTCGGCGGAATAAACTCTGTGTTCACTGTGTGCTACCTGCCCAGCACCAAACAGCAGACAAGTTAGCGACTAGCTGGTGAACATAGTGGAGCAATTAGCAGCTAAAAAGCCAGATATTTTTCTCAGGAGTTGGTGGAGACCAAAAGAATTTAAATGGAGAGTGAATATTGGACTTCCATTCGTAAGGTGGACACAAACAGAACTCCAAATATGCTGGATGTGTAAACAGGCAACTCTTTGCCAACATATTCGCCATATTAACTTCATAAAGTGACAATACGTCAATGTTGGGTTGACAGCTTGTTCCACTGCTTGCCCAAATAAATCAATTAAAGAAGCTTTCGCTGTCGTTAATTCTCTGAGTAACTTGATGGCAGGCCAAAATGAATTAATAATAATAATTAATAAACAGAGTGGACTGCGTGTTTCTGTAGTTCCAACTACTCCAAAAGAATGATTCTTCTTCACTCTAGCTGATTGCGTAACCTCAAGTTCACGAAATGCATTCTCCACTTCAACTTCATAGTTTTGAATCAAGTACCTCGTGGAAAAAAAGGGCATGTTAGACTTAGTATGCTACAGCTGTTATTTCAATGCGTCAGATACATACATAATCAACATTTAGGTAAAGATTGGATTGGACTTGGTATCGGCAGATCCCAAGTATTAAAAGGACTCGGATCTGGGCCAAAAAAAAATGTACTGGGACACCCCTAGTTTTTACCGTTGTACAAGATCTTAACCAAGACAGCAACATCAAGTTTAGTTGTTAAATTCACTCACAAAGTAGTAAGTAGTAGTAAGTTACTTCAAAATGCGCTAAATTGCTAGACTGAAATTCAGCCAGGCTATTGTTGAGGGAAGGACTTGATTTTGCCCTAACTAGTGACTGACATATCTAGCTGCTCGTATAATGCACAACACGGTGTCCTGAAGAGGCACTTAACCTAAAAATGACACATTCTATCGCAATTGGAAACTCCTATTCTTCAGCACACATGACCTGTGACGTTCCTCATGGTTTAATTTAAGGCCCCTTCGTGTTTTCAGTTTATAGGCTTCAGATGAGCCATATAACCCAAGGGCATGCTGCCTTCATTACACCATGTATTGGGGAAATTGTGGTGTCGTTTGTATGTTTTAATCCAGTTTGTAGATTTTATATTTGTTTAGTTGAAAGTGTCTCATTATTTTTTGTTAACTGTAATACTACCAATGTTCAGACAAAATTGGCCAGAGGTCAAAAACCTCAAAACATTTAAGAGCTCCATTCCAGCCGAATATAATTTCAGGAGCAGTAATTCCCATCTGGTTGAAGGTGTGCGAATTCATTGACGGCAATAGCTGTAGTGTTTGGTTGGAATCTTACACATGCAGGACTTCCAGTAGCACATGGAAGAAGACAGTACAGAAGGTCAGCTTTATTATGGTGCGTGAACTCACCCAGAGGACCCTGTGCTCTTGCAAACCCCCAGCAGTGGCCTCTTGTCAGCAAAACTGTCCGTCTTCAGAGGACCTGAGGAGGAGGAGAAGTCATAGAAAGAGTCAGATGAGAAACAGAATGATCTGCACACAACAAAGAGGGACATTCTTTAAATGAACATGTGAGGCCTCTAGTGCTGCCCACCCTCATTCAACAGGCAGCCTATTACCATGACAGGAAACGTGCTGATTACATTACTACTGTTGCCCTGTAATTCAATTATGGTCATGAAACATTTTTGATGAAGATTCTTTTCCCCCCCAAAAGTCAGGCCTTATTTTCCAAGTTAGTGGACCACTATCCTCACCAGCCAAAAACATGGAGTCCGCAGACTGTAAAGACTTTGGTGCTCTAAACTTCTTGTCATGTCATGTCTCAGGGATTTTAAAAAGCCGGCCAATTTGTTTTTAAATCTTTAAATCTTCTAAAACAGAGTGAGAGCTTAAAAATCTACATTTCTGTAAATACTATTTCAACCGTTGTTACATTAGAAGACATTTGGTGTTCCAAATACTTGATATCTTTCTTTACAGGGATTGTATAATGGCAATAATGTATGTCCATGAATAGATATGAGTTTACAATGATTACAATTCTTCCTCAGCATTGAGGAGCTGCTATAGCACAGAGCACAGAGTGTGCAGCCATGTTTCGTCCATGGCGACCTTCTGGTAAGACTCGCTGACTTCTTGCTTCTTCACTGAATGTTCTGTTTGACGCCCCCCCCCCTGTGTTTCGTAGAATACTGCAACAGATAGCGCATCGAGCATAAACAAAGCTTAAAAGCCTCCTGAGGGTGCAATTCAGGACTGTCCGCACGTCGCTCTGTTCACACCTATTCACTTTGAAAGAGCAACGGCCAATGGGGAAACTCGACCGACCGATGTTGTAACTTCACCACTCGCTCAGTAAGTCAGAGTTAGAGAAATCTCCTGAATGATGCAAAACGGAGTAAGATTTTCTTTCTATCTCCTTGTTTGTTTTGGGGTTTCAGGGTGGAATTAGAGCACGGTAAAAACCCAGCAGGCATATTTATAAAACTGAAGAGAAAACATGTTGCATTAAGTGGACTGATCCCATATTTTCCCTGATTGTCTCATTCTTGAAGACGGATGGAGGATCAGGGGATTGAGGGGATGGGGGCGCTTAGATTGAAGAAGATGTTACCCTTTAGAGGACTGTAATTTGAGGCTTGACAGTAATCAGCCCGAGTTCCTGTGGTATGGCGTGAGAGCAAATGTGCCTTCCCTACCAGCCTTTAACACTCCCGACATGGTCCTTTCTTCTTTCATGTTTCTGTCATCAGACATCATTCCCAGTCAACATATTGAGCCGTAACATAAATATGACTCTCTCAGACTTAGTGAAATTTACTCAATAAACTTCCTGGGAAAAAATGCAACATTTAATGAATAGAGAGACTTTGACTTGATTACTACTGTAATGGACAGTAATTGAAGCAAGTACTGCTGAATTCCATGTGGACTTTTGCATGTTTCAGTGTAACAGAGGGGATGGAGTGCGTGTTTAAATAATACTACAACATGGCCTGAAACATCACAGACAAGTGTATCTATTGTGAAGACATAAAAACTGACCTCAACTGAAAAAGAGCACAAGGGCCTCACAATAGAGATACACTTGGGATGCTCCCACACTGTAAAAGTAATTCTATAAAGTTTGACGATGCGCATATTGTCTGCAATGTTTCAGGCCATGTTGTAGTATTACTTAAACACGCACTCCATCCCCTCTGTTACACTGAAACATCCAAAAGTGAAACATGGAATTCAGCAGTACTTGCTTCAATTACTGTCCATTACAGTAGTAATCCCATACATATACACACACACACACACACACACACACACACATACATATTCATTCACTTTTCCTCAATGTTCATTTATTATCAATCAAAGGAACAGTGTTGCCTCATTTTCCTAGACAACGGAAGATCATAGGTTGTAAACTCCAGAGAGGATGTGGATAAACGCATTTACTCCCTTTGGAAAACCAGTACTTCCCTCTCTATTCTAGGAAAGGGGAACCTTGTCTTATTATAATCAACACCTATTTTCGGGTCTTTCTAAGTCCACCCACACACAGCATTGCATCCCAGACAATTGGCCTTTTAATGGCTCACCACAGTGCAACACTGTTTGCGCCCTAGCAGATTGCAATCAGTGTCCTTCCCTCCAGTAGTACGATTGATATTTATTTTCTGCTGAGAGAATTGCTCCCCTCATGTGTCGGGGCTATCTGCTGCTTCTTATTACTGTGGTTTGCTTTCATCCACTTCCAGCCCTCTTCAAATGCTGCCATTGTGTGTTGTTGAAATCTGCCAAAAGACCGGAACACGGACGAAGAACAAAAGGGCGATTTTCTCATCGAAAAAATGCCACAAACAAGCGGGGCTATATGGCAGCTTTCACAGCACTGATTGACACCTGCAGAGATGAAATTCAAACTTCATGTCCGGAGAGGATCTAATCAGTGGGACAACTAAACCATTTGCACCATAGCTTTGAGGTCATGAACACTGGTATTCATACGCCACTCAACTTTTCAGTGACTGTGACTATTTCACTATTTGAAAAGACAAATGCAATTAAATGTTCCCATTTTGCTGATACACCAATCAATGTGGTAATGAAATGTGGAAACAAGATTGAGATAAGCAGTTGTAGTCGCAGAAACTTCACACAACTTGGTGTGTACGGTTTCTTTTAAAAAGGAGCTGAAATCACATTTGTTTCTTTGTTGAACATTTGGTTGAGGTACACAAACAATAAGTGCAACTTATGTAAAACGTTTGGACTGGAACAATATATTTTTGGGCAATACTTATATCAGCTACCATTAATAGTTATGTCATCCATGTTCATTAACAAGAATTAGATATTTTATGGTATTGCTTGCAATATGGAAACAGGTTTAATTTACTGAAATGCACTCTTTTGTAGCGGTTACTCAGAACTGTACTTCCTAAATGCTGGAACCATTAACCAAAGCCAAAGTTATTGTAAGGCAGTGGCATTGTCAGCACACAACAACTGCTGGCTCCCAGCCACTGTAATAAATCGCAGTATACTGCTGAACTGGGATAGTCTTTATCATTCGGGCTACACTATACGCAGACCAACCAGCAGTTCTGAGTCAGTGCTTAATCCGAGATGCCCGGCACATTACCAGGTTAGACACCTCTACAGTTAACGCCACAGTTTCACTCCACTTTCTGCACTCTGCTGAATGACGCAATTCAAGCAGGCCAGCACAGTTTTTCTAGATCCACTGAGGGCGAGTTGTGATGTCATCCTCACGACAGACATAATGGCATAACAATGACAGGACTCAGGTTACAATTTTAACAAAGTTGGATGGCATGGTTAATCAAGCCCTTATTAAGCAATGACTTTATGTATGTTTAATTTTTTTGCATTTCGTGAAATCCTTATTTTTGGTCAGCCTTTCTTACTATCATGCTTGTCATGACTGTTTTGGCAATTACCGTCAGTAAAGTCCAATAATACAATAATGTAAAACAGACATGACATTATCATTAGTCAAGTTTCCATCCGAATCCCTCAGCCAAGCGTAAAAAACGTTTTTTGTGTGTATTTTGACTTTATTTTAAATTTCCGGCATTTCCATTCAGCTCCTTTATGCACAAATGTACAATTTGCATAAGAACAAGTGGATGGAAATGCACTTATTGACCTTTAAAAAGGTCATGGGATCATGGAGCCAGTAATGTATGAGGGTGAAGAAAAAGCTTAAGAGTAGAATAGGATGGGACAGAACACAGCCAGTCAGATCCCGAAGGCATCCATTTTCAAATACTCTTATTCTCTTACATATCATCAATTCGTTATAGTCAATGCATTCCAGGGGTTAATTAATGATGATCTGTTGTGATCTAATATTTAACGTACTCCCATTTTTTTTGTCCTTTCTTGTCGACTTCTGCATACACTAGAATCTAGTGTAGTGAATCATCTAGTGACTAGATGATTTCTTACTTTCCCAGAATGACTTTTGTCACTTACTATTAATGCAACATAGTCCTCTGGCAGCATTATAAGACTTGGTATCTCTTCCTCTTCTATGTAAGATGTCTCCCTGCATAAGTGTTTACTTCTGCTGCAAAATGGCTGTTAGAAAGAAGCCTTTGCTGAATCTGACATCTGCAAGTTTGATTCATCTGAATGTTTGATTCATTTGAATGTTTTGGGAATCTAAAAAGACATCAGGCCGCACCAGATACAGTATGAGGAATACAAATTCTGGGGAAAGAAGTGGTATAGGTTAACAAATGTAAACAGAGAACGAAAAAAGCATCCATAACATGTATGTTTACCTCAACAAAATATTAAAAAAGAGAGGGTTTTAGATTAGAGGAGTTAGACAGAGATCACTAACTGAACAGTGAAGGCACAGTAAGGAGTTTCCAGCAGAGCTTTGGCAGCAAGAAAGCACTGATTTCTGTCTTGCCACCGCTGACTAAGAGCAGGCCAACACTAATCGTAGATTGAGCACTCTTTAATTTTAATGATATAGCACCACTTAAAATGCCCACAAACCAAAACGACATTAGGATGTGCCATGCAAAATGTAATTTTAAGTGTCGACCTTGAATGTCAAACGCTGGTATTTTTCCGGGACGGACATTTGAAGTGATCCTGAAAGACACTTCAGAAGGCTTACAAAGAAAATGTGTTTAAAAGTACATACGAGTATTTCTACCATAACCCCTTACATCCCTTACCGTACAGACATGAGTGGTATCCATCTTCTCATCACACTCTGGGGAATCAAAAATCTAAAATTGATTTCAACTGACGAGGGTGTTAAATAGTTTCTAGCCTCTAGTGAAAAAAAAAAATAACCTATTAATAACATATGCAGATCTAATGATCCAAGCCTCATCTGAAGTTAGAATATGCAGTGTGTGCTTTGGGGTTTGCCATTTCATAGTTAGGCAAGGTTATGGTGCTGAAGATACTCACTGATATGAGGAGCCGGCAGAATGCGTGCTGCTCGCACAGGGCCGTGGCGCACCGAGAACAGCTCTTGTGCTTCCCCCGCCAGCTGAAAGAAATGATTTGAATTAAAGATAATGTAGAAATTGTCCATCAGAGAAAATGTTGCATTTTAACAATACAGACCACCATTAAGAGTTAAAGTTAAGCTTATACCACATATTCAGGCATTAGGACAAATCAGAGATGTTGTCTACCTGCGACCACATGACCTACCTAAGGCATAATTTCCTGTCTTTTGCTATCTATGCTTGTTTGTTGTAGTCAGCTGTGTGTCTGAAAACACCACCTTTATTTGGTCTTAATAAGTAAACCTTGGGACGTTTGCCCCCCTCCCGTACTCTGCAAAATAAAGCAATAAAAAAGAAGGATATAAGCCTAGGGAGAAATCGGCAGAACAACAAAATGAATCTACCCCTTGCCGACCTTGCTCTCTGACTGTGACAGACACCAGAACTACAGTCTTTATAGCTCACATTTACAGTACTTTTTGTGAATTTATGGGTGTTATCAGAGGAAATGACATTCTACAATTAAAAAAGTACACACAGTGTTGCACATTGTTTAAATATGACTTCTCTTAGGCCAACAAAATCATAGCAATAAAGGCTAAACTGAAGGCTAAGAATCTGAACAGTTTTCAATACGATGTGCGCTGAACACACATTTCTAGCCCGATAATCAGACTTAATGGCCAATTAATTTTTACTTCATCTAACCAACAGTACATTTTGATCTGCACCCAAAATGTTGAAGCTGTATGCCCAGACCTATCAACATGTAGCCAATTATTGAAGTGTTGTAAAATACACCACTCTGATTGAAACTGAGAGAAATGAATAATATATTAGCAGTAGCTGCTTGTTCATGAGCTTGACGGTTTTACATTTGATGATCAATGCAAGGGCAACGAGTGTCTTTGTGTTTTTCTTTCTTAAACTATTGTTCATCGACCTGCTTTACCGATCAAACAAGTGCATTCCAGCACACTTTCACCAGCTTGAAATTACATTTACGGATAAACACTAAAGGCTGCCCTATTAGAGAGGATTTTAAAGTTTGCTGGGGTCGTTATTACAGAGGAAATACAGCCGCAGTGTAAAGCACTTTAGTGTGTGTGTGTGTGTGTGTGTGTGTGTGTGTGTGTGTGTGTGTGTTCATATGTGATGCCAGTATATTAGGTCAATGGCCTGTGTGGCTCTTGGCAGTGTCTGGCGTGTGTAATGGCACATTGTTCTAAGCGCAGAATGCCCCACTTTTGTTATTCTTTTATGCGTTAAATTACAGTGAAACCTGCATTATCACTTTACTAGTGCTTTAATCTGTTTGTTTTAAGTCTTTAAACCCATCGGAGGGGATGATCGCTCTTTTGTGCAATTAGTAGCCTTTTCAAAGTGGCGGATTTGGAGCTGTGTTTTTATTCAAAGTGCTTGAGGCCCAGTGGTGGTAGATTAACACTGGAGAGACAAGCAGGTTCTACGAGCACTGAGGGCAGGAATAAAAGGAGGTTGGCAGCAGAGTAGGATTCCTGTACAGGCAAATGGACCTACGAGGGGGAATAATGGAATTTGCTGGATTAAAACGAGAAGAGGGGAGGGTTGGAGGTTAATGCGCCGGGTTATTGTGCATTACCCTGCCGCTCATCCTCGCCTTACATGGCTCTGTGTGACATCCACTGCCATCAACAACATTCCCACCATTACATTAGCGGCCCGGCGTATGCAATATGCCAAATTGCTTTTTCAAAGTTGCTTTCCCCTGCATACAGTTATTCATTATATTCATTTCATTTGTGGCTCGGATGTTTTTGTGGAATCAAAGTGTCTGCTCCTCTGTTTTAATCTCTCAAATGTAATGCCATAAACTGTGAACATATCTGGGCCATATTCACAAGTGAGTCCGCTCGCTAACACAGTGCTGGACATATTGGAGGTTTGAAGGGAGCAGGTGCTTCGGGGATTGTACAGTAACAGGTGCTTGTTCATGGGTTTCCATAACGTGCATCGCTAAAACGATAACAGTACACAAGCCTAGAGTGATGCAGCACTACAAAACAAACTAGATCAGCTGTGTAGAGTGCATTGTGCCTCATCTTGTCAAATAATTTACTGGTTGTAAAACTCTGAAACCAAATTAACTAATATCTTTCTCTGTATGTTCACTACGTTCAATTCTGAAGCTGTTTTGGCTATTTCTGCATATTACGTATGTATTTTTTCAGCCGGGATTTTAAAAAGGTTCGTGGGATTGGTCAATTGTTGTAACTTATTTTCATCATCATTTTTCAACAACCATAACGACAAAAATGTGTTTTCCTATGAAATGAAATTACTCATCATTCAATTACATTTTTATTTCAATTTAACACTGTGGATGTTCCAAAGGTAAAGATCCTTTCCTGTGGATGTGAGTCAGATCCACGAGGTTTGTGGCTGATGTGAATTACCTTTAACATTTTGACACAACAGAAAAATATAAAGCAAGTTTAAGCAGGATGGAATAGAAAGAATTACTGAGGAAAGATTCAAAAGTTGGGTGTACACTGTGGAGAAGCACTAGCTGTCAGTTACTTCCCATTACTGCACTCAAACTCACAGCACTAACCAGTGAAAATATGGCAACAATAACATATTTACAACAGCTTATTCTTACTTAAAAGACTACAATCACCATAACTTAGAATTAGAAACGCTCTCCAGTGAAAAACTTTAACATAAACACTAGAATGTGTGTCAGCTCCTCAGAATCAAAGAACAGCAGCTTCTTATTAAAACCACAAATTTCTATTTATGTTCTACAATCATTGGGGGAGATATACGTACCATTTTCTCAGCTGACAGTAGCCTGAACTTAGCACAGATCCATCTTAAAACTACATTCTGGCGATTTTAAAACGTATAAATAGCTTTTGTTAAAACTTCTGAAGAAAACAATCCATTACTTTGTTTGGGGAGGGGACAGAAACTACAAATGCACTTCGGCGTCTGTATCAAGAGAAACGTAGTCATCTATTAATATCTCAAGTCTCGGACAGTTTTTGTAATACAGCTCCAGGTCTCCAGCACATCCACTGACACTTGCTGCAGGTCATTTCATCTCAACACGTATGCAGACAGACAATTAGTCCACAACAGTCTGCCTCTTATCAGGCAGCGGTGCATGACACCTTTCCAGTGTGAGGCGACAGTAATCTACATCGCCTAAACAGCTCTGTCAGCATCCATACAACCAGTCAGAAGTCCCCATCTCGCGAGTGTGTGAAAGTGTGTGTGTACACGTGTATGTTCATACTCTGCCGGGCCATTACAGAGGGTGTTGGCTTAGCAACTGTCACAAACACTTCACAGCCACTCAAGAGCCAGCGACCAAGGCACCTTCAGTGCTTACTTAAAACCCTGCGAAAAAACACAACCCAGAAACATCCCATAAACTTTCAAAACTGAAAGAAAAACAAAGGGGAAAGACAGCGTGCGATAACAGGCCGCGCTGCACTGTGTGAATCAGAATTGGTGTGAAGTTCAACTGAAACCGAAAGGCAGAGGAGCCTCACCAAGCTTCTATTTTCACAGGGCGTGCGTGGTGTGGCTGAAACAGCTGTAATCCTCTGCCCCACCATAATAACTGCAACGGAAAAACTGCCAGCAGCACAGGAGCTGCCATATCACAGGGGTAAATGTGCGTGTTCACGGGGTAAAGTAAGAGTGTGTCCTCTTACCCGCGGCCTGTGGATGTTTATAAAGCGACTGATTAAGGACTTTGGTGTGTTTAGATCTCACAGGATGTATGCGAAGTTTGCATGTTTCAGTGACAGCCTCTACATGAAAGGTGATACTCGGCGATCGAAGCCTTCGCAGCATTGTGGGTAATTTGTTAACTCACAGAGCAGACAAAGCCGTCTAATGATTTTCCAGGGCTGACTTTAAAGAAGTGAATTTTCTGAATAAGGTGTCTCGCCCCTTCTGCTTGGGAAGAGTCTTGAGGTGTAACATTGGCAACATGTATTTCAACATGCAGCTTGCTAATAACCAAAGAGAACACTTGTGTTGTGCGGTAATTACAGTGTGTATGCCTTTCTGACCTTTGTTTTAATCTATTCGTGTAATATATGATTCAATCTCTGCACATCCGACCTGTAAATAACAGACATCATGTTAACCGAAATCAACCCTTCCACTATCATTATCAAAAGGCCTCCATCTTGTGGCCACGTTTCACATTACATCAGGAGCATGCTGGTGCTGGAATGACAACATGCGTTGAATAGCATAACAGACTGAATTAAGATGGTTTACAGTGTTTACAGGGAGAAGGTACAATATCCAACAGATATAACAACAAATACTTGTACATACATAAATATTATTATTAGTATCATCATTATTTCTGTTTGTGGTGTTGCATGGGATATTCATTTGTCGTGTCTATGTCTGACCTGCCTCATTTCTTGTTATAACCTAGAGATCGTTTGCATTAGCTTAATGCTGTAATTATTTATCCAACACTAAAATGGCCCATGACAATTTCCCTGATATTCTCATTGAATTATCCACACACGCTGATATTATTTACATTTATGTGTTTAAATATGTATGCATATAGGAGTTGTGTACAGACATAAGGCTACATGCCTACATGTAGTTTGGGAATGTGGGTATATTTCCCCCCCTGTCCACATGTCAAAGTGTCCTTGAGCAAGACACTGAACACCCAAGTTGCTCCCAATGGAGGCCAGCACCTTGCATGGCAGCTTGGTAGCCATCGGTGTATTAATGTGCGTGCGAATGGGTGAATGAGACCAAGCTGTAAAGCGCTTTGGGAACCGTTAAGGCTGAAAAGAGCTATATGAGTCCATTTATCCATTTACCGTTTAAATTTGTGTTTAGTTGATGCATTTAGAGAGAATGTTGATAAGTGGCCCTACATCAGACTTCCGACTTCGTACACCTCCCAGTACTGAACTGATTCACAGTTATTCTTGGTGACGGTTTAAAAAGCTAAATGACTAAAAAAAGGCATTGCCAAAATGTGCAAATCATAGAAACTCTATCTTTTGTCAGTTCCATTCTTCTGAACTCCAAAAACAACTTTTTGGTTGGCTGCACTTTCTCTCAATGATAGATGTGTAATCAATCACTGCTCACGGCTCAGGCTAAACAAAACTCATGCTCATTCTGTCTATCTGTCCTCCTCTTTTGTTTTCTCTACACACTTTATTCTGACACTAGTGGTGAATTTAAATAGGATCTGGGGATTTGTGTTACAGCCATGAGTAGAAGGTAAGTGCTACTGTTTGAATGAAATACTGTCCATAACATGATCAATGCTGCCACCTAGTGGACCAAAAGCTGCACTGCAATATAGTGTTGGGTCAAACTAAGTGCAAGTGAGACACTGGTATGTTTCACTGTACCGAATCAAAATAACTACACTGCATATAAAAAAACACATCTAATTTATTTGTTACTTCGTTATTGTCTTTCATCCATTGTATTTGATTTTCATCTCTCTTGATGGTTAGTCTCATATTGTTTTACATTTTGTACTTTATCAGATTGTCAGCCATCTGTGTAGAACTTTGAATTACACTAACACCTGTATGAAAGGAGCTGATGATAAAGTTTGTTTGGTTGATGACAAATTTAACTCAGCTGCTTGAGCACCAACATAATTCATTAGCACTCTAATAGCCATAGCAGATACACTGCTCAAATAAGGCCAATATGCAAGTGCATTATTATATATCACTGATACCGCTCTACAAAACTTAATTAGGTTTGAAGTATATTCTATTTTAGAAACTATTTTGGCTACTGCATGGAGATTTATGACTTGTTGTGTATAATACTGGTGACATGGTCAACTGAGGAAATATCCAGGTATTACATTATTTATGTATTTATGAAAATAAATAAGTGCATAAATAAGTATAAAACGTGTATACACAAGTTATTGATATGTGTTTGTAGCTGCTCTGTTAATCAGTTAATCAGTAGGGCTGATTAACATTCATTGTTTCCTCTACGTTTTTTTTTCACTTGGTTGGTGGTGGACACGTCCTGACAGGTCCAGTGTCAGCAAATGATTGGACCAGAGTTTGACTTTTGAACCCAGTTAGGACACGGTGTTTACATTATCCAACCACACAATCAATTGTAAGGAGTTTCCATCGATATAGTGAGTAAAAAGGTTATGTTAACGCCTGAAGTCAGTAATGTTAGAAAGAAGAATGCGCTTCAGTCATAAACAGACCTATTTTTAACTTAGGTTACTGGTGAAAGACAATGTAAACAAGTTCTGGACCTTTATCTACTGGTTTTGTCATAGTGACCAGAATAAGGTCACTGTAAAACCAAACCATTTCACAAGGTATCTATGAGTTGCACACATTCTTAAACATAAAATGTCCACCACAGACTTATAGACAATAGATGCTTTACTTTGTTTTTTGACTTTGGAATAGTCTATCAGCCCTTTAGTGCTGTACCAGAGAGCTGAGGCAAAATATTGCTCTATAGTGAGCCACCTGAGGAAATTCTGATCTGAATGTTTCAGCACACCCATCCATCTGAATTCATTATTGTAATGAAAACTCATGGTCGAAAAGAAAATATCTAGGTGGACAACGGATGAGGTTGCAGTTGTGCGACTTACAGATACACTCCAGATCTGCATCCCGTCAGTATAGCCAATCATCAGGCAGAGAGGAGGGTCAGTAGTGCCGCTGTGCATCTCCATAAACTCTGGATTGCGGGCAGTGTCTGTGCAAACAGAAAGTGAGACATTAAGTAATTAGATGATGTGTTGAATCACCCAACACTATGACAAACAAACCGCAAATGAATTACAACTGGTGCAACATGCAACTTTTTGGGTGTATCGTTCCCTTATACAGCAACATTAAATAGTTTGGGTTTCAAGAATAAAGCTTAATGCAGTATCCCCCCAAACCTGAAAGCTCGCATACATTTTAAAATCAACCCAGTAGCAAGAGCAAGCGGCAGCAAAACAATGATGCATGCATGGCAGAGCACGGAGTGCCGAGCTTGAAATGTCACAACCAACCAGGCAGCATTAATGCAGACATAATTAAAAGCATGAGAGATAAATTAAAAGCCAGAACAACTTAACATTCAAATGATCATTTCCTGACAGTCAAGTACATTTTCCATCAATCTGTACCAAACACCAGAATTTTGGTTGAGAAATTATTTGAACACAGCAAATAATATTATTAGTGGGGATGGAACATTCTTTTCTGTTGAAGTCAACTGTGTGATTTTGACTGCAGAGAACGATGCTAGTGTACATTATATTCTCTTATACAGTTCTCAACTAAAGAGCCCAATGTAGTTAGAAGTTAGAGGTAGTTAGTTTTCAATACTCAAACAAACCACAGTTTAAGACTTACCGTTGATGTCAGCTTTCTCAAATCGCACCCAAATGATTTTCTCTTTTTCATCAGTGGGGGGAGCCCCAGTATATGCCTGTAAGTTGAAAGTCAGATAGGAGAGTGGACAAAATATACACAACAACACCGTCCAAAATATATTAAATCACATTTAGTTTACGGGCCAAAACCAGAATCAACACATCCCCATGGCTCACAAGTGCATTATCAAACGTCAACGTCATTTCAGCTTTGAGACTATTGCTGTGTCTTACTTCCATACTACATAGCAATTAGTTCTGCAAAGTATATACACTACATAATATACTACAGTTAGTATACAAGAAATCAATGTACTTTACAGTTTTGTTGTATTTGACAGGAAATGACGCACTGTCAACTTTGGAATGCCAATTCAACTTTACAATACATTTGTTTGCCTGTTTGTTGGTTTTCTGAGACCTTTTTGGATTCGTTTTTATCTGGAGCTGTGTAGTAGCTCCGCCATCTCCTTGTGTGACAATAGTGTCAATCCACAGAACACTAGTAAAAATCTGGTGTTTTTCAGCAGGCATACTGACTTTGTTGAGTATACTTACTTTTGTCCCTTTTCTAGTGCAAACACGACATACATACTAAAGAAGTGCTGTTCTAATTAAAATCAGTGCAGCAGTGGGGAATTGGGACACAACTTGTAACAGCTGTTAGTATGAGTGGAAGAAGTGACAGAGGAAAATTACCTGGGGGACCACATCTTGCAGGAAGGTCACCACACTCTCCATGTACGACTGCTCCCTGAGACAGCAAAAAGCTTATGTCATCTCTATGATCTTTTAAGGGATTTCTAATGAAATAATAACAGATTGAAGATTTCTGTCCTTACGTAGCAGCTTGCGCTCGCACCAGAACCCCTCCAGCACAGCGACTAGGTCTGCGTGGAGAGTCCGATGCCATTTTGCCTCCTGTTGGGTTTTGTTGTTTTTTTTAATCCTGAAAATGTACAAAGAGACATTTTAACATGACAACAGCATACAAACAAAACCGCTAACTCATTTGCACTCGCACTAACTTGCAAATTGTTTCTCTGCAGCATGCAAACACTGGCATAAAATCAGATCTTCTTTGAGCAGTTATCGTGTGGCAGCAGTTCACTTGGCATTTTACATCTATGATTCAGTCAAACTATGAATGTGCCATGTTAACAAGTTCAACATCTTGCGTTTAGTCTAAAAACTGCCAGAAAAATGTGAAAAACATCCATCCCAACTTTACCGAGACCGAGGTAGCGTCTTCAGATTCCTTGTTTTGACTGACCAAAACCAAAAGATATAATGTTGGAAGATGTCCCAACACTCTTATTCAGTGAAAATGGATTGAATCAAAGAAAAACATATATATATATATATATGGGAGACAAAATAAAGCCTTCGAATAAACATGGTGACCATAGCCGAGATTTAAAATATACTGCAGCTGCACCGCAAACTACAGCCTTCAAAATACAAAAACAGAACGTCAGAACCTTCATAAAGGATGTATTAGTGTATTAGAAAGTATTTCGTTTAGATGGGTGCACCTAATGTCTGTCATGACTGTCACTGAGTGTGAGTGATGCCCTCTGGCCTACACAGATACGGACTGTCACTGTCAAACAGAGACAGCTACGACATCTTCGAGACAACCGTTCACAAGTACAGTCAGCAACCACAACAAATAGCACCGAACTCCACTTTTTAAACTGATGTTGGAAAACAGAGTGTCACAACTCAATCGCCACTGCTGCTCGTGGTGCATTCAGGCGAAGGGAGATTGTTGGAAACAACAGCTCTATTGATGCAGCGACTGCAGCCATGCAGATGTTGTTGCACCGGGGGGTGGGGGGGGGGCTGTTGTGAAGAGGGAGCTAAGCCAGAAAGAAGGTCTAAAAACAGCGCATGTGTGGACTCTGAAGACTCTCCACACCAAACGCGTATGCAACGGTGTCAACAACGGGGGAGACTAGGCTACTAGGCTGCATGCAGTTAAATAGAGTCTGGACTGAGAGGTGAGACTCTCTGGCAAAACAAACTGAGAAGCTTGGCTATCTTAGCCACGGTTACATGTCCTGAACAGTTATTTTAGCTAGCTTGCACAGCTAGGAACCAGTGGACCATTGCGGGCAACAATTGTGACAACTGCCAAGTCAAGACAATTACAGCTACTGGCTAACGCTTAAGTTATATTGGTAGATAAGGACCCCGCAGCTAACTTAGCTAGCTAGCATTAGCTGATTAAACTCCCCCGTAGTGACAAAACGACACAGTTGAAGCCTTGAAGAAGGAGGCGCATTTATCGTGTTTCAGTCAGACATTATTTTCAAGCGGATATAGTTACGAACCGAGGTGTAGAACGCCGGCTGTGTCCTTGCTTATGGACTTGTGTGGCGGTCTGGAGAGCTCTTTACAAAAAAAACGTCAAAACACAGACTAGATTTGCGGAACTGTGTTGTGTTAATCGGGAGCCAATAAGACAACAGAAGCGTTTTCGTCAACCAACCAGCCAACAGCGAGGGCGGGACCGATGACCGCGTTGCATATTACAAACAAATACATTGGACAAAAAAAAAACACGTCCCGAGTTCACAATCATGTGTCCCTTTTCCTGTCGTTTCTGTCTTTTATTCCGGTTCACTCACATCAAACAGTCTGTACACATTGTTTTTTTTGTTTTTTTTTCATTGTTGACTAACATTGCATTGTGTTCCTTGCTGATGTTCAGAAGTGCAAACTTGGGTAGCACTTTCAATTCGTCATTTCTGTGGGTCAACAAACAAACAAACAAACAAACAAACAAACAAACAAAAAAAAGATGCTTGTTTATTTTGACATAATAGCAGGGTTTGAGTTTGACAACAGAGGATGCAGTAAAAGTGCTAAGGGGTCACTGTCGTTCATTAGTAGCCCACAGGCTCTTTAAGTCAGGCATAGCCTATTCTCAGTGTTTAATAGGTGCACTGTATGACTTGTAAAGACTTTTCCATAATAGTTGAAATGTTTGCATTGAATTCATGTACCTTGAGGTATTCTGTGAGTTGCATTGTTATATAACTATAGTTAATCTCAATGGGCATTTATAATGGACTTGGTGAGTAACTGCCCTGCGCATGTGAGTAGGTTTTTTTTTTGTCATTTGGAATTTGAATCATCGTTCATCTATAGTCCCATCTGCCGTCACCTCCATCTTGTGGGACATTCATGCACTCATTTAGTTTTTTTGCTCACTCTTTCTTGTATTTATTTGAACTTCGAAAGTCTTCTCAAGGTTTTTTTGTTTTTGTTTGTTTTTTTGTGGTTGTTCATCAATTACCTTCCTCTTTTTGACCAGTTATGTGTCGACAAGGTTAAAAAAAATAAATAAAAAAAGAGAGAGAAACATTTGATTGAAACTATGGAACTAAATTATCTTGATGGAAAGAGAACTATCGGACTGTCCAGACACCAGAATGAACTAATTATTGCAAACTGTAAATACGCATGCATACAAACAATTCACCAAAAGGAGTAGGAGAAAGGTTGTTTGCTTGTTTTGAACACTGGTGTGGGCATGAATCTCCTCTCACGTTTCTGTCTGACTGCTTTGCGGTCGGCTGCACGTTCCACCGCTCTCTGCCAGTCAATCCAGTAAGCTGCAGCCGCGCAGAGCAAGGATGAGCGCACAGTCACCAAGCAAGTATTGACGACTCTCTTCTCTTCCCTGCCCAGGAGAATAGATGGTGTTTGCCCCAAAAGCTGATACATTTGCTGCTGTACTTACTCAAAAGAGAGTCACTCACTGCGGAGGGTCTTTAAAGTTGGCGAATGCAGTCACTGTGTTGAATGGGCCACGAGCGATGTGCTGGGTTTTAGAGTAGCACATTTAAAGCAGCACATGCCATTTATGCATACAGTAGTAACATTACAGTGGTCAGCAGTAGTATATATTATTTGTATATCTATATTTTCCTCTTTTGTTCCAGTCTTTTTTAATCTTTTTGTCTAGTTTCCTCCGATTGAATGTACACTCTGTGGTATATGTTGCTTGTAAACCTTTCCCTCTGTCTAATTCATTTTAACAATTAATTTAACACAATTAATATGTATTGTATGTCTCTACCTCTACCTGTGTTTATGTATTATCCTTTTGCACCAACAGTATGTTAGAGGATCTGCAGTGGCATACAAAAATTTCAGCAAATGCCATATGCCACTTAAAGAAGCCTTATATTCTGTTAGCCACTTTGGACTACCACCTGATGAAAACTGATCTGCAACTGAGTCACTTTGTTTGTCCCCAGTGGGGTGATTGGTTATGCAGCAGTGGGATGCATGCATAAAACACAGGTCACACAAATACAAACACTAAGACCGAAGAACAAATACACAGTAAATAAACATTTTGTTCTTGTGTATTTATGATGTATTTATGACGAAATAACTGAAAAAAAGTTGAGAATCTACAGTCACACATGCTGAGGCAGTATTGTCACATAATACACATTCAATCCAAAGGTGATGTTTTAAAGCATTTACTCTGAGACACATTCAGTTTTCAATATAAAAGAATTGTGAAGTAAGTGCTCATGCGTTGTATTTATGTATTGTGTAGTATTTATTTGGAGAAACTGACCATGCATACATTAAATCATCGCAGAACATTAAATCATTCACTATGAGGAGGTAAGACGAAAACAAGAGTGCGGTAACATGCACTGACCTGAATATATATGAGTTGTAACATTTGACACAGATTTGGATTTGGTCTTTAGTTACAGTGACAATACAGTTAGTATGATAGTGAAATTGTCATAAAATGGGAACCACTCAACATGGTCAGAGGTGGTGGTCTATATGATTTGACATGTTACTGAGCTATAACTGCTTAAAATAGCCCCGTAATAGACTTGTCGTTGTTTGTTTTATACCTTGATTTGAATGTCACAGGACATTCGACATTTTGTTTGCTTGGAATTCACCGTAGAATAATTAGGGGATCCAGTTATCGGTCACAGATTTATGAATGAAACTTAAAGTTTTCATTCGTTTCATCGTCAGTTCTGAGGTGTTTTTTCTTTGCTACGAAACGATGCATTTTACGGTACTTGGTAGGAAAACACAGAGACACAGCTGACTTCCTGCAACGTCTGGCTCGTTCGTGCTGAATGGAGATGAAAGGTGCAGAGCTGCATCCCACCTGGTCTTCATAATGAATGAAACAGGATTAGCAGAGGATATGCCACCAGTAAACCATTATTGTGGTGATCCCAGTGGTGATTAATTTGGGTCCATAATCCAAGGATTAGACACATTAACGTGCCTGAAGTGGGGTAAACCTCATTTCCATGGCAACCAGTGACTCACAGAACACGGTTTACCGAAACATGGTTGCATTTAGTTTCTAAATTCTATATAGTGGGCCTCAAACACTCAAACAACCAATTCATAGATGTAGCTTTAGCACTGTAGTGGCAAATGTAATTACATAGACTTTTGTGTCTGTGCACATTTCGAAACAAGTAAGGGGTTTACCAACATTATGCACTACAGCGAAAGACATAAAATACTGGCTAACTGGCTGACTTCAGTCTTAACAGGCTGATAGCTGCTACGGGTGCATGCAAATCTACACAGCTCTCTCCCGCTCTGAGTAAGCAGAACACGGGTCTCTGTGAAGGGTCAGGTCAACTGTGTCAAAGCACCGCTGGACACCGTTGAACCGATGGCAGGTGGATGAAGTAGGAGCCTGTGGTCTTAAATCTGAAGAAAGGGATAAAAAAAAAGGTCAGCATGGTTTTACAAAGACAGTGTTGTGGAAAACACGGACTATATAAATGCATGTCTGCGGTACACCTGTCTCACTATAGTCCACCTCACTGGTCATTAGCATTGTAGTCATTCTCTTTGCATTATCTAATTGTGGTCGTGTTCAGGCAAGTCGTTAACATGATTTAGACTTCTTCTTGTCCCTGCCTACAAAAGTGAATGAAGACAATTGGGGTTATGCTCAAATTTGACATTAGATTCTGATATTCGTGATATTGAGGATATGTATATATATATATATATATATATATATATATATATATATATGTGCATGCGGCTTATTCTGAGCGCCTGCGTGATGATAGGCAGAATCTTGCAAATGTAATTTCAAATGTTCTGTTTATATATAGTGTCTGAACAGGCTCAATGAAATCGCTGCCCAATATAAATACTCATCTTGCTGTACACGCACACACACACACACACAAACACACACAAACACACACACACAAAGGAAACCATCCAACATGAGTTGTTGTGATGTAATTACTTTTCATTTGACGTGAAAAATTATTCAAAGTCAATGAGACGGAAAGTGTTCTGCAGTCTATCACAGGAACTGGCATTGTTTACTTCCCTCCAGCACATCATTTGCTCTATCTCGCAGTCACAATTATTCTCTCTGTCTTACTGTCATACACATTCCACGACAGTGTATCACAGCACGCTTCATTTAACTAGACAGCAGCGTGCGCATGCGCGGGTGCAGTCCCCGATGTTTCTGTTGCTGCATTGTGTGTGTGTGTGTGTGTGTGTGTGTTTTTTTTTTTTTTGTCTATTTGTTTTCATTTGGATGTCAGTCGGTGTTTGGATGCATCTGTTATACGATAAATCTCCCTCTTGTTGAGCCGTGCTAACAAACATCATTGTGTTATATATTCCTTTATACCTCATTTACACCTTGTATTAACATGTGAGGTGTGTGTGGCTATCTTGGCTGGATAAGGGGGGAAAAAAAAGCATGTCAATGCGTGTTAATTGAAGCGGGCAGATATAAAGACATTCCCGAAGAGCCGGGTGTTTGTTGTATGTGTTTTTGGCATCTTGCTGTCGTTGAGGATGGAATTCATTTTGTGTTTTATTGCCAAACGTGCAGCGACCTATGTTGTTCCGTGTTTGAAAAAACAAAAAAAAATACAGTTGAAGAATCCTCATTTGTTGTGGTTATCTGGTTACGGTTAAGTTGACCTTTTAATGAAGAGGTTTTTGTTTTAGCGAAATTTATGCTATTTTATGCTTTTTTTTTTGTAAATTGGACCTTTTCAAATGAATATGTGGATCTGTACGTCAACATTTGTCACGTGATCATCTTGGTTGTCGTAAGCCCGTATGGACGCTTGAAGGCCTTGATCTCAACCAGTCTTCTTACAATGTGTGATGTGTTTTTTTTTTTCGTTTTGGTCACTTCACAAGAGAGAGATTCCTGCATTTGTTAGTTTTCATCTCTGCCCTTCTCGCTGGTTTCACATATTTCCAAACATCAGAATTGAAAACCAGAGTCTTCTGTGATCAGAAGTGTGAATGGCATTTTTACTGTTGGCCACATTCGGAGAAAAAATGTTTAAAGGTCGCCCAACTCCACCTCCACCCCTTCCTCAGCCTTCACCTGATACCCGCCACGTTCGTTGACGGCTCTTTATCAGAGCCCAGCGCGGGAAATCATCCTAACCCTAACCCATTAAAACCAGATGTAAATGCAAATGAGTAACTGAATGTATCATGCGTCCTCTAATTGATTATATGTTATATATTATACATTTTCTGTAACTTTAAAATATACCTGTGCTCTTTTGATAATGTGATAACAGTGCATGGGGTGTGGCACTTGGACATTAAAGGTCAGTTTGCTCTTCTTGATCTGAGGTACACCTAATTAATTGCTGGAAGAACCCCTTTTTCGCCCGTGATCAGATGTCATTATACACAGATAAACATATCCAGCTGAGATATCGTATGTTAACACCAGGTGGAAATGGTGTCTTACACTGGTGTCAGAAGCTCAGAATTTGAAATATTGGAACTCGAAAGTTACCACAGTATCAGTTAGACAAACAAGACAACAAAACAGTGGCTGCCGTCTCCTCCACAGATGTGCTTTTTAAAACGTCAGACACGATGCAGTGTTTGCCTTTGTCCACCTGATGGCAGTGTGACTCCAGCTCTAAAACGTCCGCTGAATCCTCCCTCTTTGTTCTCCTGCCAATTTCTCCTCTTCTGCTGCAGTTCTTTTCTTACAACATCTATGAGAGGAGAGAAAAGGAGAAAAAAAAAGAAAAGAAAAAAGTGTCCCCGGGTTAAAATAAATAGCCTTTCACAGTTAATTTAATTGACTATTTTGTACAAAATCGAGGTAATTCCGCCTCGGCTGCAATAGCAAACAAGAATAGCATTGCCTTGGCAATCAGTTACCACGCAAACACAGAGAAAGGCTTTAATCTGCTTCTATCACAGAGAAGCCACGGCTGAAGTTTGTTCAGACACTGTGAGGCACCTGTTTTCTTAATTGTTGTAACATCTCTGCAGAGGGGAAAAAAAAAAATACACTCTCAGTGGAGCAAGGGATAAAGGATAAGATGTAAAATATTTAACATTCAGCGAGAGTTAGTGAGAGAACAGCAGAGCGTAAAGGACAGAATGATGAGTACAATGAGATATATTTAAATATGTTTTATGTCCCTATTGCATTGCTCTAAAATTGATTTGAATATGTATGTACATTTTAAGGAAGCTTCAGTTCCTTCATCGGGGGCCATTATGTTTCCACAACTATGAAATAAATTATGTAAAACCTGGCTAAAGGAGAGGAAATTATTATCATCTCTTAAATCCCCTTTAATTCCTTTGTTAATATTTCATTACATTTTGGGTCTAAGGTGTGAAACACTCTCTTTGTGTAATTTCAGAGGTTCAGAGTTGAGGTCAGTGTCCAGAAGTGGTCCTTATCCTCCACTCTCTAACTTCTTAATCATCTTTCTCTCCTGCTGGCTGGATGCATGTGTGAGTGTAAAAGTGTGTGTGTGTGTGTGTGTGTGTGTGTGTGTGTGTGTGTGCGCGCGTCCCTCAGTGTCTGCCTGTGAAACAGAGAGAATGTCCGTTGGAGGTGTTGCTGTTCTCGCCTGTCCTGCTACCTCCAGCTGTGTGTCTACCGCCCCCCGCAGGCCGGCTGAGGTTACCCCATGCTGACCTGTTTAATTGTCTGCCTGTCCCAGGGCCCACCGGTGAGTGTATGTGTGTTCCTGCTGCGCCGAGAAGGACAAGGGCGACAACATACGCACACACGTGCACGCCCACAAGACACACACACACACACACACACACACACACACAAGGGGTAAGAGCATTAAAACATTAACAAAACCACACAGTGTCTCTGTTAGATACTGTCAGGCACACATTGTAAGTGTGTGTCCCATTAAAACGTGCTTATATCAAGGAGCTTCCCTCAAGTCTTCCCGTTGTTTTGGGTGTGCTGAAACAAGTGCTCACGTCCCACCCACGGATTTAGAAACTGTAGCTTCACACGGGTAACTAGAGAAAAAAAAAAAAAAAAACCCTCAGAGAGCCGAGGCTGCACAATCCTCTAAATGTTATTTTAACGTGTTATCGCACCGACTTCGTACTGACTTCCAAATCCTGCCCGGGAACATTAGACGAGGACAAAACATTTTCAAGTGAGTCAGACATAAGGCCGTTTCAATTGATGATGTTGCCGTGTTGCCAACTACAGATGACATTTTGGAATCAGCGCGAGTTGTATGGCGAACGACGGCGACGCTGTCCGTAGCGGTGTCCTGTTTTAGAAGAGAGGACGACCGCGCGGTAAGGTTCAATTCAACTTTTCAATGCCTTGAAAAAAGACCAAGTGTGATCAACAGGGCAGTCATCTATCGTATCTACTGTATAGTTGAAATGATTTCAAGTGTTGCAGGATTGCTCTGAGTTTATATGTGCATTTGTCTTCCAAACGCTGTTGCAATTGCGTAATGGGGTTTAAGGGTTTTTAGCAGTTTGAGTAAAATGAGACCTGTCGCAAAAAGTTTGGCCACCAATTCGAGAAAAACAAGATGACTTACAAAAACAAACACTGCCACATCTGTTGTTTTTATGTTAACTGGTGGAAGCACGGGCGCTGAAACTAGACCGACCTACCTAAGGCGGCAGGTGCTGACTTGGAGGACAGTCATGGTTTGCCTCCGCCTCCGGGAACCCCAGAACCCACAAGGACGCACATGGTTGGACCCCATTAGAAGTCAAGGTGGGCTGACCATCAGACCCTTGTGGCTGATACCATGTCACTCAGTTCACTCAGATCACTGACTCTTCGAATGAACCTGCAACCTGGCAGCGGACTGCACTGTGGCCATAGACTTCAGTAATCTGGAGGATCATTTCCACCATAGCTGCCTGCAGCTTGTTCCTTGAAAATGACATGACTTCTGGCCCATCAAATATTTTCTATCACAGGTTCAAAGGGTACTTAGAGAAAGATTTGATATAGAACTTGATCTGTCCATAGCAGCTATGTGTTTGTTTGGCACTACTTTTGTATGTAACAGGAGACTGTACAACAGGAGTCTTGGCCAGATTTATATCGACAGAATGATCACCTAGCACCTGGTATTAAGGTGTGATCTGTATCTGGATACGCCTGGTATTAACTAGCGCTCGCATGATCTTTATCTCTTTATCTCTAGGCAGGGTTGGCGGACTCAACAAACATGGCGAGTCCCCGGTCAAGGGAAGCGATGCCATGGACAGGTGTCACTTTTTGCGAGGTTAGACTTGCTCGCCACTGCTGCCATTTGCAGCTTCTTGCTGGCAGGGGGAAGCAGAGTTAGGTGAACGTTCTACCTGCTGGATGGATTTCTTTCTCTTCACTTGATTGCATTTAGACCCAGTTGAGATCTGATCACACTGTGAGCTGGGCCACGTTCGGATATGACCACGCAATGCCTTCTGTATGCGTGAACGCGTGTTTTGCCTGATCCAGATAGGGTATACAGATCACGCCAGGTGGAAATGGGGTCAAGGAGATAGTTTTTGGACCTCGCTGTTGGGGTTGGATTCGTCACTTCGTAAGAAGGCCGGACTTTCATGGAAGAAAACCCACAGAAACACCTTTTCAGTGCTGCAGCCAACACAACTGACTTGGCAGCAAATCACGGGAAGAAATATCGCGTAGATTAATATGAAATCTATACTTTGTGTCATGGTGGAGGAGTGGATACTTTCCAGCGTGTCTGTGAAGTGAGAGCTGAGAGGGATTTCATAGTGTGCTCTCAGTCGCGGATCATAGATGCTCAGCCACCCCAGGGCAACACGGGGCATCAGGATGAACTACAGGCCAGGGGAGGGAGGCTGACATGTTTCTTAACTGTGTGTGAGTGTGTGTGTGTGTGTGAGCATGGAGATCATGGGTGTGTGGGGGCTATTAGTGGGAGGTGTGTGACTTGGGGGGTGGTAGTGGTTGCGGTAGGGTGGATACTGAGGGATGGTGTGTGTGTCTGTGTGTGTGTGTGTGTGTATGTGTGCGTTTGCACTTCCATGCCAGCCCCCAGGCCGGCCCCATAGTAATTACACACTCCAGTGACTGGACTGGAATGGGAAATTGAAGGCCTGGGCAGGAGGCCCCAGCTGCCTCACTCTCCCTCCCCATCAGCCGGCTGCTGATTGAGCTAGCCTAACACACACACACACACACACACATATATATATACACTCTGAGATAGCCATGCCCGCACATGCACACTTTCGCTCTATTTCACTTTTGCATACACAAGCACTGTCTCACTCTTTCTCTCTCACCCACACCAATCCTCAGAGGAAATTCTGCTTTGTGTTGCGGTAATGAGATTCTCACACACCCGGCCTTATTTACCAGCCCAGGCCAATAAAGGGTGGGCCTGAGTGAGTGAGGGGTTGGTGTTGATGTGTGTGCACGCATGTGTACAGTATGTGTGCGTTTGTGAAGGTGGTGGTATGAGCTCATCCAGCCGGCGTCCCTTCTCGATGATGACATCCTCAAATCAAAATACCTCCTCCTCCTCCATCATCCGGGATGAGGAGGTTCAGGTGGCGTGGTAAAAAAAAAAGAAAAAAAAAAAAAGAAGAGGATGGGATCCTGATATGATGTCCTGAAATACATCTAAAAAAAAAAAAAGAATACAAAAAACAAAATGGCTTTCATTGATTATTCTGCCGTGTTTTTCTATGAAAAGGCATGTCCATATCCATCATGGCTCTGTGCTGAAAAGGCCCTGGACTGCACCCAAGCACTGTCATTCCTGATCAAGATAGTTAGGTATTGTGGATGGGGGGGGCGGGGGGGGGGGTTGTTCAGGTTGGTCTGTTTCACAGCCAAATTGGCATTTGTTCCTCATCAGTCTCTTTCCTTGTCTGTTACACGTACACCGATGCCAACTCTCTCCACTGCACAGTAGCACACTGAATTCATATGAACCTTTGAAAGCCTGATACCAGACAGTTTTGGGCTGAAACTGCCAGGTGCTATTCAACCACAGATAAAGATGCATAGTTACAAACAAATATATATATATATATATATCGCTTTATTTTATAACAAAAAAAAAAAAAAATGGAATGCTCATAGTAGCTAACAATGACAAAGTATATGCATGCGTATTTAAAATAATATGTATTTAATGACAGTTAGCTGTCATGGAGACCAATGCAAACCAGAAAGGTGGCACTAATGGTAATATACTGTACACATTGTTACATGCGTAGACCATGCCAGTGTTTCTGCCTGCTACAGTGTTACAGTGGTTATATAAATATAGTAGAGAAACTAATGGAGACCAATGGCTGCCCTTAACGAACCCTACAGCATGTTCCTTTAATGCCTCTCATAGACAACCAGTCAATTCATTCTGTGGTTCAATTTGAACAAATAAACATTGCGTCACATTGATCACATCAATTGAGCGTGTGTGGGGAGAAAGAGAAAAAAAAGAAACATACACTGCACACACACTTGTTGATATCACCTCGCAACAGATCTTGTCACTTCTACTGAATATATGGCCGTGATAAAGGCACACCATTCCCCTCCTCCTCCTCCTCCTCCTCCTCCTCCTCCATTTCTTCTCCTGACTCTTTACATGTGGCGGGGAATGAGGAGGGTGTCGCGGCGTGGACGAAGCAGATTGTGCTCGTGTGTCGGAGGCCGTGGTGTTAGCGGAGGAGGAGAGGGAGGCTGTCTCTTTGAGGATTCGGCCCTCTCGCCTCGCCTCGTCTCGCCTGCCTGGCTCTTTGAAGCTGTTCGATGACCGCACAGGGCAACATCACCGCAGGTGGGGGGGGGGTAGTGGTGGTGGGGTATGGAAGCCTGTCATTTGTATACAGCTGTTTCTTTCATCTTGTCCAGCTCCCCTCCTCCTCCTCCCACTCCTGTATCTCTTCCCTCTACCCTCTCCTCTTCTATTCCTCTGTTGCTGTTGCTTCGCTCCGTCTCCGAGACCCCTTCAAGCTCTTTAAAGAACTTGCGCTCGCTGCAGCCAGGCGCCCAGGCCTGCAGCCAGGCGAGCCGGAGCAGGTTGCAGGAAGCGGAAATAATTGTGAAAGGCGGCAATACAATGGCTATCATTAGGATCAAACGAAGAGAGTTCGTATGAAGTTGGATTTTATTTCGTGAGCACTGCACATCTTCTGGTTTTCAACCTTGGATTTCTTTCTGTGTCACACTGTGAATATCTTCGGCTTTTTGTTGTTGATTCACTGCAACAACGGAAGGGTTTGATGCATCGTTCCTGTCGCTCTTTGCAGGACACACTGGCAGCCACAGTCCAGTATGGAGATAAAAACCATGCTAGGTTAGATTATTCTCTTGAGAATATGGCAATTATTACCAGCAAAGACTACATACCTTGCAGAACATCCCTTAAGACCTGACACAAATACCTGCAAATGCTGTGTACATACCTGCACCACACAAATGATCCTGCAAGCAGCTCACACTGGCTGGCTACAAGCTCAAACGCCAGTAAATTATACTTTACTACCAAACAGTTACGATACAACATTTGTCTATGACGGCATGTGTCCAAAAACATCTGATCCTGTACCTGATCTGAAAAAGACTCATGAGTATTATCTGTCCCGAAGACACCAAGGCCAAACCCCCTAAGACATGATACTGGAATAAGACAACACAATATTTTTTTTGTCTTTTCAGATGGTCATGGTGTCAGATTAGGCTACTATAAAGTCATACATTCTTGCCGTGGCTGTCAGAGACGTGGAAGATTACACATTGGACCCCCCCCCCCCCCCCCGATCAATCACAGCATTTCACCACTTGAATTTCGAATCTCACTGCATAAGTGATCGGTAAGGTGCCAGGGGCTGACTTCTCTGTTCCACCTGCCAGCGCCAACAACAGATGTTTGCTTGTACTTGTAATGTAATCACACAGTCTTTAACCTGAAAAGAAATAATAAGAGCATTCTGTTTTCGTGTGCCCCGTGCTCCTTTCAGTCAACGTCGCAAAGAATGCGTCGCAAAGGTTGTCAAGTTAGGCGAGAGAGGGCAAAAATTCTTCTTTTTCGAGGTTGGCTGTTTTCCCACGAAGACGGGCTACACGGGAATGGTTGTGACCGATGCTCGTTTTCGCTGTGTCCGTCAGGTTGGGCCATTTTTTCCGGCTGATACTGTGGCACGAAGCAAAAGAGATTCAAAGGATAATTTGGGTTCGCTTCCATCTGGTTTCAGCTACTGTTCCTTGATAATAGCAAAACTGTCCTCGCCAAGATAATAGCTGTGATCTGGGACTGCAGTGCCATAGCTAAAACTCCGACTTAGCCAAACTAGTCCAGCTTTGACCTGCCATACTTAGCGTAGTTGTGTGCCGACAGTTTTCTTATTCAGTTAGTTATTATTATACTAATGCCATATACTATGCTAAAACAAAAAAAAAAAGGTTCTTAATCAATTCTTAATCATCCAGTTTGTGTGTTCATGTGAATTAAGTACGTTTATCTTGACGCCCTTGTTTTTATCTTGTAAAATTTGCCTTGTAGTCCATTGATATTCCCTTTTCCAGAAATACCTGGTGTATTTTTGCTAGTTAGAGGGAGATGTTTGCCAACACTGTAGCTGCATGTGGGACCGAGTGGTGTGACAGTTTTTTTTTATTTCATTAGTTGCTTATTAAAACACGTATTCTGCTGTTGACTAATTGAATCCTTGGTTACGCTTGGTGCTTTCCTGGACATTGTGACATTGTTGCGTGCTTACATTGCTGATTATTTCTATTTCTGATATGTTTTAGTAGCAGAAAGATAATAGTAGAATGCATTTTTCCCCATATGTGGTTGTTATCATTTGCATTCGTTACCTAGATTTTTTACTTTTCGGCCTACTTGTCCAACACCCCTGATTGGAATAACGTCCACATCTACCACCTTAACCAGTGAAATCCTACAGCCTAAGAAACTCTTTTTCGACATTCATACAGGCAAACTAATTCCATTCGTCCACACAGAAAAACACAATGCCTCAGGTAAAAGGTAACTAATATTCTCTTTGTTCTAACAAATCTCTCATTTTCTGTGAATGAAATAAGGAGCACTGGTAACAGTCTGTTCTTTTGTCCCGGATAATCTTACAGTCCTAGCGCTGAAACACTTGACAATCCCCTCTGTTCTCACCGTTAATACACACAGACCACATATGCCTTGATGTGTTGCTACACCAATTAGCAGCAATTAACACTAGCCCACTGAGCACCTGCGTTTGGAGCTCTGGCATCTGGGTTGCATTATCAGAAGTATGTTGTTGTATTATCAGAATAAGCGCCGGAAACACTGAAGCTATCCCACCGGGCTCTTGTCTGTCCCGGCGGGGGGTGGGGTGGGGGGGGGGGTCTCAGTGTCTCTTTCCTAGCTGCAATATGCAGTGCTTTCTTGTATCATAAAGAATGTCATGCTGAACTTATCAATCCAAATCATTTAACATACCTCTCTTGTTATTTAAAGGCCACCTAGACATCAGTCAAACATCCATTCTCTTACACGAATGAGCTCCACCACCTTGGTGCTCCCCACTGGCCTTGTTGTTGTAAATGATTGTTCTGCATTGAGTTTCCTGAGTACCCTGGACGAGTTGAGAGACTGCTGCTATACAAACAGGCCGAGCGGTTGTTATTTCAGCGGCGACGCCCGGCTCAGAGGGCGGGATATTGATCGGCTGTCGCTGAGCATGCAAAGCGGCGGTCTGAAGGAGACACTAGAAAGACAGCACAGCCAGCTCGAAAAGTAGAGAGCGGCTCATACTAAGCAAGAGCGAGGGAGGCGGGGAGGCTTGAGAAGTGTGGTGGAGAATGCCAACTTGTAGAAAGATGGAGTTCAGGCTGCACTGGGCACGATTTTTAAAGCAAGAATCCTGATTTAGTGTTGTGGGGCCGCACCGCTGATCCAGACTCATGAAGGCGCTGGGTAAATGAAGACAAATCAAAAGAAACACATCTCATATGTATATCGGAAGTGTTATTGGTTGCTGTAATCATCCCTTTTTGACTGGACTGTGAGAGGTAAGGGGTCGACATCCACAGCCCTCGTTTTGCGCACGAATGCATTCAAAGTTCAGCTGAAGCTCATGTGAGGCTTCAGCAGTCCATCTTAAGACAAATTAATTGGACATATTCCAACTTTACAGTCTTCCGTGTTTCCACTGACATTGTTTTCCTGTTGCGCTGCACTGGAAGAATCCTAATAAAAATAAGGAGTTTTGTACTAAAAACACTGCACAGTTTTGGAATATATATATAATGTACACAGTACTTGTCTAACTTGGACAGCTCATATAAGCCTCAGATACACACTGGAATGACCAAAATCACCTTTAATGACATCTGCTATCATTGCCATTTGGGTTAGGTCCATGTGAAAATGTCATTTATCAAGTGAACCAGATTTTTCAAGCATGGAGAGTCCCTCAAAATAAATGAAAAGCTGTGGATAAAGGATTCATGGCTCTCCTACAACAGAGCTGTGATAAGTTAGCTCTTCATACCTTGATTCAACAGAAATGTGGCAGGGAAAGGCAAGATTCCCTTTTATTTATTCAAAGCTTCATTAATCCTTTCTTGGCTACTTGGGGGCCAAAAAGCTGAAAATCACACACACTATTATGGTCTTATGGTAGTAAACAATTTTATTTTTTAAAAATAATAATTTTGTCTGTCTGCTCTGTTGGGACAAGTGGTGTACAGCAGGTTTACCTGAGCTTTTTCACTGACAACAGCTGTGTCCTGCTGCGGAAAATGAGGTTGACGAGAGCAGTGAGAGGGAATCAAAAACAGTAAATGTACAAGTATGAAAAAAACCCAAAACAATGAACCAAAAGGTGCTAAAACGCTTCACAGAGCTGAGGGGAACTGAAGAGTCAGGTGTTAATTCTCTGTGGGTTCGTCACTACCTTCCACATTACACAAAAAGTTGTAATGTCCCCCCCCCTCTGATATTCTTAAACAATGCACAAATTGATATCAAATGGATGTGAGCAGTAGGGCAGGGTCATGCATTTTTTTTGAAAATAAGATTGTTTTTTTTTGCTAAATTGGGAACACAATGATGTTCACTGATTGGGTGCGCTACCTCTTACCTAGCGCCTCACTTTGCTAGATCACTAATACATCCGCTGGAAAATGTATGCTTTAAGAATGTAACACAGTGTAACATCAATGCAAGAACAGGTTCTGAGAAAATGAATATTAATAATCTAACTACTTTGTCTTTTTATTGCAGTTAGTGCAGGTCATAAACCATCTGCTTCAATCACTATACTAAGTAATGTTCTGCACAAAGAATGCAATATAAGCTGCTTCTGAGAGTGATTAAAAATGAGCTTGGATGAAAAAAAAAACAAAACAGGTATGCGTCACAAAGATAAATAACTAGACATAACACGAACCAATTAAAAAATATATATATATATATATATATAATGAAGTAATAATATCACATTATTTTAGATCATTCAAAGTAACTGCAATCATCAAGAGGCATGGATTCAGGTTAAAGCTTCACAAAGCTTAATATATTTTTTTCACTGTCTTTGTTAAGCAATTCCTCATATGCTGAAATGTAAGTCATAAAATAGTAAGAGGAAACCGTGTTCTACCGCTCAATTAAGCTGTGCTATACTGTAATTAACTACATCTGTCCGCATTCTACATAGGCAGATAAGGGCGATGACAGCCACTTTTCTTCTGATATTTTGCCATCTTTGAGTTTGACCATTTTGAAAATTGTAAACTATTCCAATTATTCCGCGTGTCCATTGATCCATCCTTATAACGCAGCATTTACACCATCAAGTGTGACTAAATTATTCCATTGAAACCCAGAATGCAATAGTGTCCAGGTTTTCAATAAAGTGGCAACACTGGCCCTGAATATTTGCAGTCTAATTTACTGGTCTAATCCATGTCCTCACATCCTTAAAATCCAGGCTGAAACTCATCAGTGCAGTGAGAACACTGGGAAGGTGTTAAATTACAACAACAAACCGACTGGGACTGTCTTTCACACCTTGTCCCATCACACTAACAACCACTGAAATATACAAATGTGCAGAACCTGGCTCCATTTATGCCAATCACAGCCATGCAATTAGAAACACTTGGCATAGAGTGTAAGGACAACAAAAGGAAACAGCGAGGACTGAACCGAACTGACAGTGTGATCTGTTTATCTATTCCTTGTAGTTGAAATACTACTATCAATACTGCCGTTACGGCTAGCACTCATTGGAGTTCATGGAGAAGTGTTTATGACAGAGTGAAGGTGAAATAAGATCATTTTTAGCAAAGCATAATCAAAACTGATTGGGAATAGCCTAATAATGTCTGAGGCATTGCATTTATTTACTATTAATGTGCAACAACTACAACTATGTTCCCCAAAATAGACAATACCACAAGCATAACGATTGTTTCGCAACAGTAACATGAGAAAGAATGTCATGACTTTTTCAATATTTCACCAAAACACACTGACATAGCATCTGTTTTTAAGGAGATAGGGGGAACTTGTTGGCAAACAGTTGCTTATTCACACATCCAGCAGTTATGGACCAACATTATCATTCATCTGGAGTCGCGTGTCTGGACACATGACCAATGCAAGTTCAGAGTCACTCTTCTTTTGCTCGGTTTTTGGTCTCTACCAACTCCTGAGGGAAACATCTGGCTCTTTAGCTGCTAAATGCTCCGCTGTATTCACCAGTTAGTCACCAAATGTGTGTGTTGGTTGTTTGTTATGCTAGGAGTGCTGTGAGAATGTGAACCAAAAACGGTAAAGCTGTGTGGGGACAGCTAAACAATGAGCTGAAACAGACTATAAAGGGGAGCAGATTCAGATTCCTGGGATAAGTCTCTGTTGGTTGAGACCCCTTTTGTTCAAAAGCCTGCCAGTTCTACCTAAGGTGATGTCCCAATTACCGACTCCCTCTCTCTCACAGCCCTGCCCATCACTGCAGTAGTTAACAAGTTTTTTCCCCCGGTGAATGTCATGACTGGGCAAGGCATAAAATGAACCCAAACGCACGACTCAAACAAAGTACAAAAAAAAAAAAAAATGTCTTTATTGATAACAAAATAAGCTTGGACCAAGCAAGAAATCTCTAAAAAGTAATCACTCCAGAAAAACGGAGGAAAACGCCAATACAAAAATGCAAGAAAACAAAGGAGCTTAAACTAACAGAGTAAACAACAGAAAATCACTCCTACAAGTGGAGGAACAAAACTGGGAAAATCTAGACAGCAGAAAATAACAAGAACACTGAATCAAACTCACACAGGAATTAAGTGGGTAACAAGACGCAGACTTACAGCTGGTAAACATGACATGAGGGACAAGACACAGTTAGAGGGAACACAGTTACTACAAAATAAAACAGGAAATGACAAGACAACGTGACTAAACGAGACAAAAACGGTAACTTAACGTAAATGACGAGACATGACAGTGAAAACCTGTCAAGAGACAATAACATGGACTGTCTCTAACCCTGATGTGTGTGTGTGAAGGATATACATACCACACATACACCCATGCAATATTCAACAACAATCCCTCCTACAACATAGGAGTCTCTGACTGGAATCATTTCCGTTGTGCACCAACCCATACCAGACACTGAGGCTTCCTCATATTGGTCCTTCTTGACCAGATTGGGTTCTGATAGGACACTATGGAATCAGCAACTTTGGATAGTCAAGGGCCACAATCCAGTCGACCCAGTACATCTAGTTCCCGGTCAAGTGTGACCTCACAGTGGTCAGCTCGGTCATCATGTGAATTCTATCTAGGTCAGGCTCTGTCCGGTGTCCAAGCAGCTATGTTAGAGGAGAGGATTAAGCATTTGGAACTTGATGAACTCCAGCAGCAACTGAAGGAGGAAAATCAGGCAGACCTTGAGTGTGAAAGTCTAAATGCCCAAGCCAGAGAAGGGCAGCGCTTTGAAGAGGAGGCCCACCACCTGGAGTGGAGACACTGTGGAAGGCAGATGTTGGTTGGGATGATAACATTCAGCCACAGAACGTATTGGACGGATGGCTGAGATGGGAACAGGAGATTCCTCCTCTCGTTTGGATACAGATGCCTTTTTGATGTCCCTAAGACGATTCATTGCACATAGAGACAAGCTCTTCGAGCTCCTCATGCATAATGGTACCAACTTCGTCTGCGGAGAACAGGAACTGTGGGAAGCTATCACATCCATGGCCCCTCTGCTGAGAGACCAACTTGCAGAGCACCAGATCCTGTTTCGATTCAATCTACCCAGTGCACCACACTTTGGTGGAACCTGGGAGAGGGATGTGAAGTCCATCAAGAGAGAACTTCAGGTAGTCCAAAGAACAGACCATTCCAAAACCTGTGCTACAGACAATGTCGGCAGAAGTTGAAGGCCTTATGAATGCCAAATCCTTAGGTTACTTGTTGTCCTAGACAATGGACCTAGACCTGATCACCCTAAATCTCCTCTGTGTGGGGTGGCACGACTGCTTGGTATCGTTAGCTGATGAAGTGATGAAGCCAATTTATCAGCCAGATCAGCCCTGGGAATCAGGGTGAATTAGTTGACTTTATCCACTCAAGACAGTCATTTTTCTATGTTAGCTAGGTAGCAATTCGTCCGTGTTAGCAAGCAAGCTACGTGGACTTTGTGTTGGGCTCTGTGTTTTGGTGGATGCCGGGTCCTTTGTTGATGTTAGTGGACTGAGCTGAACATGGAGCTGAATAGAGGCTAAGCGCTCGGGAGCGTGCATGACGTCACATACTTTAGATTAAATATATAAACTTTATGAAGCTGTTTGTGCCTGTAATAACATTGGCATCAATGGCGTCTTGGCGTCAGGTCAGGTCTTTTCCAAAGCTCGTCAAATGTTATGATGTTGGAATAGTTAGAACATGGGAATGCTATCCTGTTTAGCCAACCATTCTTACGTTTTAACCTTTTCGAAAGTCATCGGTTACACATCTCCGTGTCGTGACCACAAACTCCAAGTACAACAGACTAGGTTTTCATTTGCCATTTTTGGACCACATTACACTGTTGTTTTCATATAGATAATAATAGATTTGAAAGGTTTGTTAACATCACAAGACCCTTTATATGTCAATCCCCTTCCTGCTCTACTCAGAAATGAAGTATTAAATAAAATGTGGGGAAACTATGATTGATCATACGTGTCGAACCAGGTCAAGGCAGTCAGCTCACTCCAGACTTCTGCCGTCAGAACGTAGTAAAGCTTAAAAGGGCAATGAATATGATTTTTCCTGCCCCATAGCACATGATGACCCTAATATATCTGCAGGGGCTTGACAGGGTTGTTGATCAATACCAATGACTTAATGATTACCTGGCCAGGTGCTGAGAACTCTGGCTTTAACTTTCAAGGCCATTTTCATTTTTTTTTTAAGCAAATCTCTCTAGCTGTTGACAGACCAGTAGAGGTCACACATCATTTAATGTTCCTTAAATAAGACATCAAGTAAACAAACTGACCTCCAGGCGGTTGTGGTCAAAATGCCAACAATCACCAGTGTCAACAGATATATTCTATGATTTGTTTTCTTTTAAATACTCGCCATACAAATGTTGTATATATTATACATATTTTGTAATTAATTTCTCTATTCATAATTCACACTATGTAATACCACCAATCACTAGAGTGACACAGAGGCTGTGGTTACTTTTGCTGGTTGTTATCTCTGTATGTTGACCATGCTTGTCACCATTTTCCCATTTTCCAGTCCCCATTCATAATCCCCATTCTTGATCCACAAACAAACAATCCGTTTAACAGATTTGGATGTTTCTTGTTTGCAAATGGAAGTTTGGTATCGTGATGAAGGCACTGTGGAGATTTCACTAAAATCACTGGGTTTCATTCTCTTGGGACAACATCCACTACAACCTCCTTGGCAATTTGGCCAATAGTTGTTCAGACGTCTTAGTCTGGACAAAAGTGCTGGACTACCCATTGACAGATACTGTAGATGCACAGACCAACCACGGCTATACGACTATATTCCTTTCATTAGTTTGATAAAAGAAAACTCACCTGCCGTTGACCAATGTGTGAACTTGTTTGGTATAGACCGCAGGCTTCCACCATTTTCCCCTCAACAAGTAAATATGAACACAGGGGACTAAGTTGTGTGTACCGTGCTGTAAGAGGCCCCCGCTGAGCTATAATCTGATCAGTGTTGTGAAAACAATTCTGATAATGCTGTGGAATTAGACCAACGAGCCCCCCTGTCGACTGTTACATTTGAAACCAATGGCACGCAGGCCTGGGCTAATGACTCGGCTTACCACTCAGATTGGCTGGGAAAATGGGTTTGAATAGTACTTAAGGGAGCCCTTAATATTGAATGCATTGTGAGCTAATTAGCTACAGTAAAATGCTGTACAGTATACAGCAGCTTTGCGAGACCATGAGTCGGTTTGATGGGATGGTTGGAGACCATCGTAGGCTGCACACCAGAGACACTCAAACATTCTAATTTAATGGATTCTAAAAATACACAGGTTAGAACACTATATGAACAGTTTTGTTGAATTAGAACTGAATTAGTATATATTATATTAGTATATATTAAGAGTAACTGTCCTTATACATGTAAGTTGGGATGATTCCTTAATGGAGTTTTGTGCCACATCCAGAACACATCGCATAACCCACCATCATTAATGGGTTAGGATAAGTACCAGACTAAAAATCTACAGCCTCCCCAGTGGCCCCCAACAACATTCATGACACCTCACAATGCAGAAGTGTTGGATGAAACCTTTTCTGAACCTGGAGCAGCAGTTTTGGTTGCGGAAACTGGTAACCAAGAAAACACTCTTATATGCTGTTATGTTGTTTAGGCATGAGGACTTGTTAGGCGTGCCAACAGGAGTGCTAGATATACACAGACAATGGCAAAATGTACTTAAAGTATTAAAAGTATACTGCAGAAAAATAACCCCTGTCAGTGTTATATTATTTCATATGACATTATTAATACTAATACTACTAAGTACCATCAATAACCATAGTTCCACGCTAATGGTTAAGGGTCAAACTAAGTGAATGACATCATCACTCTAAGGCCCAACCCTCAAAGGAGAGCGCAAGTCATTTACAAAGATATGTTAAAAAAAAGAAAATGCAATTTATTTTTCAGTTTCTGCTTTATAATTCAGAGCAAGCTGATTCTTCACTCTTATTTAATATTGTAGTAAATGCTATCCTGCAATGCAAAATATTGATCATATCAACATAATAAATATCTTCATCACGAAGGCAGACGGTGGCATTCCTCCATCATTTTTTTCGTATTAAAACACGACGCACCTCTTGTTTTGAAACAAGATACCACCGCCTGATTGTCATTGTGAATTTATCTGCAATCACACCGTCTCCTCGGCTCTTAAAGACTGCACTCCAAAAGCCCAACTCGCGCAAAATTGTCTGTGTTTAAGAGTTAATAGCAGTAAATCATAGCATTCATCCGCCCATCTCAATCACTCTCTCAAACCGTGAATGAATAAAACATTGTCCCCCCGTTCTTCCGAGAAATAAGTGATGACAGGTCACGATCTGATGTTAAAAGGTCACAGGCCCACGACTCGTTCCCATTGGCTGGATCTACTCCTGCAAGCAATCATACGTGTGTGTGATCAATACCAATAGCAAACGCCGCTGGTATCATGGTGACAATTACAGGTTTGGAGATGGCGCGGGCTTGCATTCAACAGGCTGTCCAGGTGCGTTTGCCGGAGCAGCTAGAGCCCTGTGATTTGGTGGAGCCATGAATAACGACAGCTACACTGTAATTTTCATTACTGAAGAGCCTGGCTGTGAGTTATACCACTGCATCCAGCAATTTGGATCTAGGGTTTAGCCTAATACTTCTGTACGTGAGTGTGTGTTGTTGGTGGTATGTAGGTTTTGGGTCAAATAGGGACTGTGTGATAACACCGTCTATGACTGCATCATCGTGTATACATTTCACCATCAAGGCACTCACAATCATAATGCACTGAGAACATGGATAATAATCAGATATAACAATGAAATCAATTATTGCGGGTTAAAATCAGTGGCATTAATCAATTCTAGAAGAATACCTACTATGTTATGTGTTTTAAAGTTGCACCACAAAAGAGTTCTGCTTCCCTTTTGACAGAGGAATGACCATAACAAATCAGTAACAGTGCCATCATGCTGGCGGGCTGGTGCACAGGGAAATCTGTCAGGGCCAGATTTACTAAGACAGCGGAGTTGCGCTTTTCATTGAGTTTACCGCCGCATGTGGCGTCTGATTTACTGAGACAGCATCTCATTACACAGTCAGCTCCTGGACTGCGCCTGGTGCTTCTGCCTCCAGACGCTCGCCGCTGGTGAAGGGGGGGCTCGCAGGCGCCTGTTCACTGGCGCGATTTGAGATCGTCAAGCTCAGAACAGCGGTGATAAAACGGTGTTCGTTCGTCTTTGATTTACTTTGGACAACTCTTATGCAAAATATTTCTCATAAAATTATGATATTATAATCTTAAGCATATGTCTAATTATTGAAACATTAGGAGGCAATAGAGAGAGCGAGCAGCAGGTCTGGCATGTCAGAGTGGAGCAGGTGGAGGTGGAGGTTGATATGGATGTGGACACTTAAATGTCTTCAGAAAACTAGCAGCCTGTAGCGATTTTACAACTCCCCATCCAATGTTTGTTTGCGTTACAGTGATCAGATACTGTGTTCATTAATAATTGTTTTTCACTCTTGTTTCATGTGATCGTTATTTTAGTTACAGGCCTACGTTTTATGCACATTGGCAAACGGCGTGTCCTTCGTAGACCCAGCGGAACACACAATCATCCTCTGTTGACGTGTCTCCTCCTTCAGCTGCAGTGAATCTAACCCTGTCGGTGGTTTGCAACTCCTCGCGGTTACATGTAAGTCACTATATGTCGTAGATTACATAAAACATCCAATATCACCGATTACATCAGTAAAGGTTTTATTGAAGACTCTTTAATTTGTGTTTTTAATTGAATAGCTACAATTTAGTGATGTTGTACCAAAGTAATGCTTCCCTCGTGAAGCTTTTAGGGTAACACCACAAAACTGTCTGACTTTGCAGCCGACTCTCCTCAAACACAATCCCTGAACAGATAAATCCAGTTCATTTTTGCAGTATAATGTTAACACGCAATTGAATTCCCACTGGTCTAAGCGCCGATAGACAACAACCTATACATCCTTCATCTATAGCGTAACATTTCTCCCGGTCATGTTGACTCAAACATTCGTTTTGACTGAATGCAGAGACTTTAATGACGATCATCATGGTCACGTTTAACACTTCTTTGTCTTTGCCACTGCAATGCACTGCTTACCTGCTAAAACCAAAACGAGGTTGAAGAGCTTACAATTTTTGCAGCATAGAGAAAACAAGGTTTGTGGTGTGCGTTTTGATTGATTTTAAGGTCTGTTATCCGCATAGAAAGTGAGACCAAGTCTCATCATACTTACACACCGTACATCCCGGGCCTTAAATGGACATGAGCGAAGGCAACCCACCTGCATTTTGCTTACTTTGTTAGGAATAAGCTTGACTGAGGGAGAAAATGAGTGACTCAACACATAATCCACTTTCCTCTCAATGGTGAAGGCAGCCAGGGTCTCTTACTGTAAAAGACAAAATAAATAACTATGGGACTTGCGGCTGTTTAACAGGCTTTCAGTCCTTATGACAAACACAGGCCTGACGTACCATCGCCTTATATGTAAGCCCGCAATCTACACATTCAGAAGACACAGAGCAACGTTATTGTGTTCATTAGGAATTGTGTTTCTGACCACATGACAATATACCTTCTATATTTACTTTTCTGTTTACCACTGCTTTGGTCTCCACCAACTCTTAAGGAAAGCGTGCGGTTTGGTGCTGGATAGGTTTGGGTTTGATGGAGCTTTTTCACCAAAAACACATGGCTCCTGCTGAGGCGGGGACAAGGCTGATGAGAGCGCTGAGACCGAACCAAAACCGTAAAGTTGAGGGCCGTAAAATGAAAACAATGAGCTGAGAGAAGTTATGTATGTCCCAATCCTTTTTATTTCACAGGGGAGGTCCAGCGATTTTACACATCACAGCGTGTTTACAGGTGGTGGGGAGTACTACTGCATACGTTTTTAAACTATACCACATCTTCACTTTCGTTTTGTTCAGTAATATCCTGACGAGATCCACAACTGTACTACAGCAGTAATAGCAGCAGTAGTAGAAGTAGTAGTGCTGCTGTTAAAAGTCATAGTAGTGGTGATAGAGGTGGTCTTCATTGAATCCAGATTTTAGTCAGTCTAAGAAGGCTGTAAACTCCGTTTCACACAAAAACTGATAAACTGAGGATTGGCGGGTTCATGCCCCACACCGGACCCGAGACCCCCAGCAAAGCTTGATGGCTCAGGGTAAACATACTGTAAGAACGAATGTCCAAACAAAGGCGACCGGCCCTGCTAGCAGGCTGTGCTTGTGTGGCTGAATAGTGACAATCCTGGTAAAAGTGTTACACAGACAGATACAGCTCCTCATGTATCACAAACTCTCGACATGGCCTCAGCTTCCTCCCGGGCAAAAGGGAAGAGGGATTCGGGGGCCCCGAGCGGTTTCCAAAGATCACAGCATTTGAATAATGTGAGTTGAAGGCACCTTTCTTAGCAAGCTGAAGAGATTAAAAATTGCAAAACGTGTAAACGTCTTTAAGAAGCTGAGGCTCAGTGATAAAACGTGATGCGTGCCTCTGAGGTTGAGAAGAAGGCGGGGAAGGCAAGCGTAAGGAAACACATGGACTTTGGCAAATGTGGTCTCAACAGGATGTTCTGGGCTGGGTTATACCTTCACTTTGACTGCTAGCCTTTTTCCGGCTGCTGGTAAGCCTTCAATTAAATGACGGCTACCTTTTTCAAGTCACTAATCCTCTTACAGTTTGGAACCCTACCCTTTGCCATGCGGAAAATACACACACACACACACACACACACACGCACAGGCATGGTGTGTGTGTGTGTGTGTGTGTGTGAGAGAACAGTGAGTCTTCTTCAGCCTCACCCTCATGCTGCCTGTCTTGCAGTCGTCCTGCCTTCTGGTACCTTCTTAAATTGACAAAAGAGGCTGTCACAAAGTGAGCCTGGAGGTAAAGTCTGCATGAAGAAAAAAAATAAAATACAAGTGCATGTGTATGTGGCAAACCTGCACCCATGTACATACATAGAGATGACAGTGGTGAGAATGTCTGTATCAAATACATATTGCATATAGTAGCAGAATCCAGCACTATATAATCTGTAATCTGTACATATTTTATATTTTCCGTGTATATATTTATTTTGTTCCCCATATTTTTTTATATCTGTATTTATTATATGTATATTGTTTTTTTTTTTCCCAAAATACTTCTGGTTTTTTTATTGACACAGAAACAGTGTTGTGCTGTGTGTTTCTGCACCTTTCTGTCTTTGCTGCTGTGACTTGTAAATTTTCCCTGCTGTGGGATAAATAAAGTCTAAGCCTAAAGTCTAATTATGAATAAAATTGAATAAATAAAAAGGCAAAATTTGCTTAACTGTAAATTTAATCCTGATTAGGTGTTAAAGTGATATGTTATATATGATATGTCTACAGATGAACAAACTAGAAGCAGATGGAAAGAAAGGGCATTATCAGTACATGTATATGTATATACACACACACACACACCTACAAGTGGTGTCCACCAATTGAGCCCCAGAGTACACAGTGTAACAACCTGCTGAAAAAGGGCATTTCAGCAAGGGGGGTTGCTTCTCTTACTGAACGGATTACTTGTTTAGACAAAAGGCTTTTAGGGAGGAAGAGGGCAGAAAAGGAGGGACTGTTCAAAAAACATGAAGATGCCAAAAGCTCCAGTTACTGGGCCAAAACCATGTTGTCTCTAGGAAAATCCATTATCCATCATTAAACTTATTTCCATTTAGGAGAAGAAATGCACCAACATTTAAAAAAAAAAAAAAAAAAATACAAGTAAGATGGGATCAAATAATTGCAGCTTGGACAAAATATATAGAGAATTAGCCCCTACACCCTACATACTTTAGTTAATTTGAAATAAGGAAAAAAAGATCCATTGTTGCCTTTTAGTTCTGGTCCGGTTTCATGTTCACACTGACTTTCTACAAGTGAACCAAGGCGAGTAGACCTGAACTCGTATTCACCTACGGGTAACTCATTCATTGGACAGCTTTGGTCACTGTCATCCTGCATTATCAGGCTACATGGACCCGTGGAGGAACATCTTAGTCCAGAGGCTGATAAAAAAAAGTCCTGCTGCACTTTACTGAACCTGGTGTGTTCATTTGCCTTATCTGACAAAGAGCTCATGAAGAAATACCTGATTATGAGTATCGGTTAAGACTCCGTTATTGGACTGCTGTTTGTGGCCGTTTGTGGTGTGACAGCTAAACAGACCGGCAACAGGATTTGGAATTGCAGACATGCGATGTTAGCTAAACTGCTACGCGGTCCATCTGCTGATCATGACCTGTCAAGGAAGCAATCCATGTATTCGTGCAATATCAACTTGGCTGGCTGTGGCTGTTAGGAAGCTGTCATCTAGTTACCTCGTGCTTTTTTATAACTTGATTTCACGCTTTCCATCGCGATTCTCAGGTGTTTCTTAATTATTCTTTTCACTTATTTGTGGGGGGGTTAATTGAATGGTTGAATTTGTTCATCCACCTAACTTCCCTCCATATTTCCAACCCAAAGAACACTGCCTTCGAAATACAGTACAGTCCGTGACGTGTTCACAACATTCACTCAACTAGACTTAATTTGAGAATGACAGGAAATTGGACCGCATCTCTTTTGGTGAAGTGCAAAAATGAAAGTGCACTTCCTAAAGGTAACTGTTTTCCTGCCCAAAGTGCTTAATTTGCTGAAGGCAGGAAGTGAAGAATCTTGGGTAATTTTAAGGGAGGCCAGAGGAAGTGGTGGTGGTGGGAGGGGGGGTCAAAGTTGTATTTTTGACGTTTCAAACCATATTGACAGCTAAAACACTCCTGAAGTAAATTAAAACATTCTCCCATGGCTGCAGCTTCTATGGTGCTGGCAAATCATTCTATTCTGCATGCCTTCCCAGAGGGAAGGACATTTCAAAATAAGATTTCTTCTTTATCCAGCCGATTTCTCCTTGACAAAACTGAGCTCAATTTAACATCAATATGAGATTTTGACCATTTTCTCATACTTCTTAAATTCAGCTCCTGAGAAATAGCCTCAGCCCAAACCTAATTTAAGTTCTTAAAATGCTCCCCCCCCCCCCCCCCCCTCTCTCTCTCTCACTGCATTGATCTTTATTTGTCTGAAATAATCAGCTTTTGAGATAACAGTAAGATCCAAAAGAAAACTTAATTGGCTAATAAAGGAGCCTGCACAATGTCAGAAGTGTGTCTCAGTGATCAAATTCAAGTCTCTGCTCTGTATTTGATCTGTTCTCAGAACGAGATCTACATATACACTTCAGTTCGGCATTGATTTGTTACAAATACATTTCAAATGCCTTCTGAGCAAGAGCGTTATTTGCAGAGCAAACTGGACAGGATCATTTGTCTCATTGATTTATTTATAAAGTGGAGAAACGGGTCAGAATTCAGCAATCTCCATAATAAGAAGATGATTTATTTCTGATGAGACAAAGAAAGACTTTCTCTGGGTTGTCACCATGCATGTATGAACGCATAACGCTATTACAGCATCATTCATAAAACATGCACGAGCAGAAATGTATTTAAATGTATTATGAACGTTCGAGACCAGATGTCTGTCGGAACTTGGTCTCTTTTGCTTGAAACCGTGATCATAAGTGGCCTTATATAGCCAGACACACAGACAGCTGTCCCCTCGCTGGAGCTATTGATCAGGACGAGGCACAGACCTTTGTAAGAGGAGGGGTGTTCCCCACTATAATCAGCCAACACTGAGTATTGATTGGCCAGTGTCAGGCGAGTCGAGTAAAGGGAGGACACAGTCAGAGTCATGGGCAATTAATGGTCTCCATGCCACAGTGGCAAGTCCTCTCTCTACTCTCCCCTCCTTCCGTTCCAGCTCCGTCGGGCAATTAAAATCTATTGTAATGGGTTTATTGACATGCTAAACATGCATCCGCATTTGCAATACTTGGAGGGCGCATGCATAGCAGCCATTACACAATGCAGAGGACTGTTTGGATATAGAAAATGTAATCAGTTCTAAACAAGCATACTGTAAACAGTGATGTTTTTCTTTTCCCCCTGCAGTCACTAAGAAGGCTGGGAGAGCATGCACGTATTAACAATGAAATTGCACAGATCCAATCCATGTGTACTGTAGTACTTTCCATTAAAACGGGACACTGTCTAACCTCGCTAAGCTCCCCTGCAGAAGAAGGAATAGTGTGGCTTGTACGGCTGACTGATACTGCTGGACAAAATTCCATAGAGACATAATGGTCACTATATGAAGTAAAAATAATTCCCAGTAAAGTTTTTTGCAATAATAGTGCAGGTGAATATAGCAACAAATCTGCAGTGGAGTGTCTAATTTGGGTATTAAACGTCAACCAATAAACAGTATACATTAACAATGTGTAGTTACTGTAAATGCTTGGTAGCGTACTCCTGACTTCAACCCTGGAACATCATCAGGGTTCTTTTGACAGATACAATTTGTTTTCACAAGCCGGGTAGCACTCCTTGCGACGAGGGAGCCGATCTGCATGTCTGAAATCAGTGACATGCCTCGTTCAATTTAAATGAAGAAACATTTAAAACACTAAATGACCACGCCAGCATTTTTGCATTTCTGATATGAATTTTTTGATGTGATAAAATTGAGTTGGGAACCACCTGAAGTAAGATGGCAGAAGTCTCTGGTGCGCATGCTCTGCCCATAGAGCATTCCTATTCTTCAGTAAGCAAGAATGTAAGAGTTGTGCTGTATTATTTTATATGAAAGGTAATTAAATGACCTTTTAATGAACTGTTTCTTTACCTTGAAACATGACACAAAATGTGATCAACGTTCACATATTTTGTTTGTGCAGGTCAGGGTTGAAATGAATACACATATAATTACATTACGTTTTTACACTCTATTTCACCAAATGTCCCTCTAGACCAGGGGTGCCCAATACGTCGATCGCGATCTACCGGTCGATCGCAAAGGTAGTGTGGGTAGATCGCATGGCATTAAACAAATAGACGTCAGCCTATCATCCGTCCTCACTATGAAACTTGTCACTTGATTGACATACGGGGCAGCCAGTCTGACATCTGATCTTTTCTGACACATGGGTCACCACCCATGCACGTACAAGCAAGCTACCGAGTTTATTATTTATTTTAGATTCTTTAGAATCAGAATCAGAAACTGTTTATTGCCAAGTAACATACATTACAAGGAATTTGCCGTGGTCTGAAGGTGCAATGTGGGTTCATGCAGTTATGCAAGGTACACCAACATATATTGTACATATAAAGAATGCTCAATATATTTATAAATAAATGTATGTTTTGCAGTTTTTATAGGAGGTAGATCATTTTGACTCGGTCATTTTATAAGTAGCTCGCATGCTGAAAAAGTGTGTGCACCCCTGCTCTATGGCTTTAAAAACCTACCAAGTGCATATGTAGACCCCAACCCAAAATACTACTGAGGACATGACCTCAGTGCCCTTCACCCTTCTTCAAGTAACAGTTTTAAGGTGTTGTGCTTTGTGGGCAACTTTTCACCCCCTTTTCACCTTTTGTTAATGGGCCCCCGGCTCTTTTGACGTGCGATACGTGCCCACCAACCCACGCACACGAAAAAAACACACACATGTACACAACTGTGACAGGCCACAATCACGGCGGCTGGTTATAGGAATGCTAATGAAAATAAGGTTTCTGTAATGACCAATCAAAGCCGAAGAAAAAACCCATTATCTGTCAATATCTGTGCAAACCTCTCAGGATAGCGAGCCTGGCTGGAACACAGTGATTTACTGTCCAATTTTCAACGGCCGCTGTATCCGTTTCAATCAAATCTCCAATATTAACACCGGGCAATAATTTCTTCTGCTTTATTACAAATGTAACCCTCCTATTCGATAAATCAACTGCCAGAAGCCGGCATAATTCACAGTGGAAATCAGGCATATTTTATACTGGCTGAGTCACAGTCAAAATGAACCATTATTTCAGCTTTATGTTCTTCTGTGCCGAGAAAGAGAGCCACTTGAGTCTGTCTTCTTACCGCGGCATTTCTTTTTTTTTTCTTTCTTTCTTCCCTCTTTAACTTCTAAGGAAAACTTTGCTGAAAGCTTTCGACACAGTTCACACAGGTAGCGCAGATAGTTCATGAAACAGGAACGTTGAGCTTCACGCTGATGTTGGGACTATAAAAACACACACTTAACTAGAATGTGTGGACGACAATGACACAGTTGTGGAATTTTTTTTTATGGACAAATAATGAAGATTTTCTATTATGTCTAAAATTAACACCAACTGAGCTCTAAATGTCCGTGAAATCTGTCTCTAGTGGATAAATCAATGGGTCACCCAACACGCTGGCTTCTAACATTACTGTGAATGTTTGTTTTAGTGTTTGCACGGCTGAGTGACTAAATGTCTTCGTTAACAGTCTCCGAGCTCAACAATGGACCCGTAACCGAAATGATCTTGAGCTAACTGTTAGTTTCAAAGATTCCACATTATTCAGTTTTCACAGTTTGGTTTTAATTCATCAGGATGAGAACGGTTGCATTCATTAGACCTGCAAGTAAATGTGGTTTAGTTAAAAGCCGAATGGAGTTCATTAAATGTAATGAGTTCGAAGAGTAATGGTGCGTTTGAGCGTTCCTAGTAAATTCGTAAAAAAGTTGGGAGTTTCAGAGTTTACCGCCAGAAAGCTGTCCTTGAACACCCTATGAAGTTTGGGTTCTGGTGGTCCGCACCCTGCTGCTGGATTTAGCTTCTAATCACAGATCATGGAAAACAAGAGCAACATGCCACAGTATCCCAGTTTGTATTGGAGAACTGCAGCTAGCATATGGTGGTTTCTCAAAACTGGGATAAGGGCTTTTCCGGGTTTCTGAAACCAGGATATGATGCTTGCCCGCCACACAAAACCAAAAAGGCTGCTGTTACAGCACGAAAGGGATAGAATTAGCTTGAGCAAACTCTATCTGCTTATGAAGACCATGAGATGGGGTTGAAAAGTCCAGAAAATTGATGCTTTAAGATTTAGTTTTTGTCATTTGGTTTCTGCTTTCCATTATATACTGTGCATCACAAAGTGGCTTTTTCATTTGTGCGATATGTATTTTTTTCCAATGACCACTGATCACCTGAACACCTTGTAAATACTACGTGGTCATGTGATACCTCTCCAAGTACACATGTAGCGTGTAACAGGTTAAGATCTGATGTCTTAAGACTTTCGAGCTACGTTGAGATACACGTCTGTAACGTGACTGCTGCTTAGCCGTGACGTCTTGTGACGTTCGAGAGTTGCTCGGCATATGTACGAACAAATATATACTATACGATACTGAATCACCTTTGCCACTGACCGAATCAGTAGCCTTTTAGCAATGGCTCTCCCTCATTGGTGACTGAGTGCACCATAGTCAGCTGAGCAGTGGTCAGCTTCCCCCTTACTACCTCATTAGATCATCATAAGATTATTAAAAGACCCCACAAGCCCCGCGAGTGTCCGCGGCTTGGATGATGTGATACTCTGTCGCAATACATAAGGCACGTGTCTCGCAAAGAATGAAAAAGATCTAAAGAGTCCCAGGATTACAGTGAGGATCATGCATAGAAAGCTATAAAAAAAAACAAAAAAGCCCAAACATTTATACAAAGCCACTTGTCAGATTTAAGGTTCATAAATCCTGTCAGAAGGAAACAAATTTTAGGGACAAATTACATCATCAGAACTTGTCCTAACCTCATTCACGTCCTGTTCCAGTGACTTGATCAACAGTTGTATCGCTGTGTCCCGGCCCAGTTACTGATGGCTCTCTCTCAAACGCTGCCTATCTCATTACAGTAATGAACTTTATAATTACCTCCACCCCCTCGGAGAAGATTGAAGGCCATTAAAACACTGGGATTGGCTTTTATATCATTTGCTTAGCCCAGGACACTAACCAGCAGCCATTTTCCATCTCAATAAACTCCCACATCCTTCAAGCCCGTTGACAACACTTCCTTTCTTTCCTCAGAGTGACGGGGCTTAAAAAGTTTCCATGCAAAACTAAATGACACGGAGCTTCACTGCAGACTTTAGAATGTCTCACAACCAGCTGAGGCTTCCCGTAGACCGGCGCGCGCCTCTGTGCTGACCCTTGATGTTAGGATTTGTCAGATTTTGGCTTTAAGAGAAAATCAATTCAGCAGTTGGACCGATAAAAGATGATAAAACTTATCTCGTCAGTACAGGGCACACATGAGCAAAAACAAGCACCCATCTTCCCCACCAATGTTAGCGTGTTAGCTAATTTTTCCACTGCAGGAACTACTGTTAAATAACCCATAACCTGTCCTGTAACTTTCCAAAGGCTTTAGTATGCGTATGTGTTGACAGTTTTTCGGTTTGCTCCGGTGCGCACATTGTGAGCCTTTATTTTTCCATAATCTTGTTTCATCTTTAATATTTTTTTCTCCTGCACTGTTGTGTTGCTGTGGGTCGTGCATGCCAGACACTAAGACATCTAGTGGTCCACTTTTTTTAGTTTCAAACCGCTCACTCCAGCTCCCTCTGAATGGCCTCCTCTCCAGCCAAATACTGATGATTTTCTGGACATCTTGGTTTGTGCAACAGAAGTACTCCACTGATCTTCTTTTCTTAAAGTGATGACTGTCCTGGCTGATGCAGACAGAGTAATAAAAATGGTGTTATTGCGACAGTTGCTTGTCACCTGTCACAATCGAAAGCACTGCTTGCAAAAAAACCTAAAAGCACCTGGAACTTACATTTAGAGTCACCTTCTCAGCAGCGGCCAAATTTGGTTGTGGGAACTCGTCACTAAACCGGGTGGAGAACGGTAGAAACCAAAACAGGACCGCTGACAATGGCTTTATGTTACGTTATACGTACCTGTAGTGAAAAAGGGCCATAGTGGTTTTCTGATAATAATGCTGCTAACTTACTGTCTGTGTTGAAGCTAGCCCCTTTGGCTAACGCGAGCAGCGTTTGTTCGTTTGTGACTATGCTGCCACATTCATCCCAATCCTCATAGTCATATATGCTCTCAAACTGTTGGGATGTTGTTTGAATCTTAGTGGCTTCCGGCCATCGGTTTCTGTCAGTTAAGATAACCCAACGAGGTAAAAGTAGTAACGAGATCTTGGAATGTGCTCGAAATAGATCCAACGGAACAAGAAACACAAGCAGCCAGATATTTTGATCCAGGTTGTGGACAGTTTCATTTTTGCTACTACTAAAACCCAAGTCATAAAGTCATAATAAAAGCTTAATTTACTGGTCTTGGTAGTATCTCTTATTATTTTCCGTTATGGTATTGACATGTCGAAAGATGTGTCAGTGCCATAAGCGTCGCCATACCTGGGGAACAGAGACTAGCATGTTGAATGGCTCGTCTTGAGGCGTAAGGTTCTAATCTCGGGCTTCTCCAAAATGTTCCAGTATAGAAGTCTTCAGCAACAACTACGTGAATAATGCATCACACAGAATGAAAGAGCTGGTAGGGAAAGTGACTGTATCCTACCCTGCACATGCAGTGCAGTATGTAGGCCTATACAGTGTTACAACATGACTTCCTAATGACAAAGTCTTCATTAAACTAACAGTCACTCGTATTAAAACGAACCGCCTCTCATTACCTTATCATTGTGCTACAACTGTAGATTACGAGCTAACAAGTAGCACACACAACACTTTGAAGGCATCCATGTAAGACCATTATATCAATCAGCAATTAGCATCCATGCTGTTAAAATCATAACAAGCAAAAAAACAAAAAAAAAACAAAACAATTTTGCCTTGGATATTTACTTTAATTATACAATTGATCATACCATTTATCTATCCTCATATCAAATGAAAGCTGAAAGAAACATTACCAGGCTTGTTTGCATTTTATTATAGAGTATTAAAAGCTGTTGCACAACAGTGGTCTTAAATGAGCACAACATGGTGTGAAAATAGATTTGAATTTCAAACTAATGACTTGCTGATTCATAACTTGGCTTGTGCGTAATTTCCATGACTCTGTGACAAGTGCAAACAGGCAATGAGAAAGTGCATATATTATCCGCCGAGCGCCGTTGGTGGGTGTAACGGCACGTAGTGTATAGCATTCAAACAAAGGCTATCACCTCCGCTTCCAACAAAGGAAGTTGAACATTATTAATACAAAAGCAGCAGTGTCGTCGTATAATGCTCCCCCACCAGCCATGGAAATGAAGACCAAAAAAAGCAGAATTTTTTTATCTGCATCTACTTGGTACTTGGCAGGCCGCATTACACATAGAACCCATTTGTGGATGCATTGTGTTTGGCCGGGATTAATTAACACTTATAATGTAGTGGGGAATCAGGCGAGTCAGGCTTGTGTTATAATAGGGGAGCGTTTTGGCTTGCAATGCTGGACAAAGAGTTTACCTCTGAGGTGTGTGTGTGTGTGTGTGTGTGTGTGTGTGTGTGTGTGAGAAAGGGAGAGAGAGAGCGAGGGAGGGAGAATGAGAGACACCAGCCTACTGCACTATATTGTATGCTATCATGCTGAAACATATGGACAGACAGGTCCTTTGTCACCACTATAAGGGCACGTTTGACATGGTTTGATATAGAGGGGCAAACAAACACAAAAGCACTATCCTACTTACTCAATGCCAACCTGTCACTCCGTCAAGGCAGCATGTATGTCCCTGGGTGTGCGTGTGTGTGTGTGTGTGTGTGTGTGTGTGTGTGTGTGAATCTGTTTGAGTCAGTGACCAAGAGAAAAGCAGACCTTGGCTATGCAAAAGTATAATAGAGTGGAAATGTGCCTATGTGTGTGACGCCTTTGCTATACGGTTCAACGCTAGGGAACAGTATACAATTTACTGTATGCCTTGTGTCTATACTCACATAAAACAAGTCTAAAGTTGAGAATATGTGGTTATACAATCGAGTCAAAGGCCATTGCAGCCACGCGTCGCCTTGCAGCGCATTTTGTATGTCCTCAAAAACTCGAAAAAAAACAAAAACAAATGTTCCTTAACGTGGTGGTTAAGTGGTGGCTTTGAAGTACATTTTATGCATAAGAGAAAAAGAAGGGGTCATTTTCATGCATCTTTGCATGTATTTGTCTGATTCGGTCACCACCTGCATGTTCCCACTGGTGGAGTAACATTTGCAGTACCTCAACAGCACCTATGGGTGTCCCTCTTTTTCTTCAGAAGCCATCGCGTTGTGCTGCAGCTGTTCTCCACTGACATTGTGGCAAGACTGACCAAGTATATATATATATATGTGAGTGTGTGTGTGTGTGTGTGTGTGTGTGTGTGTGTATTTAAGACAGAGAAGGCACATGTGCAGCACAAAATGAATCGAGATATTATATTACTACGCAAAAGTGCGATTCACAAAAGAAATGTTGTTGAAACATCTACATATGAGTATTCATTTTGTGCTTGTGAGCACATCATGCGCATCCCAGGAAGAAATATCGAGTCCAGTCACATGTAATTTCTGTTAGTCACACAGTAGCTTAAAGCGAGCCAAATGACGCTTTAAAAACTGGACCTATATTCTTCTTGGTTCCTTAGGTCCATTTACAGTTTTTATTGCAGTTAGGAAAAAGTCATGTTATTTTCTTCTAATCACAGCATTTGCATCTTTGGCAGACAAGAAGCACGATGAAGCAAGAATGTGGAGTCCACCGCTCCACGGGCGACCTCATCCAAGATCATGGCGGCACCCCTTTGCACCCCGCTCATCCCTTCCTCTTCTTAATTACCACTTGTCTCCCACGAGGAGAGTTAGAAAGCTTAATACAGTCACATCTACTCATATTTGTGTGTTTTTCAACGTCATCGTTCTTGTTTTCTTCATACTGCAGTTCTACTGTTGCCACTTCTGTCTGCTCTGTAAATAAAGCAGGCACTGTTGTCTGTCCATCCCGTTAAAAGGGTTTATCCTGTGGAGTTTTTCCTCACCCGAGTCCAAGTGTGTGGTGCAGCTTGTAAAGGCCTCTGAGACAAAATGGTGACTTTGGAGCGTATAAGTAAAATTGCCTCGGCCATGATGAACAGAATCAGAAAGTATAGCTGTACCAACTGTGGTCTTTAAATCTGCGCGTCACAGCGCCCTCTGCACCTGACAGAACTTTTCTTTTTTTTAACGTAACGATCGCATACATTTAGCAGCAGGCTCTCAAGAGGTGGGATCCACGTCTACTGCCAAATATCCTGCGTTCCAGAGCGGCCTGCAGTGTTGCGGTGTCACAGTCAGGCAGGTCAACGTGGGAACAAACTACTTCACAGTCTTTCAAATGTAAACTGAAATCTGGTTCACTTGTTCAACAGACATTTACTACTTTTTTTTTTTTTTTTTTTTATTACCCACGCTTCTTGGAGTTGAGCGGATTATCCTATACACTTATTTTCCACAACTGCGTTCCGTAATTATAATTATATAATCATATATAGATGAATATTCAGGTGACACAGGACAGTTTAGTAACAAAGACGTCGCCTCATTCCGATCCTTATACCCATTCCAAAAGATATGATTCATTTGATTACATTGCAAATACCAAATATATAAATAACATTCTTTTAAAATCTCATCTTTTGTATGAATTGTATCATTACAAAGATTAAATGTAAGAAGAAAAAGAGTTCCATGGCCTTTTTTTTATTAATATAACATATTGTTTTTTGTTTATTTTGGCTGTAGATATCTGGCACTGAATGCCCCTCATATTTGTTTAAGCTGCGGTGTCTGACTGTTTTGCATTTGTTTTAGATGTTGAAAGCGCATGGATTGTAACCTCGCGAGGATAAAATGGAGCAAATTAATGAGATGAGGAGATAGAAGAGATAGAAGTCCATTAGTGATGGGTAACACAAATACTGTCAATATATATCTCATAATGTCAAAAACGGTCGCTCTAATTCTCTCCTTTTTACTGTTTGTATCTAAAATTGAATTAGCATTAAAATGACACAAGTAGAATAAAGCAACTACAAGCACTAGAAAGTGTGGGAACTAGGACTTAAAATTGGAAAATTAATGGAGAGCTTAGCTTGTAATACGTCTAGTTTTTTTTTTTTTTTTTTTTTTTTACAGTCCTGGGGATGGCTGGCAAGATGGCAGCACTGAAATCAGCTTCTGATTTTACAGCAGAAAGGAGGAAGAATTTAAAGGATCAGCGAACATGTGTGTGTTCAAACCTACAAATTAAAAAGCTTGCTCGTGGTCGGGCTTACCCTCTCTGCAACCCATGTTGTACTTTTGACCTCGGACTTCTCCCGTGCTGACGGCCTGTAGACTCTTTCAGGAAGATCTGCAGTGGGGACTGCACATAAACAACAACAACAACAACACATTACTAAGCAGCTCGTTGGTGTGCTGGGCCAATCTCCGCCACCTTTTGTTCAAATCTACCCACCGAAGCAAAAGGCCCTCTCATTTCCTTGGAAATTGCCAGTTTCTCCACTTAAAGAGTATTCCAGCGTCAGTGTGAAATTCGTGGAAGGCCACATGAGGTGGATGTTGATTCGGGGGAGGGGGGGGGGGGCAGGCGACGGTCAGTGTCTGAATCTCTCTTGCATTCACAAACACCATGCAGGTCTAGTGTCACGTCTAGACTCTCTCACATGCACACTCTTGGTCTGGTCATATTTGAGTCATGTAAGGTTGAGCATAGTGGTGCGTTATGGCTGTCATTAAGCCAAACTCCTGGTAAGACAAGAGCTTGAGGAGTCGGGGTTCATCTCAGCTCCCTTTTAATGGAACAAAGCATTCATTAGTAAATAACAAACCCCCCGTCCAGCACAGCGGAGGAGTAAACCCTTACAAACTCACTTTAGCATGGCAGGTATAAAAAGTTGGATAAAGTGTACGTACATCACACGAGGAGTTCTTTTCTGCTATTTGTTGTTCGTTTATCTCGATGATGATGATGATGATGACCGAAGTGTGCGCTGTCTCTGACCACAGCATATTCAGTTCTTAAAGATCCCCTCCAGACATGTATTAAAACGTACATACAAATACTGTGCTTGGAACAATAATGTGTGTCTGATATGTTTTTTTTTTGTGTGTGATGATTTTCCACATTGAATCTACTCCAGAATCTCTTATTAATGTCTCAGGTGTTCCTGCTGGACACGAGATGTCCCCTGCTTCACCGTGGAAGTTCTCAAATAGCACTGGAGGTTTCGAGTTTCCAGCATCGCACTTGTGCAAGTCGCGAATTGGACCAGGATTGGCTTCCAAACTACTTCCAGACTTCAACATTGCCTCATCACTTGATGTGCTTATAAAGCATCCACAGCTGATACCGCACTTCAGGGACTATTACAGGGCCACGTTTCACCGACTCAAATAGATTCAAGTGCAGATGGGGTGAGAAGTATGATGTATTACATTTGTATAGCCCACACTTCTGCAAGAAAACTTCAAGTGGATATGGCTCGCAAGTACTTCCTGCGTAGGCAACATTAATCCCAACAATGCAATCCTCCGTCCGAGGCCTTAATTAAACTCTCAGAAAAAACACATTCATCTACCACTAATTTGAAACGGCAAATACATTTGGAAAGAAATGCAATGCTACCCACGCACACTAAGGCGTGAGATGGTAAATGTACGGGCAGAGGAGTATGTGGGATATGCTGTTTTGTGGCTACCAATGGAGAAGGGCCATGACAGCTGGCTATGAGGGACGACAAAGTCCATCCAAATAATCCAAACGCAAATGGGTTTACTTCTGTACTGCCCTTGTGGTTACACTATAGTGTTGGACCTTACATGTAAATACGACATCGTCTGGCTTGGCTTTTACCCGGGTCCATTTTTCCTCTGTTACTGTGAGTTAATCAATAAAAAAAAAATAAAAGAAAATCTCATGTAAATAATCTTTGATCTGCTAAAATGACAGTATATTTAAGCTGAAGCTGAGCAAGAACTCTTCCGAAAGCCAGTGAGCTCAGTGTCCCAGCAGAGGGACAGCAGGGATCACTCCCCCTCCCAGGAGTTGGAAAAAAGATTTTGTACGTGTTGTAAAGTTGTGCGCACTATTTGAGAGGAAGTTTGTCACGAAACGTGGTTTAACTGTGTGGTTTTGTTTTTCGCCATCAAAATGTTTGGATGCCAAACATTGCACACCATGGACGCATTGATATTTGACAAAGCGCTGGAATTTTAGTCAAAGCCGCATTTTTTTCATTTTTCATTTGGTTTTTTTTGTTGTTGTTGTTTTGTTCACACAAGACATTGGAATACTAAAGCGTCTCCCGTCTGAAGAGAGAGTTCGAGTTCAGCATCGACAGCAAATATGAAGGATCTGCAAGGACTTCATTTTAACGTGACTTAAAATTTTGTTACGCGAGGAACACATTTGAGTGGAAGCGTAATTGCTGCCTGGACTACGTTCAATAGACGCGAGGCGCCAGGCTTTGAAAAAGAAGAATGTGTGCAATATAAATGACAATATCTCCGGTTTGGCTGTGTTGATTTTTATCGATTTAAAAAAAACAAACAAACGACAACAACGTTATAGGAGTGCAATGCTAAAGTACTCTTTTTACTGGGTGTTATAGTACGGACGGTCTTGATTTATTTATTTATAAGGACGAGAGAAACCGGGGGAATTTCACTGTAATTGTATTAGTGACAATAAACCTGAACATCCTGCGTCGGAGTTTCAAGTCACCGTTGACTTTTTCGACATAAAACCGTTCCCTAACTTGAAGTACTTTAAGTTGGCTAAGCATAACAAAGAAAGCCGAATAATAATACTAATAATATAAAATAATCAGTATGAACATTTTGCGACTTTTCAGATAAGTTCATTAAAACATTTCCTTTTTATGTTGTAGAAGTAGTATGTAAACATAATATCTAGCAGACAGGGTTGTCTTTATGTCCGTTTATGGAACTGGCAAAGAAGTGTGACCCACGTGACCTCCTGATCTTGAACTACTATTGAAAATCTGTTATATTTTACATTCAGGAAAAAACACTGAGGCTAGTTAAAAGGCTAGGGAAAAAAAAAAAAAAAAAAGCTGCTGCTGCTGCCAAAAACCATTGCAGTGTGGCATCAATAAGACAGACTTCTTAAATCCCGAACCCCTCTGCTAAGTAGCCTTATGATTCTTCCGAGCCTGAAGAAGAAGGAACCGCCTAAATATCTCTGTTTCTCTGCCTGAAATGTGGAGTCCGCCACTGAGTCAGATTTAAGATGTTGTGCTGGCAGCGGCCTCGCTTTGAATTATTGTGCAGGCCAGGAGAGACATAGAGAGGGCGAGGGAACGGAGAGAGTTTAAAATAGAAGAAAGGAAAAAGAGGGAGGGGTGGGGGGTGGGGGGGGGTAGAAGGAGAGACAGAGGTGGAGGAGCCCGGCACAAAGCATATAGCTGCAGGAGAGGATTATGCTTTAGACGGCCATGTCAAAAATGCAATGCACTCTCTGCTGCTGCCTTTATCTCTCTCATGCCTCTTCCTCTTGCTCTCCTATCTCTGTCCTCCTCTTATTCTTCCCCTCTCTGTGGTTTCCTTCCGTCTGCGCTCCTGTCCTCCCTCCCTCCCTCCCTCCCTAAACTCTCTTTGTTTTCTGCCTCTTTCTCCTACAATGCCTTATTTTCACGCCAGCACGGGCGTATGAAGACAGCGTCGCCACCGAGCATATTGGTACTCCTCTCTGTCTTCCTATCTATGTCTCTCTTTCTCACACTCACTCTCACACACACACACACACACACACACACACACAAAACACCTCAGCATGGAAATTGAAATAATGATAATGTATCCCTCAGTCTGCATCAAAGTATTGCCACTTCAAAAAATGCCGGCAGGCATGAAATGCAAACGTGAAGCAGATGGATTGAGAAAGAGGAAGGAGAAAGGCAGCGTGTGTGAAGGTGTGTGTGTGTGTGTGTGTGTCTTTCCCCCCCCCCCCGCCATCCTGCCTTTACTTTGTACATTGGCTGTGGCTTTAAGGCAGAGAGACTGTGTGTGTGTGTGTGTGTGTGTGTGTGTGGAGGAAGGCTGCTGAGTGGTGTGTATTGTCAGTCAGGGTTGATAGCGATGTGTTTGTTGGAACAGGCCTGTATGTGTGTTTGTCACTGTGTGTGCGCAAAGCGAGCGTTGTCTATATGGGCTTTTGACAGCATGTTTTTTTTTTTTTTTTTTTTTTTTTTTTATACTTTTTGTGTGTTGTGGTCAAGGATGCGTATGGCCAGTTTCTCAGTGTGGTCACCTACCGGGTCAGGGCCTTCTGTTGCAGTTACCGACGCACTCCCTTTACTGTGCAACAGCAGAAGGACTGCATCTATATGATGTACGGTCTACAGCAGAACTGCTTCAACGCATATTTATGTTCAAAGCTGTAATGCTTCACTTTGTCCACAGATTAAAGAGCAGATAACAGCAACAGCCAATACTCCTGAGAACACACAAAATGCATGATGATGAAAATAAAACAGGTGGGCATTGGTAGAGCCAGATTGTTTTGGTTACATTTTATAGCAGTGTTCCCAGGAACATCTTATGTCTAAACTCCAAATGTATTTATGGATTATTATAATAAATATTATTACTACCGGAAGTAAAACAGTCAAATCTAACTGAATCAAACTGTAAAAAATGTAAACTTTTTATTGCCAATGTGTAAAAAAAAAACTCGGGGACTCGGGACGGTTTCCCAATCGCCGGTTGCTGGGCTGGGCTGTGGCCGGCCGGAAAAAAAAAACGTAACATATCGCCCAACCCCAGTGCATAACTGACTGTGACCTGAGCTAAGGTACACTTAGCTGTACGGCATCGATGTGGCTTCGCCGTTTGTGGCTCGCTCACCCCTACAGACTGCCGTTCACTTCACGGCCACCCGTCTCATTAAAAACAACAACTTTTTTTTCCGAAAACTCCATACAGGTCCTTTAAGGCAAAAAAAAAAGAAAAGAAAAAAAAACCCCCATTAACGAAGATATAAGGGAGGGATATGAGCTGTTGAAATGGATTAATTAGTGTGTAGAGTGTCGTTATGTGCTTGTGTTGTCAGTGGAGATTTATTTCAACTGGACTTTGCCTGAGTCCCCCTAGCTTAGTGAAGCCTAAATTGTGGCTTTTGGGCTCATGACTCACCTGCCTTCTCCACTATCAAGTGTTTCTTCAAGGCACATTGTATCTATCGTGTGTGTGTGTGTGCTGTGTGTGTGTGTGTGGTGACTTGCAAAAACTGGTTCAATATAATGGATTCAATTTGTTGCCGCTAATAACTAAGAATGACGCGTCGAGGCAGCCGGGGTCTCCCCTTTTTTTTTTTCCCCACAAACAAACACAAACACATTTCTGTGATTATGTGTACGTAGGTCAGTTAGCACCATATGGCAGCAGATGTAATTAGCGTCTAATCAGCTTGATGTTTTGACTGCAGTTGTTTCACAGCTGACTAGCTGTTTGGGTTAGCGGCGCTGCTCGCTAGTTACCCCCCGCAGGGCGGCAGGTGAGTCGGCCGGCAGGGTGCCACCTGCACAGATGGATACACACACACACACACACACACACACACACACACACACACACACACACACGTGGTGACATACAGACACGCATTAGGATGGCACAGTTTTCAGGACAGTGGCCAGCCTGGAGGTGTAACCTAGCCTCAACCACGACCACTACACTCCTAACCCTTAGCTCTACCTTAACCTGAGCACAGTCCATACATGCTGAATGCATCAAAGTGTGAAGTCCACACACACACACACACACACACAGTCCCTTGTCTTTCATCCGGCCCTCGCTCGTCTGATGACGGCGCTGGATGTTTGGCTGTCGCTCACTCAGACGCTCTCGCCAGCCGTGGGTGAATACTAGCTCAGACTCAACTTGCTTGAGATTTTTCCATTTTGTTTTCTATTAGAAATGGTTGATTTCATACAATATAATAGTCAATATTTATAAACCAAACAACTATCATCTCAGTAAGAGAGCACTGCCTTAACTGCTGTTTGAAAATCTGCATTTTTACATTTTTTTTTTGGTTGTACAATTTATTACATTTAGGTAACATTTTTACGATGTATATTAGTATGTTGTGTAAATCATTTATTGTATATGAAGTATATTTGTATATCACTTCATCTCAACATTGTTTCAACACAGAGTCCCTCAATAATAAAGTTCAGGAAAAACAGCAGTTGACGATGAAGTGAGAACAGCGGAGGGAATTCGTTTAGTCTGTGTGGGAATCTACAAGGATCCTTTAGACTGTAGTTGCAGAGGAAAGCTTTGCAGCTTATCTTTATTAATGTAATAATAACTGACATATTCACAGGCATATTGAAACTGTCCAATGTAAAGGTGCCATATATGTTTTACTTAAAAAAAAAAAAAAAAAACATAAAAAAAGCCAGACCTCTGGAGGAGAGACAGCAGCTGCTGTGGGCTTCAGACGTTTCTGCCATTTATCAATATTCATTATTTGACATTGTCCGCTGCTGGAAATGTGGTAAATCCAGGATTATTTGAATATGAATGGAATTTGCACTCTAGATTTCCTGCTTGCATTTACATGTGCAGCTACATGTTTACACATGACATATACCCTCCTTACAAACGGAAGTCTACATCATTTTAATTCACGAACTTATGGTAAAAAAAAAAAAAATAAAATAAATGGGAAGAAAGAAGGAAAATAGATTAAATGAAATTTCGTTGGTTCTTGAAGAAAAAAAAATGTAGTTTCTACAAGGTAACAAGGTTAAATTGCGGGAAAATAATAACAATTAATTCAAAAAGATTGTAATGATGGGTAAAATGAACAATACAAAATGTATATGCACACTGTACACAGTACAAGTTGTCACATTATGAATATACTATTATTGAGTACAGTGTTCATATTACACCGGGGCTTTCGGGGTGGGGGGGGGCCCTATTTTCTGGGATGGGGGGGGGGATCTTTAATTGCTCTCCGCCCCGGAAACAATAAAGATACCAATGCACAGGGGACACACAAGTGCTTTACTATCAGTATATACTATATCATTTATTTCAGGAACCTAAATACACAGAAATATATACGATTATGCAGCAAAAAAAACCAAAAACAGTTGCACCAAAAATTACGATATTTTAGAGACATTTCTCAAATGAGGCTCCCTGCGGCTCCCCTGTATTTCAAAACCTTTAAGTATTTAAGTGGAAAAAAAAAAGAAAAGGGTGTGATAAATTCCACCGCACGCCACCAAACGGCAGATTGACAAAGTCTGCAACTAGCTGATGAAAAAGTTGAGGAGGAGTTGGAGCTGGACGACACCAAAGCAGAGCTAAAATGAGAAGTTTCTGGAGATTATTGGCCCCTCTCCTGTTGCTATCAACTACTTGTAACATGCGGCTACTGTAGGAATAACGAACTGTAAAACACTGGTAGTGACACGGTTTGATTCTGTTTCTCCGCCATTAAAAACAGTTTGCCACGTGGATAACTTGAGACTTGAAGACCAGCGAAACCCACAGATGGGACAAAACCGCACACACGTTTTAGAGCATAAGCCTTATAACCGAGTAAACACGCTAGACAACACACACACACACACACACACACACACACTGAACACACGGTCAACAACCAGTAGACGACGCACATCCGCACCAACTGTCGCGTGTTCTTGTACCAAAACAGACACAGGCGGCGACAAGCGACAGCGTGTTCGCATGCAGTGACATTTGCGCTGGAAAGGAGAGAGAAAAAAAAAAGAAGAAAGAGATCTGGAGGTTTGGCTGAAATCCCGAATGGGGAGGTGCGGGCTATGCTGACTGCGTGGCCTACAGGGGGAGCTGGAGGTGAGCGAACTCGGGGGAAATGAAGCCGTTAATTTACCGGTGCGCCACCCTCGGGCGACAAAGGTCAAAGTGCCTTTACCCTGCTCCTTTGTCAAACTGCGACCTGTTTCTACTGCGCCATGCGCATTCATCTAGCTGGGAAAACAGAAAATTCTCATTTCTCAGGCATTTTTTCGTCATCTCATTTCAACATTGCCCGACAAATGGTCACTTCACAGCATTTTCCCATTTCAGCGCGTAGACACGCTGCGCGCAATTGCCGTCCCGTTGAACTAGCCTGAACGTGGCGCACACCCGCGTCACGCCCCGCGTTCGTCGCGCTCAAGGCGTATGTACCCGCTGCTTCAGCCTCCACGCATTGTGGTACATTTGCAGCACACTGCCGCAGCGGAGCGGCCCAGTACGTAAATCCTGAGGTGTGTGTGTGTGTGTGTGTGTGTGTGTGTGTGTGTGTGCGAGAGATGGACTGGTCCTGATAGTGTTGTAAGTGCTATACAGTTAAACAATAGTGCGCGGTGAGGAAGCACCCGTGCTGAGGGTGTCATATATTACAAGAAAGGCAGACTCAAAACAAATTATGGCTGTGTCTTTGTGTTGTTCTTAGCTCTCCATCTCTCCCTCTCTCTCTCTTTCCTAGTGTTATATATTTTCACACCTCAGTGAGTCCATCGCGCGCGCCCACACACACACACACACACACACACACACACACACACACACACTGCTTGTCTGACTGTCTCCTCCACCCTCCTCCTCCTCCTCCTCCTCCTTTCTGTCGTTCCTTCTTTCCCTCTTCCTCCTCTACTGCATTTTCCTTCTTATTTCTCTTTCTCACTTCATATCACCCTTCCTCACTCCCCCCCCCCCCCCCTCTCTCCCTCCTCCCTCTCTCTTGGGTCATGTTGCAGCAGCTCCAGCAGAAATAATAGGAGCAAAGGCGTGAGGTTGTTATTTGCATAGAAATAGCATGACGCCCCAGGCAGCTTCAGGAGAAGGACACAGAGATCATTTGTCTCAAAATTTTAATGAAAACTTTTGCTGAGACAGAGATTTCTTTCCCTCTACACCCCCCCCCCCCCCGAACCCCACCCCCCCACCCCTCCTCTCTTTCCTCTCCTTCCCCAAGTTCCATTCTTCCTCTGTACCTTCCATACCGTCCGAGCCTGGCGTCCCCTCCTCTCTTCTTCCCTTTCTGTAGCAGCACAGTGTGATTTGAAATGAGATGACACATCAGTATTGTGCCGCTGTGCGCCACCAGCACGTCAGTCTTGCTGGCAGTTTGTCAAACATGGCAGGAAACGCGGAGGACTCGAGACATCTCTGCGGTGGCGAGGGTTTGTGGACGTTGGTAAAAAATGTCCGGCGAAGTGGCTCGAGCGAACACGCAGACGCACAGAAAGAACTGCTGTTTCGGACAGAAACATATCTCCTCGCAACTTCAAACTCTAAATACGACTGCGAATGTGGTCATGGTTTAATTTACGTTTAACATATGTCCCATTTAGTTGAATTTGCAATATATATATCTATATATAGGTGGATTTCTTAGATAACTTAAACGTGAGATGATTTCTGAAAATTGCAGAAATCCTACTTACAATATATTAGCTGTTTTGTAAAAACAATTGTAATTATGGTATATACAGTGATTTCTCAACAAATAGGAATCATGATTACAATATTGAAGTCAATGAATGTAAAATGTGTAAATCAGGTTCATGATACGTGGGTTGATTGTAGAAATGTATACGTCGGATGATCAGCCTTAATGACATAATGTCACAAATGCCCAGATATTACACGGATCCCAACACTTCCAATCCGCAAATGCTTGACAGTGTTAACTACGGGGATAATCACCTACATGATTGAGTTTGACTTCCATGTGAAAAATATATATTTTTTTGTGTTTCAGTGCGTTATAATTGGAAATATTGGCTTTCCCCCCCCCACAAACATCACTGATCAGCTACTTTAGAAACAACAATTAAAAATTTGGATGACTTTTAATGTGTTCGGATGAAATTTCAACATGGATCAGCCACTCACCGAGCCACTGCGAGACAGTTTGGCTCGAGCGTCTAGGACGGTGCAAAATCCAACTGACTATTTATAGGGTGTCCCATTAACACCAAGCCCGCCTCAGCCAGTACTAAACCAAAAGTGGGTGAGCTACACCGTAAACTTTTATAATCAGAAAATCAAACACCAGTCACGAGCTCACGCCCCCCCCCCCCCCCAGCTCATTAACCCTACTGAATGGCTCTTTAACAGTAAATCATTCATAAAACATTACTCGGACTGTGTAAGAGAAACCGAAAAAAAACACCTTTCTACAAAAAAAAAAAGAAAACCCCTCCATTTGGTTTGACCCAATGATGTCAGCCACGACATCACCAACACTATAAAAATCAGGAAATGCTGGGCGGCACCCCCCTCCCAAACACTAGTCCTGCATGCTGGGCCCAAACAAAGGTAAGTATGAGCAAAGAAACAAACGATTAAACCGCGTTCAAACTTTGCAACTCAAACAAAGGCGACTGAAACGAACTTGTGACTAGTAGAAAATGACAACGTAACGTGTAAGACTAACCCAGAAGGGACGAGCGGTGAAGTGGTCAGAACCGCGTTCAACTTTTCAAATCCATTTTTGATTTTTAGCGAAGCAAACGGTGAAATAAAGGCACGCATCAACAATCGCATGACGTGCTCTTCGTTCATAAACATGGGGACTGCCTCACCTGTGAACGCCAGCCGTATACTGAGCACCAGACGCACATTTGTTCGTGAGGGACATAAGAAGAACTTCCTTCCTTCCCAGAGGTTTTCATGTTTTTAGTTGAATTCGAGTGACTGAACGCTGTGAGTTCATTAGGCACCGTAAGTGGGACTGTTGATGGGAACAAAAACACCTTTTGAGATAAAGAGTCGAGTGATTTATTTCATCTTATATCCTGAAGTGGGATATATTAATAATAATACACTTTGCAGAATAAAGTTTAAGCATATATATATATATATATTTTTTTTAGAGGACCACAAAAAATGCATGGGAGTAAAAAGGGACTCTGGTTCTGGTTATGTCCTGACTGAGTTCACAGAAAGTCTACACCACTCCCTCCTCTCTTGCCCTTGGTACGGCTGGTGTGACTGCTCTGCTGCTGAGCTGTATGGCTCGGCCCGGGCATGGAGGCTCTGTTGTTGGCTCGGCGCAGGGTGTTTGACTGGCCGCTCCGCTGATGTGCTCAGACAAGTCGTGGGGCTTAGTGCCAGGCTGGATGCCAACCGGGGTCACACCGATAGATGGAGCCGATATCATTTCACGTTGGATTCTGGCCAGTGTCAGTGTTTGCATATTCTACTTCGTATTTTCTCGCATTCCTTATCGAACTTATTGTGGTTTGAAGGATAATTCAATTTGATTGTTTTTGTAGTTTCAGATACAGTAACATCGTTCTCACTATAGGCTTTGCTGAGTACTGGGTACTATTCTACATGGATGCGTCCATTTCGAGCTTTTAATAGTTATTATTTATTAATAGAGTCACCCCAGAACCAATCCACCAATCCATTAGGATTCAGCCACCAAAAGCCGTGTGAAATATGTGTTCGTCAGTCTGTATTGTTTATGTTTGTGATGCTGCTGGTACACATGGCGTTTTTGTTTACTTGCACACGCGCCCCCAACTGGCTCGAAGTGGCTCTGCGGTTGGGTTTCGGAGCACACGCTCAGAATGTGGGGTTCCAGTGCCACAGCTGCGGTTGGTTGGAGGCGTGTCCTGTGCAGTTGGCCCGTCATAGCGAGTAGTTTACTCGTTACTATGGCAATAAATATACTGAGGATCAGCCTTCATCAGTCAGGGTGTAAGACTAGAGTTTTAGTGTCGCATGGCGTCTAAGTGCTGCAAACCCAGAAAGTAAATAGTTGTTACTCACTGGCAAGACGGCCAGGTTCAGCTTCTGGTTTTCCAGTTGCATACCCCCCTCTCTTACACCTGCCCTGTTTCACTGGGTGTCACTTTGTGCCCCATCCGCTGAGGTTTAACTCCAACCAATAAAAAATGACTTCTGCCTCCAAAGCAGCTCTGCCCCTGGGAAATGTTTGTGTAACTAAAACTCAATCTGCTCCCCTTCACTGTCACACACACACACACACACACACACATTTACACACACACATTTACACACACTATCACCCACCTTCCCTCCCTGCTGTGCCCGTGAAGGATGCACTCCCCACACATCTGCCACCAAGCGGGAGAGTGGGTGGTGCGGGGCGACCCCAGACAGCGAGGGCCACCGAGTGATCCCACTGACACTCCGACACCTCCCGCCTCCATCACCCCACCCACACAACTTACCCAACTCCGCCCTCTTGACCGACACCTCACCGGGATGCCCTGCTGCAGGGGTTCTTCAGAGCACAGCAGGGTGATGGTGGCGGTGTTGGGGGGGGGGGGGGCAGAGGGAGGGGCGGGGGGGCATCTCGATATTCTCTCCAGCGTGCACCTGGAAGAAGAAGGGGGGGGGGGGGTGGAAAGAAGTATCCGTTTCATTAACAAACGCATCGTAGTCATCTTGATCTGGTTATCGCGGCTACAGCTCCGCTCAGCCGAGAGCAAACTGGGAGAGAAAGGAGATCTCCCAGTATGATGGGGCGCTGGGTGGGGGAGGAAGAAAAGGAGGGGAAAAGGAAGTCTGCAGTAATCCGTGTAAACACACGCTGGCCTCCCTCCTCTCTTCTAGAATATTAATCGAGTTTCTGACAGGGAGAGGAGGTGTGTGTGTGTGTGTGTGTGTGTGTGTGTGTGTGTGTGAGAGGAGGAGAGTGTACAGAGTGACAACCTCAGTGTTTGCTCGCCTGTCGATGTGTATGCATGTGTGCGTCTGTTTGTGTGTGGAGGTGGGGATTGTACAGGCGATGGCGAGATCTTCTCTGTTTGCTATCTCGCCCCGGCGTCTGCACACACGAATCCGTGTGTGTGTGTGTGTGTGTGTGTGTGTGTGTGTGTCTCCGTCTCATACGTCCACCAATCCAAGGTGACCGTGCTGGCTGACGCCTGAGGGCCCCCAGGGCGCCACTGACAGCTTTAGGTGCGAGTTGGAGATTTGTAGCCCCACCTCTACCTCCTCCTCCTCCTCCAACCAGTACCCATAACCCGCCAGGGCCATAAACCAACCCCCCCCCCACCCCCCCCACAGGAGTGATGGCCAAAGAGGTTAAAACAAAAGAGATGAGAGGTGGGTTGAATACAAAGATGCTCCCCCCGTTTGGGACAGAGAGCCTGATGGATGGGGAGGGGGGAGAGGGGGGGGCAATTCTGACCTTGAAGGTCAAAGGTCAAGGGTTGAAGCAGGGGAAAGGAAAATGAGTTCAGTGGCCTCAACGCCATTCTTCATGGAGCCGCTGCCGCCTCTGGACACACACATATAAGCATTACACATGGAGACACACACACACACACACAGTATTTCTAACACTGCCGTAAATGTGCACACGTTACACGTATTTACTAAAAGCATGCCACGCAGTCGAAAGCTCACCTCACTTCATACCTTCAGCAGACTTTGATCCCACGCCACCTCTTTGCTGAAATCCACCAATTTCCATATCTGTTGATCATCAGGTGATTTCAGCAATTACCGCCTTAAGTCCTCAAAATCCTGCCGTTCGTGTTTGCTCTCATTCGGATTCACGGCCACATTTTTTTATTTCAAGACACACCACTGTGCACGCGGCAAATGCCTGCAAACACGCACAAGCGCGCCCGCCCTGTTTTGATATGCGCATTTCCGTCCTGTTGCGGACTGTTGGTCTTCTTGTTTCACGCTGTGACACCATGCTAAGGCTGAGCCTGAGCTGCATGCACTTAGGTCTGTACGTATGTGCGTGTTTGTGTGTGTGTGTGTGTGTGTGTGTGTGTGTGTGCATGGTTTGTGGATGGTGAAACAGAGCGTATGCCCATGATTGTGAACGTCTGAAGTGTTTTCTTTTAGTATTTTTTTACTCCTCGCCACACTTCGATAGCGCTGCTTTGCTAATTTTAATATGGACATACTGAAAGCTACGCGTGGACTGTAAGCGATATTACGTGAGGAAACCTGAACAGAAATTACAATGAATAAAGGATTGAAAACAAAAAAAAAGCCCAATAAACATGGCTAGGTACACGCCTATGTGAAAGACTGACGCCGGTGATACCTGAAATTACAGATATCGTCTGTAATGTTCACAATGTCGACAACCTGACTCAAAACAAAAGTTGAATTTATCTACACTGCCAAGTTGTTTGACAATATTTTCCACCTTGATGCCAATTAGTCAGCCACACTTGCTGCTTGCAAGAAATAATAACTGCGGGTGTACAAATAGTGTCCGTCAGCTACATCATTTATGCATTAAGGACAGGGATATTTTGACATGCGTTATTAGAATCAGAATCAGAAACTGTTTATTGCCAAAGTAACATACATTACAAGGGATTTGCCGTGGTCTGAAGGTGCTATTGTTTTGACAACAAATAAGTAGAATATAAAAGCTAAAATAAGAATAAAAATAAAAATAAGATAAGATAAATAAACAGTGCAGTGACCAGAATAAAGTAAAGTGTCCAGATAAAGTGTCCAGTAGGGGGGTGGGTGCGTTAATGTAACGCAGGGGGGACGGGGGTGATGTACGTTAATATAACGTATAATAATTATACACCAGTGTTGCCGTTTACATGGCCTTTTTTTTGTTGTTGGTATTATTTTAGTTTGAACGCTTTATTTTGAAAAGCATATTTAAAGGTAAGGTCTTTACAACCTGGGGGTTCTTTTTGCAGTTTCGGCCATCATCAACATTTAGGCTACTGACCTCACTGCTAAGATCCTTCAACACAGCTTTATAACCAAAGGGGTCCAAAGGGGCAAAAACACTGACTCAGAATCAGAATCAGAATCAGAAATACTTTATTGATCCCCGGGGGGAAATTGTACAGTACCGGTGCTCCCATTCCAGAGTAGAAAAATAGCATAATTTAGAACTAAAAGTATGTACAAAATATACAAATAAGAGATAGAAAATAAAAAAATATACACATTTACAGTAGAATAAGACAGGATATAAACATGGTTCCACTTTTTCCGACTATCTAAACCACCTATTTTGAAGAGAGACTGAAAGTGAAAGTGCCACTTATAATCATCCATTACATCGTAATTGTGTGTGTGTGTGTGTGTGTGTGTGTGCACAAATACGGTAAGTGTCCATTTACAACAAACTGTTGGAGCACTAACTTTAATGTCCGCCTTCTTTTCAGCAAAATGAGCAGCACTACATGAAAAGGATACTTTGATGCTCTTTCCATCCTTACATTTATGATCTGATTGTGCCACCACACACACACACACACACTTCCTCCCCTCGTGAGTGTGGTGTGAGGGTGTCAGCACTCTAGGCCTGCCCTGCACGGGGGGGCAGAGGGCTGTGCCAGGGAACAGATGGTGGTGGCTGGGCGGGAGGGCGGCAGGGCACAGAGGCAGCGGGCACAGCGAGAACGCTGCCGATCCCGTGGCCTCGGCTGGGTGAGAACAAGCAAAGTCCTGATGCAGGGTTTTTTTTCCCCCTCCTTCGCTGAAACAAACGCTGCGTTACTCCTTTGGTAGGAAAAGTTGCACCCGCAGCACAACGCTGGTGTGAAATGGAAGGCAGCCAGCCAGCCAGCCAGCCAGTTGCTGGGCCGTTGTTCAGTTGCTTCACTCAAGTCAATTGGAAACACGCTGTCACTGCGTGGATGTGTTGCGTGGTTCATGGTTGCACGACTATTAGTTGGTACTGTACGCCGGCAAAAAACTATCCTGCCTCACTGGTAGACTTCTTCTCACCGACTTCTGGCAATGCCGTGGACGTACTAGCTCGAGAACTGCAACCACACCCAGCAGTGACGTCACATCTCGTACAAGCACAGTGAGTGAGTTATATCACCAGATGTTCAGCAACCGTTACATTGCTCAGTTTGTTAAAACGTCGAACGAGCGCTCCTTTAAACACCGGAAGAAAGCGCTTTCCACGGCTACAAAATCAGGGCGACCAATCCAATCTGCTGTTACTGTTATTTCATGATTTGATATTTAACACACAGTTTCATTTACAATAACCTTCAGACCTATATGCCCCAACACAATGTGTCACCTGCTGTGCAAAAGGAAAGCTGGATTATAATGTAGAAATGCTCTGTAGTAATCTATCTCCTGTACGTAGTTGGAAAATGTCAATCTAACCACTGAGCAGCTGCTGCACGAATGATATATTCAAACAGCAGAAGTATAAAATGCCTACAAACCTGCCATCGTCCATCCGCTCACCCTGCTTAAGCTGAACACAACACGCGGCGGTGAAATGAGACGACACAGTTTGTCACGGCGCCTGTCGATAGTCAGGAGGGATGGCACATCACCTTGGGACCTCCCTGGGGGGGGGGGGGGGGGGGGCTTAATACACACAGGCCACCATGGACATCCAAAGACGCCCTCCGCGACCCCCAACACACACTCCCTCTCTCTCTCTCTCTCTCTCTCTCTTTCTCTCTCTCTTGCTGTCACACACTGCTGATGAAATGTTCTTTAATACCCAATCGACAGTATTGACATCCCCTTGGGTAGCAGGGTCCCCGCTGATGGGCGTAAAGTATTGATTTTGGGGGACTGTGGGTCCGTGGTCCCCCAAGTGACATGTCCCCAGTCCCGCTGCTATTAATGGGAGATTAGTAGGGTTATTACACCTCCCAGGCCAGACGGACGTGACACAGGGACAAGCGGCAGCCGGATGACCCAGGAACTTCTTGGAGGAGAATTAGCTGCCGTCATGGATTTCAACCGACTCGCGCATTTGTTCCCAAACATCAAAGGCACCGTTCTAACCGGTATTCCACAATCAGACCGGACCGGATATTTAATTTGAGGTGCTCACAGATAGATGAAAGAGAGACTAAGTGACTCATGCTTCGTCCAAGCCACGTCAGCAGAATGGAAAGAACAGGAACGGATCCTATTGTCATGGCTCCATGGATTATTCCAAGATGGTTCCTGCTAGCCCTGCAGTCACACCAGATACATAAATGGCTAAATTAGCTTTTTTTTTTATTTTTTATCACAGCATCGGTTGGTTTGGTCACAAGTTTAACCAGATATAAATCCTGTGTAGGCTAAATAGCTCATTTTTAAAGGATAAGTCTGGCATTTTTTCTGTATTTTCGTTTTAGTTTGGTTAGTTAGTTTCCCCAGAAGTAGATGTTAGTTCCAAAAAACGAATCAGGAGGGCTAATTTCTGCGTTCACATTTGATTGGACTCAAAGGCAAGCGTTGAAATTTATTTGAAAAGCTTTGATCTGTCGACATTATTTGGCTGGACTTCCCAAATCTAACACAATGGAAGTGGCGAATGCAAAGTTAGCATGACACTGATTTTTGAGAATAAGTCATGTTAAACTGTGACTATGTTTTCTTATAAATAACTCCTGGTGGATGCTCTGGACATCTGAAAGGGCGACAGCATGACACTGAGTTGTGTTTTTAACCATGTTGTGGGGAAACACATGGAACATTATGGTAAATGGTCTTGGCTTATATAGCTCTTTTCAACCTTAAGGGTTCCCAAAGTGCTTTACAGATGAACGTCATTCACTCATTCACACACCCGTGGCGACCGAGCTCTACCTCCTGTGCCAACCACTGCGCCACATAATGAACGTATGTGAAGTATGAACATCGGAGTGGTGAATTATGCTGCAGGAGTGGTTTGAGAAGTTTCTAAAAAAAAATGATCACAGGGATTACACGTTTCTAAAGTTACTAAAAGATTTTCAATGGGGCACTCTTTTAAAACCTCATGGTTCCTGCAGATCCTTCACTTGGAACATGGACCACTCTGAAAAAGTCTTTCAATTTGTGCAGATTTCCCGAAAGTGTTGCTCCAAACTCCAAACCTTTGTCCCTCTTCCTTTTGACTCCCCATGAGTCAAGACGGTGAGCTGGAATTCACCGTGGCTCAGCTGAAATGGCGATTATTGGCAAAGTGCTCTGGGCTCTACACCCTGCCCTGTGGAGCCGGGATGACCTCTGCAGGACAGGGGGTGGGGGTGGGGTTGGGAGGGGGACTCAGTGATTGATTAGCTGGCCTGGGAGGACCACTGCTCCCCCACTGGCTAGGGCATATGGAGCCTGCGTGTCCTATGGACAGCTGCGTCTGCAACACTCGTCCTTATTGCTTGTCTGCGTTAGAGAGCCCAGCCTTGTTATTCTGTGTTGGCATGCCCCTCCCTTAGCCGTGCAGCTCTGCACCCTGTTGTGCTTCTGCTCCACCGTGGTGTGTACTATCGGAAATCTAACTGAATTTGTCTTTGTTTTTCAGTTTCAACATGACAATGCCCCTAAAGAGATGGTTTTCCCAGTTTGGTGTGGAGGGACTCGACTGACCTACGCAGAGCCCTGAACTCAACCCCATTTCAACCCCTTTGAGATCTTTTGGAACTATGACCGTGAGCCAGGCCTTAAAGCGTGTTTGAATTCCCCTGCAGCTAGGTTGTAAGATCTTACTGAAAGCCTTCCCAGACGAGAGTAAACGCTTTTTTTTTTAACTTCACTGTAAACTAAACCAGGAAGTAGGCAGAAGCGAACAAGCAGCCAGATGCTCCGTCTATATTTCATTTAATTTCTCAACAATCCTTTATTTCTTGGCCAATACTGTTAGTATTTTTTAAAGATAGAATTCCACTTTCAATGACATTCTACATTTTCAAGTTAGGTAGATTACTGCACAGCATTTACGTCTATTCTGTGGAGGTGGGAAAGGTGGTGCACGGTCAATCCAAACATCCATGCTTTCACAGACAGAGCAACACATAAATCAGCCAGCAGCACACGCGACACATGCAAACTTAATGGGCACATTCACACCACGGAGGGCGGCATGCACCCACACCAGCCCAGTACCCTAGGAGTTGGAGTCCAAAATCGACTACGTTACTGCACCTCACAATGTATGTGCAATGCCAACGTTTAGTGCCAATGCAGGAAGTAGTCTGTCCTTTGTGAAGCGAGGCAGAGGGTAAGCATGTGGAGGGTTGGGGGTATTGGAGTTTGCTTCCTGTCATAGACCTGCAAGACATGCATAGACCTCTCTGTTAAACCTAAGCATGAGCTTTAGCTAACCCTAATCAAGTGTTTTAGCAGCCTAACCTTAACTATAGCATCTTTCCTACCCATCACTATCAGAATTTTAAAATAGTTGGCATTGAATGTAAAAAAAACATTGAACACAACATGCAGGGTTTTGCAGAATTATACCAATATGCTTGGTATAATGCTTGCCTGGTGATAGTTGCACATGCACTGCCAGACACATTCATTCACATTTACCATTCATGCTCTATTCAGCCAGCTAAATTAACAACCTTTACAATAAACAATCTTCTCAAATTACACTGAGGCAGGCTTCACTGTTTTATAGAAATGATATACATATGCAGCATATACTCCTACACACACACACACACACACACACACACACACACACACACACATATCTCCCCTCATAACCACCTCAACCATCTATCAATCACGCCATCACACAAACGCTTGCACCAGCAACTCCTAAATGGACTGACTTCATATTTTAATTTAGTGTATGTGGTTTTAAAGTGGGATGGTTTTTCAGGGGGGGGGGCTAGGTTATGAAGCAGAAGAAAAAAGAAAAACAGATGATTTGCGGAAGGAAGTTCAAGTGGATATCTGGCCAGGGTTAAAAGTGAAAGTAATTCATTACGGGGAGATAGTGCTTGGCGATATTCCTCATCCTGACGCTTTGCGGTGTGGCAGTTGAGAGGGGTGGGGTGAAGTGGGGGTGAAATGGCCGGCGGTTGTGGGAAAGGGGCTGGGGGTGAGCAACATCTACCAGCCCCATTGGAGTAGGAGGAACGGCGATGAAGGGATAAGGGCCAAATTGATGGTCATATTTTACAGTGGGTCAGTGTGGAGCGTGCTGTCCAACACTGTAATTACAAGTTTGGTGAGAGGAGAGAGGGAGGGAGAGGGAGAGAGAGAGAGAGAGAGAGAGAGAGAGAGAGGGGAAGAAGAGAGACAGTAGTCTTTGTCATGGCCATAAATGAACAGCCAGGCTTAATTGAGTGGTAACCTCTGAAGCTGTTGTGCTAACACTGCAGAGAGATGGGGAGATGGAGGAAGAGAGGGGTAAAAAAAAAAAAAAAAAAAGAGAGAGAGAGAGCGAGAGAGAGGAGAGAAGTGCTGATAAGGCCTTTTGTGTTTGTCAGTTTGCTGCCTTATCCTTCCCCACCCCAACACCACTGAAAGCAAGCATCTCACATGGACGCACACTGAACGTCCTCACTCTGTACAAGACTTTATAATGCAAAAAGAGAATGAAAATGATTTTCTTAAAAAAAACAAAAAAACAATGAGTTGAGCTCTAAGCTCTGTTGTTGAACACGTATATGGCAGTTTGACAACCATTTTTTTTTTTTTTTTTTAGCGTATGGTTCACTTACTTAGTCCACCCTGGAAGCTCTTGTACTAAGAATTCCCGAGCAACCATCGGTAACAGATGAAGTGCCATGAAATATGGTCACCGAGGTCCCAAGAGGATGAAGCATAATGGCTTTTGTGATCAAAATGTCTCTTAGCCAGCGAAATGTATCAACATCTACTCGATGAACATTTGGTTCAGACGTTCGTGGTTCCCAGACAAAATGCATCCTCGTGACTGTGGTGACTCTCTGACTTTTTATCTAGTGCAACCGTGACGTTGGTTTTGGGTGGCTTGCGATGAGGTTTGGTACAGACATTCACTCGTCCAACAGGAAGAAAGGTGATCATTTTCACCAGGGTAGTCAGCGGAGATGCATACATGATTTTATTGAAGATAACCAGAGTGTACGGCCGTGCATAATTCTCAAATCAGAAGCTGTAGATTTGGCTGGGGGAGTGTTTAAATAAACTGGCGCACTGAGAACCAGAACATGAACGTCTGAGGCCGCATTCAGAAGCGCAACCCGACGTCGGAGAGCCCCAGAGCTCACCACGACACCGCACGGCCCTCGCGCTAATCGCCTGATTTTCGGTCGGAATGCAGCTTGAGACGCATTTTCCACCAAAAACGCCAACAATTTTCATTTGAGTGCACCTCCCGGCTGTGGGGGGCTCTGCGCTGGGAACGAAAATACCACACAGACTGGCAAAACGCATTCCGAGGTCAGGAAAATACCATAACAATGTGAATGCTTGCTTGCTTGCTCAAATAAGAATGATAAATCCGTGATTGTTAGCTTTTTTTTTGTTGTTGTTGTTTTTGTTTTACATTATTAATACATTTGTTTGTAAGGCTCAAAATGTCCCAACAACATGCTTCTTATATCTCTGGAAACCTGACACTCTCCTCTTTCCATATACAGATATTTGCTTCTGTGAAAAAATACCTGTAAATAAAGAGAGCGAAATCAAAAGAAAAAAAAAAAAAGCATAGGATTCAAAGCACTCAATTAATTCAATTATTTCGCAATGCTATCCCTAACCCACAGACGCAGCTAGTGCTAAGCCACGATGGGACACCGTGCCATCTCTGATACTGTCTGGGGTAGCTAATTGGCAAAGTGAAGCTAGCATGTAAAATCCAGTGGCACTTGCTGGAGGTTTGCTTCAGCATCTCCAACAGGGAAGAAGAAGACGACGTCTGCGCTCGGTCGCGGAGCCCTTGATGGTTTGTCGGCGCTCACTTCAGCAGGAAAATCCCGCTAAATGATATGATGAAGACTTCATCGGAGGAGGGAGCAAAACTCGTAGCTGAGGTACCGCGTTATTGGAATACATGTCCTAAAAATGTACAGAGAGAAACCTTTAATGTTTCTCTCCGTGTGTCTTTCAGTGCCACACTCACCCCCCCCCCCCCCCCCCCCCCCTCCTATCTTCTCCATTTCTCTCTCTGTCTTTCCACTTTCCTCTTCCTATCTGTGTCGCTTTTCAATTCTCCTCTGCTCTAATTTTCCCCCTCCTCATCCCAGCCCCGCGCAATTGTGGCGTCTCATCACAATTTTGGCAGACGTTCCTTTTCATTTTCTTTCCTCATCTCCTGTCTTAGTTTTGGCCTCACACCACCCGAAAAACCCTACAACCACCCACCCCACCCCACCCCACCCCCATTCTTTTCCTCTTTTCTCCCCCCTTGCCTCAGTCTTTTCCTGCAATCTTCCGGCTCATCATTTAGGACGGCTTGTTTCTTTCAATGTTCCGAGGTAATGGTGGAGTACGGCGGGCCGGCTGTCGGAGAGAAAGAGGGAACAATTTGTTCCCTTTGCAGTGAGCGGGGACGGTTGTGATCAAGGGTGTGATCTGCACACACACACACACACACACACACACACACACACACACAAAGCAATGATGATGAGGCCATTTCCTCCCTCATCTCCAGATCCTCATCTAACCGCTAATGAAAAACACGACAATTACCCACAACTCTTTGCACCTCAGCCTTCAGCAGTAGTAATCTTGGTGCCGATATGAAGTCAGCTTGTCGTCATGCCTCCACTGTCCCTTACTCTTTCCCATCCATCCGTCCACCCCTTTCTCCCGTCCATTTAGAGAGGAGCTGGGCACTGGGAGCATTCAGCGCCAATGATGACTGCTGCTGCTGCTGCTGCTGCTGCTTCTGCTGCTGCTGGATGGTTGTAAGAATGTGATTGGAATTGGAGATATGATGTAGCATTTACATGGGCCAGTGGGGGACTGACAAAGGGTATGTTGAGGGTAATGAACACTGGATTAAGGGTGAGTAATGAAGCACCGAGGATTATCATTTGGTACCATGGGAGCATCGTGAAGCCTTCATTTTGTTAGTGGAGTCTGTGCATGTGTGTGTGTGTGTGTGTGTGTGTGCGCTCTCAGTCTGTAAACCTCAACTCTGGTCCAGTATCAGATTTAAATATAACCATTATTCTCAGGTTATCACCATCTCCAATAAACGACGGAATAAATGATTTTCAAATTGCAGGCAGTTTAAGTGAATATTAGGAGATTCCGACAGACCTCATTGTCCGCCAGTGCACACAAGCAGGCGACTTTAAAATTCCGAATTTTAATGAATCATGCACAGTGTTCCCGCGCTTGCGTGCGTGATTACATGCATGCATATTTGATGAGGCAATCCGCCGCCGCGCAGTCCACACGACAGTGCATCATCTCCTGACACTTTTCTACCTCTCTGCACCAGGTGACAGCAAGGTGTCAGTTATGATGGCACTTTAATTAATTTTGTTTGTCCTGTTCACTGATAGTCATGGACCGCTGGGTATCCATGTTCCCGCTGTTGGGGCTGATGCAGAGCAGTGAGATCGCGGATGGTGTGTGTGTGTGTGTGTGTGTGTGTGGAGGGAGACAGCACAGGCCAGTTTAAGCCAGTTGTAATTCTTTGACTCTATGTTGAGTTGTTCTTAGTCAGCATTTGTTCTTAAAGGGATTTGTTGCAGGTATTTATTGGACATTGAAGTCAATATAAAATGGCTTCACAAGTCCTCAAGCACCCAAATATATATGCCGACTGAGATAATCTTTTCACTACCCAGGCAACTTAAAAAAAGACAATCATGCTGCAGCTGTGAACGCTGTTGCCAGGTTGTAGATTTGAACTGAACGCAAGAAAACCTCCCATCATCCCTTGGACTTGGGAGGTTTCATGCATTGATGATTATCCCCATTGCTAGCCTTGCAGTTACACCAGAATAATGGAAATGAAAAAAGAGAATGACGGCTAATTACAGCTTGCGTTTTATTTGTGGAGCTCTGGCCACTGGTTCTACAGGTTATGATAAGATTGTACCCGTCAAGTGACCACTTAATTTGGAGGTAAGCGTGAGAGTTCTCCTAGCGTTGCTAAGAATCCCTCAGAGTACAGGAAAACACTTAAGTGCACACAAGTATGGGAGGAAAAATGGGAGGTCCAAGTTGAAGCAGGAAGGTGGGGCTGTAAACTCTAATACAATACGATACAATCACAACCGACAACAGATAGCTGTAGCTATAAAGCTTAAATTAGCTTTTTTTTAATTTATTTTTTTATGTTACATGTTCGTAGACTGGGTACGGATATGACACCTGAGTTTCAGTGCTAAAATTGAAATGATGAAAGTCAGGAACTGTTCGATCAAAGAAGAAGTAAATGAGATTTTGGTGGTGTTTGGCACTTGCTGGTTCACAAAACTCTGTAACTGTGACAAATAAGGTGTGGTAGCTCTGTTCCCCAGCCCAAAATGAATTTCATCTTTATGCGACTGCCCAGTCGCGCGGGCTTTTCAACCGTTTTGCCACTGGTTTGTGGGGAGATATCTGAGTTGTGGGAAATCTCCAATACAAAATTACTGCTAGGAGGCTGTCGCGTTTCCCACTTGACTACTCATAATTACAACCTCATAATTAGGTTAATTTCATACGACATGAATAAGGCATTAGGTGTGTCTATCTGAATCTCCTGCGTGGCCTTAATTATGGCTGAAAGAGTAATAAAGTTCAATAAAAACAGATAAAGTTGCTAATAGCACAGTGGCTTCATTAGCGTGCTCATGTCGCAAGAACAACACCTGCACATTTGTCAGCTGTGAGCGAATGCATGCAGGGGGAAACACGTCAGGAGTTCCTGCTAAGGTGCAGCCTTACGATACGGGTGGGGGGGGGGGGGGGGGGGGGGGGGGCTGTGAAAATGTAGACAGTTCAGCCAATAAGCCCGTGCACACTGTGGTCATCAACACCTGCTGTTAGTTTCAAACTGACACTTTTTCCTGTGTGAACATGCCAATTTTTGATTTCACTTCCAGCGCATTTTCACATTCAGCGTAGCAGACGGGGAGGAACAGGGAGTCTTTATCATTCCATGACAAAACTATTGCAGCTTAATAGGTGAACTGGCTGCAAGTGCAGTGATTGTAGCTGTCAGTGCTATCTCCCTACCCTACACCGCTCACACCGAGTAAGTCTGATGTCGCAAAATATGCCAGGGCCTCATCTCAGAGGCGCCATGAGTAATAAGTGGTATTGCATACACATCCGCGTCTGTTAGACTGTTAGAATATCTTATTTTATATTTTATTTACATGAAATATTGACACTCATAAAGTGAATCAGCGTTGTTCATAAAGCATATATGATTGTGACTGTGTTATACCGCGTTATCAAACACGTATGAACTGTTTATGAACTAGATATTGATTTTTTTTTTTTTTGACAAATACATCTATTAAAACCTTAACGGTGTCCTTAAATCTGCTTGCAACTACATTGTAGTGCGTTCTAAGCCGTTTATTACGCGTTAAGATGCTGGGGAGTTGAAATAAAGCGTTACCATGGAGGTCTCCGCACACTTTGGTATGAGACTTGTCCTTCAGAAAGCGGTCATACTACTCTGGAAAAACAGATGCAGGGAAGCGGATCCACATGCTTTAGCGCCACTTTGATTATTCATAGAAAATGCAGACTAGGGACTATGGGAGTGAAATGTGGGTGGGTGAAGAAACAGGGAAAGAGGAAGCTTTAGGAGGAGGGAAGGGGCATCGGTGTAAATAAATAAACAAATAAATAATAAACAATCACGGCACCCCTCGCTGCACACACTGCAAGCAACCAATCGGCACCCTGGCTGAACGCCCTGGAAATTGTGTGTAATGAGTAGGAAAAGATTAGAGGGAGCTTTTGCTAGGCTGTAAATTGACATTAGTAAAAGAAAACTCTTTTACTAGGCAGGCCCAGCCGTCTCATTTAGACAACAGGGGCGGGGGGGGGTGGGGTTCGGGCTGGGAAAGACACTGAAGTGTGTGAGGACGGAGCTGGAGCCTTCCATAGGCTCTATGCTTTTCCATAGAGTTACATGGTGTTCTCAGTGGAATGAAGGAAGAAGTCAAAATACACTGAATCAGGATTTAATAATGTCATATTTAAATACAGACGTTGACATCTTACCAGAAAACAACAGACAACATTATATTGCGACAATGTGTAATATGAAAGGATCTGGTCCAGGTCGCAGGTGGATCCTGAAAGGGCTGCAGGATCTGATAACCTGGGCTCGCATTGAGCTAATTTAAGCCAGTGAAGTCCAGATCCCCGGTGCTGGAGTCAAATCAGTCCATCGATATTTTCCGCTTTACACTTGCCAGCGCTCACGTACCGTCCACCACCGAAAAAAAGTGCTCTCTTGACTCTGCAATCTCCCTCGGGGGGGCTCCCATTCAAGAGTAGAAAGTAGCATAAATTTAGAAATAAAAGTATGTACAAAAATATAAAAAAAATAACAAATAGAAAATAAAAAATATACACATTTACAGTATTTAAGTGAAAAATAAAAGTAAAACACATATACAATAGCAATGTATATGTATGTATATATAGAGAGAGAGCCAGCTATCTCTCTCAGAGTTGGTGGAGAATAAAACGGCGCTAAAATGCTTTATTAGCGAGTTACACAGGAAAGAGAGACAGAGGAGCTTCCTTTGAAAAAAAATCCCAAGATTAAACATCGATCACTTTTCCTGGTATTCAGTCGGAATGGCTGGAAGCGGAACCGCTCACGCCTTTTTCCGCCATCTGCCATTTCTAGCTAGCTAACACTGCAGTGAGTTAAACGCTTCACAGACAAGGGAGAGGCAAAATGCGAAAGGCCTCGAGTCCAAGTTCAATCACATGTTTTTTGCCGTATAAATGGTTAAGGTTCTACAGGGCCGTGGCCGGGGACAGGGACTGCCAACATGGTGGTGAACATGAATGAATTCGGGTTTAAGAGCTAGATGTCACGCCATGTCATGTGTTCAGCCTGAAGGCCCACTAAGAATGCTTTGGGGCGAGTGCCTGGATGAGAACCTGGGTGGCCTCCCGTGGTGAACACGGCTGCCTTGATGACGAGGGGGCGTCGAACATAAGCATGGACGTAAAGGGCTTGATCCCAATCAAAAGCCATGTTTGGAATATAATAATATTTCATTTTAAAATTATTTTTTTCAACAACTTGGTGTATTGACGGTTGTTCTTTGGTCACGTAGTGTTCCTTATTTTTGGTTTTGTATTGTGCTGTTGCAGTCATTTCAAGTTATGGACAGTGTAACACTCAGTCAGGTAATACCCAGTATGCAATATAATTTAAATTTGTCAGATGTGTGTGTGTGTTTGTGATAAATGTTGTCATCACCTAGTCACTCAGACTGTCCCAATGCACACACATCCACATACACAAGCTTGGTGTCATTCATCTGTTTGTATGTGTGTTTATGTTTGTGTTGGACTCCCCACCCCAACTGAGCAATTCTTGTAACTATGCAGTTGGAATAATAACAGCCTCGCCGGCTAATAACTATAATGGCGCTAGCGATTACCGCGGCGCAAGAAAAGAGCGATGGGTGGGAGTGAGGGGAGTATGGATATCGCTGGACGACCACAAAAGATTGCATAATTTAGTCTCTATTTGTCCTCGTCATTCATACCATCCATCCATCCTCTCGCACTTTCTTACATCCCATCCCTCTTGTTTCTTTGCTTTTTTTTCCCCCCCTCCATCTTCCCACATTATGAACCTTCTGTCTCCCTCCACCTCCTTGTCTTCCTTCTTGCTTTCTACCCCCCCCCCCCCCCCCCCCTCCTCACCCTGTAACCCTCCACCCCCTTCTCTCTTTCTGGCTAATTTAAAATTTGTCAGACGCTTGCGTCTTCTGGATGGCTGGCCTTTGATATTTTGCGAGCTCCATTTGGCACAAACAAGCCTGCGGCCCTGGTGCATCCTGCTGACTGCTGCACTAGTGGCAGGCCCCCGCCATTTATCTTAGCCCGGCCACCCAATGCTTACTCATTACAGGAGCCTCTGCACCAGCTTAACCCCCACCTCTCTGCCGACTGCGCGCATGCAAACACACTTAAAAACAGCCAAATTGTGTGTGTGTGTGTGTGTGTGTGTGTGCGCATAAACATAAGCAAATGCATATCAGCAAACACACATTCATACCCCAGGAGCATGCAGACGCAGAGACACATGCTTCCAAATTCACCGTACAGTATGAGCCCATCTCTGTATGTTTTATAGTCGAGGTTAAATGCTCCATCTTTTCACCCCCCCCCCCCCACCACCTCCCCCCACCCCACTGGCTCTCAATGCTGTCCACAAGTGTTTCTCTACATGTTAAAGAGACTGTGCTCCAGCGTTTGAGGTTTCCTTCTCCTTCTGCTCAACTATGTTTGCTAACTTGCTACCCACTCGTAGCAGAAATGTGCCAATCAGTGTGATCAATCCTGCTCCAATAGGGCCTTTTCTTTTCTTTCAGCTCGCATTCAGCACGTACGCGCTCCCTTGTTGTTCCCCCACTGAGCAGGAGCCCACGCCATTTCACTCTTCCACTTCCTGTTGATTCCTGGGGGATCATTTAACTCTGTCAAGTCTGTCAGATCGCCGACAGTCTGTTTGGATAGGTGGCAGCAGGCGAGAGTCGCTGGAGTGCGGGAATGCGCGCAGGTTTTAGCACACGCACACGCCGCCGTTGTCTTTGGGGGGTTGTCGTTAAGGTCAAAGGCACAGCGGGTTATGGCGTGCGTATTGAACGACCAAGGTCACCGGTTTGAAAAAGCAGTACGTTGAGCGGCAGCATGTGAAGCTGTAAGTATCACCTGAAGAACGGAACAGAAAGCCAAAGATTATACGATTTCTGCTTGACACTCGCAGCCACAGAGACAGACAGAAGAACTAGTCAGGGTACAGTGGCCACGATGACAAGTGTGAGTGAATTTGATAAAATTGCTGCTCTTTTGGAAAAAAAATAAAAAAATAAATTTAAGCACACATCAACAATGAGAAAATGGGACGGATGCACATAGCCTGCATTGCCAGTGTTTGGGCATAGATGTTTTTATACACATAATATGCATATGCTGCTGGTGTATGTTGCACTTGAGGACTTGAATTTCCCAGGGTGCTCTTTTTTTGTTCTTTGACGATAGATGGCGGGTGTTGGCTGTCATCAATATATCCCTGTGACCTATGCTGTTAAATGGCTGCCTGCAAACCAAATTCCCCTTTGGGATGAGAACACAGTTGAAGAGTTTAAGACTGTATCGTGATATACGGCACGTAGCTTCAGTGAAGTGCTGCAACGAGCAGACACAGAACACACTTTGTTTTTAATGTCGTGTGTGTCACGTCGCGTCCCCTATTTCTTTCGCGTCTCCGAGGTCCTCTTCGCGGTCCCTGTCGCCGCACCGTGGAGGAGCACTCCGCTCTAAAAGCATTGACTTCCTTTATGTATGTTTTTGTTTCAGCTACTTGGATGTTCGTCTTTTGCTCTCGCTGCACTTTTGTCAATTTATGCGCCACAGGAGCAATAAAAAGGTGTTTTCACTTTACAAAAAAGTCATCATCCTAGTTTAATAGCACCACTATGCAACCATGTTAAATCTTTTTGGTGTCCTTTTCAGAAATGGGAGTAGTACAGTGATAAAGAAATAAATAAAAAATGTCTTTGCATGACAGAAGATCCCCGCAGTGTCTTCTTTTGTTTTTGTATGGCGAGCCAAATGCGTGAGTCCGACTAAATGTGTTTGTGTTTTGAAACAGTCTAGACATCCATCCGACATCACAACCCTCACCTCGAATCAAACCCATTGTTGGCAAGTATTGATTCGCCTCAACTTGTATCTGGCACATGTAGATGTCACACAATGACACACACACACACACACACACACACACAAAACTGTCTTTTCTCGCTCTTGTTTGTATTGTGCTTCCTCTCAGGAAGACAGGGGCCAATTTTTACAGCGGTGAAGCTTTAAGTGGAGCAGAAAATAGACATTGACCTATCTGTTAATATCAGCTTAATCGCAGCCCTCTCCGTCAGGAGCCGCTGTGGACAGAAAGCAAAGCCAGAAGAGCACACGCTCTTTGTGCGGTTGAGTGTGCGTGCAGAAATACACGCTACATGTTCATACGACCACTGGATTACAACCGTGATTTGACCACAAGTGTTTGCTCTCTCCGGGGTATTCTTTGCATGCACGAGGAGGCTCCGCCTTTGGTTTCGCTGTAGCTGATGTGCTTGTTTTTGGCTAGTATTGTCACGACAGGGCAAGGAAAAAAAAAAAAAAAAAAAAAAATTAACCTACACGCACGACTCAAACAAAGTACAAATTAAGAGTATTTATTTAAAACAAAACTTGATGCTTGACAAGGCAAGAGATATCCACAAAGTAACGAGTCAAAATCACTCCTGAGGAACGGAGGAAAAAAACACTAACATGAAAATGCAAGAAAACAAAAAGGAGCTAAACTAAGAAAGTTAACGACTCACACGGGGACTAACAGGAAATCTTGACGTGGAATTTACGGCTGGTTATCACGACACTGAGGACGAGACGAACCGGCACGAGACAAAGGGGGGAGACGCGGACTATTTAAACACGAGGTGAGCTGAAACGCAGGTGGAAGCGATCAGGGCGGGGCTGACAATCACAAAGGCGGGAAACACCAGGGCAGGGAGTCGAGTGGTCTGAAACGAGAGGGAACGCGGTTACTACAAAACAAAGCAGCAAATGACGAGACAACGCGACCGAACGAGACAAATATGACATGACAAGTATATTGTGCACAGTTTGTGTCAAAGGGCATGCTAATAATACTGAGATACTTGAGAGACTTTTGTTGCTTTGGTTAAAAAGATACTGTGATTAACAGAATTGTTCACGACTCATGTTCTGACTGACCCCCCCCCCCCAGTAGATAAGGACAGAAAGGACAGACAAGGCTATAAAACAGTTCTGTTTATGGTTTATTTGTGCCGCCCTAAAAATCTATTACAGTCTGAAAGGGATTGGCGAAACAGAAAAGGATAAATATACAAAAACTACAGCCATGCTATCGCACGAACTAGTTCTCTTCTAACACGACCCTATCAATCTGGATGGGGGGGGGGGGGTGCCTGCTACAAGCTGTATATGGCGATAGAAGAATAGAAAGTTCGGTAGGCCGGATGAACAGTATCTTGACGTCATCTTTGTCCATCACTGTGCAATTTCCTTCTTCATGAAGACCGTATCATTAAAAAGGATTTTTGCTATTAACAACAAGCCATAAAGGCAAAAGTAATTTCCTTGTGGTTTTAAAAGTTTGAAACATGGTTTGGCCAAAAATAACTTCCCTTGATGGGAAAGATAATGACTAAGAAAGACAGATGAGGATTACGTTTTCTCGATGTTTTAGCCGCGGATGGCTCACACGAACCTGTCAACACACCCACATGAATACCGAAGTGCTGGATTGCCTAAATTCTCGTGTCGCAAACAGGAAAACTAGCAATCGAGAGTGAGGAATCATGTATTTACGGAAGTAATATTCCGCAGTGAGTATGGTCGTAGAAATATGCTACTACAACGATGACTGGGAGAATCCACACTAACAGCTGGTTCATTTTCAGGCTGTTTCAACGCATTTCAGCTTTTCAAAGAAACATCGTTTCGAGCTCATACGTCAGCTAATAAGTAACAAAAGAAGAACGTCAGTACAGAAATGCTCAAGGTATGTTCGTGGTAGATTAGAAATTGTAAATTCCATCACAAACATTGACCCCCAGAGTGTGAATGTTTCAACTGTAGAATATTCCACTCAGTACAGATCGTGGTCACAATAATCAAATATAACCAACTATGAGATCTGTGTGAATCTCAATCTTTTTGTCTTGTGTTAATGTTAAAAAAAAAATGGCAGAATTTTTTTTTGAATTGAGGTAATGATACCTTTTAGTTAAATAAAAGAGCTGAATAATTCACCCACCACTGGATGTAGCACTACGGACGGTTTCGCATTTTTTACAATCGAAAGCATCGCAAACAAAGGGAAACACAGCCCGTGACTGTGAATTAAGGACAAAATGCAATATGTAGGAAGGTCTTCCATGACCTCTTTCCTCGTCACAACTATCAAAAGGCCATAGAAGGACTTACAGTGAACCTCGAAGTATGCTTCAAATGAAGCGCTTGTTGGGTCCGAAACCTTGTTTCCTGATGACAGAATTTGGAGGGTGTCCAGCAATACTTTATTTTGCAAAAGTAGCCATTGTCCAAACCTTGCACCTTCAAGTGTGGGCCATTCGACACTGGCGTAAACACTTTTGGCTTTGGAAGTAGGTCTGATAATTCATATCGTACAACCTAGTTAGTTTGAAGCATACCGAGACCTTTACCACGCATGCGTACCTATGGTTAGTGGTAACATTGCCATGACCACTTTGACGTAAAACATGGACATAAATGTGTCGTCACACGGCTCATGTGTGGTGAGTTTGACTGAACACAGCATAGAGAAGCACAGACACGCTAACTTAGCCTACAGACGGTTCCAGACTGTAGCACTCTGTGCATATCTGTTTACAGCCGACATCCTGGCTAATTTGACCCGGGCTTCGCCTTTCAATATCCATTCAAAGCTACTTTTCCAGGAAGGACTGAGTGTCTATAAAAGTGATGCATGTCCCACCATAACACAAAACGACCACAGGCCTCCTGCCCTGATGACATTCAGAAAATGACTGCATAGACACAGGTACACATGCAAAAGTTTGCATGTGTGTGTGTGTGTGTGTGTGCACACCCCACACCCCACACACACACATACACACACACCCACCCACGCACACACACACGTCTGCAACTCCCTCAGCCCCTCCCATCAGAGAAGTGAAGCCTTTTAATTATCTGCTGATTACCTGTTAGATCACCTTAGCTAATGGAGAGCAGCTCCCTGGGGAGCCATCCAATCTAACTCTCATCACACACAATGGGCTCCTCTTCACTGGTGGAGAGTAGACACTGTGTGTGCGTGTCTGTGTGCGAGATAGGAGTGCGTAGTGGATGTATGTGTGTGTGTGTGTGTGTGTGGAAAAGAGTGAGATAGAAAGAGCGAGAGTCCCTTTGAGGCAGATGCTGAGATTAGTACTGAAAATAGCCGTCTATTTATTCTTTCATACACTAAATTACCATCACACTCCGCTCCACATGCACACACACACACACACACTGTAGGGCACTTGTATATTCTGACTTTTGTGGCAGGCTTCCATTTTCATCAGAGTTGTAGTTCAGATCATCAGATTATTCCACATCCTGCTTCCGCTGTTCATATGTTCTGTGTTTACTGTTTTTTTTGTTTTACCGTGGTTCAGACCTGTATATTGAAAATGCTGTACCTGAAGCCTGAAAGCCAAAACGTTGCATTATAACAGCAGGACTCATAACAGCTCAACCCAAAATCTGCACTCTAAGACAACAAAATCAAACTGAGCGCAATCAATAGAATAAAACATAGAACAAAAGTCCTGCTGGAAATAACCTTCCCAGGCTGCAGGGGAACAGGACATGGTTAAGATCCCCTTTATTAAGGGGTCTCAGAAGAAGCCTCCAGTTGGGCTTCCAGGACAGATTGTCTCCACTGGATACAAGACGGAAGGCACTGTATCTAAGAAGAACTCATAATGTGTGGGTTCATGGTTGAACCAATCATAGAGTGTTCCAAGTGGAACCCTTATTAGAGGGGTCTAGAAGGACAATGTTTACAGTTTTATTTATTATGGTCAAAAACCACTCGGGTTCCATATATACGTCCAGACTTTAAACCACTGAAGCAGCAGTGTTCAATACATGAACGAACTCTCTGAATGTTCAGTGCATTACTTCCTGGTGAGAAGCTCGCGGAAAGACAGAGAAAGCCACAGGAACGATCTTAATGTGATAACTCGGAACCAGAGAGAACTAGAGTCGGTGGTCGGTGAACCACTAACCTTTTTAAACAGCATTCATAGATACCTTGTTTTGTGCCTAACTGAACGAGACAGTTCCAACCCGACCCAACAACGTGAACTCACTGAGAATCCAAGACTGAACCGAAGACATGAACTGCCTTAACCTCACGATGTAATGTGATTGCTCACTCATGCGTGTACTGATCTGCGTTCGAATAGTGAACGCTTCTCTTAACTGAGTGAACTCCATAGGCACTATTCTGAACTGAACAAAAGAAAACAACAAAAAAAGTGATCCGCAATTGACTCCTCGGCTTTTAGCAAATAGTGTAACTGTGCCATTCAATATTTTGAAGGGGAGAAAAGAAATGTTGCAAAAGGAATTATGAAAGTTGAGTAGAAAGAGCAAAGTAGAGATGGTGGGGTACAGGTAGTTACGCTGCTATAGGCCTAGACTGCTGGGGAGACTTCCCACGATGCACTGAGCTTTCCTCCTCTCCCTCTTCATCTTTGCACATTCATCACAGTCCAATGCATGTTACTAACTTTATATCTTCCCCGGAGTTTCTTTGTGCTTTCTCGTCTCGCAGGTTGCTGTGGATCGTGGTCCTGGTACGCCTGGGTGCTGCTGCTGCCATGGGCCTGTCTGACTCTCATCACTACAGTTATTATGTTTAGTCGTAGTTCTGTTACTATTAAAGCTGTTATTGCTATTATTAATCTTAGCTATTATTACAGCTGTAACTACTGTTATCAGTCATATTTCCAGTATTATTATAATTATAGCTGCTATTTCTACTGCTAGTGCTGCCATACATCTCTGCCTGTCTGCCTGTCTGTCTGTCTGTCTATCTGTGTCTCTACGTCTCTCTCTCTCTCTCTCTCTCCAACCCAACCGGTCAAAGCAGATGACCCCCCCCACCTAGAGTCTGGTTCTGCTCGAGGTTTCTGCCTCTTAAAAGGAAGTTTCTTCTTGCCACTGTGGCCAAAGTGCTTGCTCACGGTGGGAACTGTTGGGTCTCTGTAAACTGGTGCGAAGATGACTTCAATCCTTAACATGACCGTTAGGGATACGCACTTCCTTGATTGAAAAATTCCTGGCAGGGACACGTGGAGGCAATACAGTTGGGGGGGGGGTGCTGAGAGAAAGTCATATAATAATATTACACTCAGTGCTTTATGGTTTATATAACTTTATATATCACACCTATTAACAATACTGTAAATCAATTGGAGAATGTTTTACACGGCGGCACAACAGAAAGCAAAGTTAAAACACTGTGGGCCAGGTTCACAAAGAAAATTGCATTTGCAGGTTTCATTGAATTTGTGGCCACAATGTTGTGTATTTAGCGCCCTGATTTACTACAGACAGCAACTCATTACGCAGTCAGCTCCCGGAGTGCACCTGGCACTAGCTTCTGAAGACGCACACACACACACACACACAGGCCGAGAAGAGGAGCTCGTAAGTGCAGTTCAGTGGAGGGAACACTGAGGTAAACGCAGCCAAAGGCACACGGAAACGTCTTAACGTAACAAAGAGAAGTTTAGCTGCAGCCTGTAGTAGTTCTACAGTTCCTTGATGGTAAAGTTCAAAATCAAGTGTGATGAACACCTGTCCACTATTCAACTGTGTTACAGTAATCAGATATTGTGTTCATTAGTAATAGCCTAATGATCAGATTTTACTGACAAAGAAACTTTTCTTTATCCCGTCGATGCCTCCTTCTCAGGGGCAAAGCAGAGAAAAGAGAGAAGCAAACGAACACCTTGGAACTTTACAGCCACCTCCATAGTGTCACATCTGTGTCGATGTCGTAAGAAAGAACTCCAACCAAGTAACCACCATCGAGATCATGGGTCACCAACAGGCGGGCCGCGGTCCGAGTCCGGACCCAGACGCCGTCCTATACGGACCCGGACCTATAATCAATAAATTATTATAAGGGATTTTAAATTTTGACGGGGCGCTTCTATTTTAACCGGCGCAGCTTTTCTAGTCTTTTGCGGCGCTGGTTTAGCGGCTCAGGAAACTCACAGACCAGTTGCATACGAGTTACGCCAGCCCACGTGACGCTACTCAGCCAATCAAATCTGTGCATTCCAGGCGCTAAACATTGCGACTCTGAATACAGACAGACGAGAGAGGTGAGAGGCGAGTGACAGATAATAAGACGAGTGAACGACACAGGGAGAGGCTGTTCAGTCAAGATGTGAAACAGTTAACAAAGTGATGTGTATTATTTGATACTAATCATAAAAGTAGTCTTTTCATAAAATGATATGCAGTACAAAGTTGCCACAAATGCAATGTTCCAGGAAAACAACTAGCAGATGTTGGAGCCCCATAAAGATAAGATGTATTGTTGTTTAGTGGTCTTCCTTGGCATGTGAAAGGTCATTCTGAGAGGTCTCTTTTCCTGACCCCTAGATAGGAAACAGAAGTTTACAGACTCGTGTGTTGTAGTAGGACCCCATGTATGCTTAAAGGTATAAAAGACGAGCTTGAACAGTGTTCGAGGCAGCACTACTGATTTGGCTACGGGTGCTGTCCAGGCTAAGATGCGCATGCCTGTTGATCCTGATCTTTGATGCAAATAAAGAATATTATGTGAAAAGTCAGTATCAGCGGAGTTTCCTTCCATCATCGGATCATCGCCTACATCTGGGGAATGAAGAAGAAATTAACAACAAAAGAAAAAGGGAAACTCAAGCTGCTGCTACACTTTATTTAGTTTTTGTAAAATTAAGCACTTTATTTTAAGATGCACAATTTTTCAAAAGCTATTTTATTTATTTTCTCTATTTTATTTTGAAATGCAGCCCTTCTTTTACTTAACCAGAGAAGAACATTATACATATCTACAGTATTATATATCTGTAGAGTTCAATGTTAAGTGACAATAAATATGGTCAAAATGTTTTTGAATTGTACTTTCTTTATCTGATTTGACAGTCAGTTGTTGATGACATGCAGATGTTGATACAACTACGAGGCTACTTCAATATATATCACACTAAATCACAACGCAAGTTAAGACATTATGATGTTCCGGACCTTTGCTTGAGGACCTTTTCTCTAACTGGACCTCTTCGAACTTTAGTTGAATACCCCCTGATCTAGATGAAAAATACAGTGTAAATAGCCAATAGCCTGCGTGATTGCTGCTCGTGCCGGGAAGTTCGAGTGTTGTGTTCGTACTTGGTGTTGCACGCCTTTCGGACCGCAAGAGTGCTGGGCACAGTTCTAGTGGGAGTAAAGCAATATGCTTCATTATCTGTGTAGGCTACAGGAAGCTGAGAACATATGGAATTAAGAAGTGCTGAGAAGTACTTTAGTTACTGTGATAATTGTGTATTACTTTTTACGGTCAATATACAAATAATCTATCAATCAAGCCACAGCAGTGATCTTGCCAAAGTCCACAGGCAGGCTAACAAGCACTGAATCTACCATCTGACTCTGGTACATGAGGGTCATCCGTTGAGCCCCAAAGTCCTAAAGCGACCTCTTCAGTATGTTTCGATGTACGGGCTGCAGTTTGGCCGATGTACGTGACGCGTGGGGGGGGGGGGGCAGAAAGTCCGTACAAGAGCTGGCATCACCCACAGGGAGTCAAGTCAGGTCGATTCGACCGTGTGTGTGTTTGTAGCACTGAGCGATATCAGCATCAGGTCTGTTTCATGAAGCCTGATAACAGGGGGAGCTGCAGCACCCTCAGCACCCTCACAGCCTGCGTGAATTGTTCCCGGTCAGTTCTGAGATTCATTCAGCTATCACACGAACACACAGGGAAAAGGCAAGGTGGGGGAAAAAAGGTAGAAATGCAGGTGACGAAAGAAAAGGTCCGTCTCCTAGCCAGCAATTTCTAAATAGATCCATCAGATCCAGTGAGTGAATGTGCGCATTTGATCAAGTGTGTCTGTGACTTTAACCCCTTATGCACCAGGTGTAATAGTGTGATTAGCAGCATGAAAAGCTTGCAGTGCATGTAAACCTCTCATCCGGCATGGAATCAGAGCCTAGTATCCCCCGCTGTTCGTTCACATTTGTCTGGGTCAGTCTCTCTCTTCATGAGTTTCCTCCAAGGACAGAAGAAACTGAGCAGGATGGCAGTGAAAGAATATGCCATCACTGACAACATCACATCACGGCATTGCCAGCTCCCCCTCTCTTGTTTCAGTCTTAGTGCCATTCCTATCATGCTTGTGGCAAAGCACCTCCCTCTCACCAAAAAAAAAAACAGGAGGACAAAACAGCAACCTAATGAGGATGTAACCACAAAGCCACAATTCCCTAACATCCTAATCCAGACTCGGGGCCAAGTGAGTCAAATTGAACCAGTCTGGGAAAAAAAAAAGTCCTGGCCTGGCACCGGGGGGGGGCTATAGGTTACAGTGTATCGCCCCCGGCCAGGGACAGAATGAAAGACTCCTTCCCGCCACGTTCCCTCATCAGGGATAGCCTGGCCTGCCATCAGAGTCACGGTGCTACAAACACAGCGCGCACGCCCGAGATGAGAGAGAAGGTTTCCCAAAGACGCCTAACTGCAGCATCAAACAGGAGAGGCACACACGCGGGACGGGAGATAGAGGAGGAAGAGAGAGGACGAGGGAGAGAGGGAGGGGGAGAGAGAGAGAGAGAGAGGCCCTGGAGTGGTGCCAAGTTCCCAAGGTAGTGTACAAGTATCTTTAGAAGCTGGGCGTCTTGTTAGCTAATACATTACACCAATCACGGCCAGCTATCTTAAGCTACAATTAATCTGTGCGCTGGCACAGGCTGATAGGACAGCAACATGCTGTTTCTTAATTAAAAGCAAACGGATTAAAAATGATTAATAACGGTATTAAATATTCTCATGGACTACAAGCGCGGGGAAATCGGGGGGCTTTCTTATGCGGGCTTAAAACGAAGAAGTCATTAACGCCGGGCCCAATCTCCCTAAGCCAGGGCTTTACTTTGTTTGGGATCACAAGTTGCTTACTTCATGAATATGCATTTTGCCCGTATCAAGTCGAGACCAAAAGGCAATATCGTGGTGTGGCTGTGGTGTGGTGTTTTTTTTTTCCCCGTCAGTGGCTGTGAAACTTTGAGTTTTTGATTTGTGACATTTTGTGGTCTGCCTTTGTAGCTGAGGCCTCTGTGTTAACTGCTTCCTGGCCACAGGCTGCCAGGCTCTGACAACACAGGTCTGGGTCTTCTGTGTATATATAAAACCACAAATGTAGGTATGACACATTTGGGATAATGTCAAATGGCTTTGCATGTTTGTTTCAGATGTCCCCCCCCCCCCCTAACTACAGCTGTATAAAAAAATATATACTTTGAACGTAAAGGCAGCAGTAAGGTATGTAACAAGGTTTCTCTAAACTTGAATAGGTGTCTTGGCCACTAAATATATATATATATATATATATATATATATATATATATATATATATATATATGTAGTACATTACATTTAAAGGAAATGGAAATGTTTTTTACATGCAATGTTTAACACCGATGTTTTTACACCTACATCTGCACATAGCAGCTAAGTATGACCAAGGCTACAGAAAGATTTTGGTGATGGCAAGTAAGGCAACTAAAAGACTTGGTTATGGAAAGAGAAACAGTGTGGTTACAGTTTTAAAAGGTTATTGTTAAAAAGGAATTACTAACGGTTGGACTGCGGCAGGACACAAACTGTAGTCTCCTGCGCGTGAAAAGGGTTCGGGTTGGACTTCAAAACCACAAAACTCGGCCTACGCAAGCTCTGTTTTAAAGGTTGACGGCTCGGCAGCTGATTATAGTTATAGACATAGCTATCGCAGCGTGATTTATGCGGCTTTCGCGGTCTTTTAAAAAAGGCTTTTAACCAGGAAGCAACACGCGTACTGTATCACGGCTGAGCTGATAATGGCACTCTCAGTCACAAGTGAGGAGCTCCATTGCCAACAGCTACTTCTCCAGTCAGTGGCAATGGCAGATTTCGTCACACAGAACGTTGCCATGAATTTATATTTTTGTAAAGATTGTTTGAAAATGTTTCCTTCCTTCTTTTCCCAGTCGAAGTTTCAGATTTTTTTTTTGGGGGGGGGGGGGATTAAGGGCTGTGGTCAATTATTTTGGTTTAGATTCATTTAGCGTTCTCACATTCATTCGCAATGACCTTCATTCTCGAGAAGATCAGACTTGTAACTGGTAACAGATCCATGTTTCGGCATGGGCTCGCTTATAAAGTAGATTTCAGTATGGGAGTGATACATGTCCTGCGCCACTCTAATCAGAATGACACCTGAACATCATTTCATAATTTAAATCCCAGCCCTTCACAGGAGTCAGGAAAGCCCCCTTCCCTCCAACAAGAGGCTGTGAATAGCATCATTGTGAGCCTGCAACTCACAATTACTGCTTCTAAATTCAGCATTGCTGTAATCAGGCCCTCTGGTTCTGTGTAATTTAAATACTTATGGCTTGTGTCCAATGGCTCCTGTGCCAAGCCCAAGTGTTAGTTGTAATTGACCATACAAGCCTTTTCTCCCCTTTTCTCTGCTAATTTCATAAGTGCTATTTTTAAAATGTCAATTATAAAGCAGATTAATGTATCTTAATGTGAGATTAGATGCATTTTGGCAGGAATCACAGGGCAATCACATTGGTTTGATTACATTTCTGCCCCTATTATTGAGTATAAAAGGCCTTTCTGCTCCAGTTTTGCATAGCACGAGCTAAAAGGACACTGGTGGAGTCTGAATGCTATTCCGCCAAACATGCTGCAATTGTTGACATGGCCCCTCTCTGATGACAGCATTTTTGGAGTTTGTTTTTTCTTTGCACGACGCACTCACACTTACCGTTGTACGACAGCCCTGAATGAGAAACAAGGTGTTGATGTTGCCATTCCAGTGAGAGGTGGACTTATTCTGCAGCTGAGGCCGAATGGAAAGAGGTAGCCCCGGCATTCAGGACACTACTCTGTTTAGAAACCAATTTCTTCAACGCTTCACAAATTGATTTCATTTGCCGCCACTGCCCCCCCCCCCCAATTCTCTGTCTCTTTAACATTTCAAACTCTCACAGCCCTCCTCTTTGTCTTCTTTGTCCTCTTTTGCTCTTTCCTGCCTGCCTCATCCCACTCTGTTTCCTCCTTTTCAACCAGGCCTCATTGTTAGCAGCATGATGATAATAAACACCGTCAAATCATAAAGATAATGACACTGGGTAGTTACGGTAAGATGCTGTTCTATCCCTCATGCATTCAATCTACAAATCAGTTGTCCCGTTGGTCAAAATGAAACACTCCGCTGGACTTTTACTGTGAAGGACGATAAGGACCAGTGTGAGAGTTTCTCCGAAACAAACCAACCACTGGGTGATGTGGTCTTGCTATGTCCTCCTCCACTAGAGGGTGAGGCTTGTCTGCGACATAAAAGATATTCTGCCTCTTCCTAAAAAATCGAGTGAAATCCAAATACATAAATAGAAGTCCAGTGCCGTTGTTTCTTAATATTAAAGGAAAACTACAGTTTTTTACAACTCGGGTTAGACAACTTTGTACTCGGCATTTGCTGAGATCCCTGAATGCAGCAGCAGCAGCAGCAGCAGCAGCAGTGCCACGAAAACATCGACGCGTTTTTTCTTTGTTATGACAATCCAAAGTTAAAGGAGTACTATTAATTAAAGGACAAAACAAATACACACAAAGCTATTTTACTGGTGGCGCCTTGCTGACTTATCCAAATCTCCCACGCCCTGAAAAACAATGAATGAACCAAAAAGAGTGCAAAGACTCTTTAAGAATGTGACTAAAGCGTTTGTATCCTGCTACTGATGTTGCAGCATGTATCACAGACGTCAGGTGACACATGTGGCGCACATTTCAGCCAATCAAAAATATATTTTATTGTTTGTCCACCAGAGTGCACTGACAAGTTTTGTTTTTTTTTAACTGTAAAATGTCCCACTCAGGTCATATTTTGGTCTGTATAAAACACATTTAACAGATAACAGAATTTTTTTTTTTAATATTATCAATCGATTTCTGTATCGGCCTATAGCTATAACTTTGTCATTAATCAGTCTGTTGTGTCTGTCGATCGACATATCTCAATATATTCTTTAATGTAACAACGAGGTTGCAAGTTTGGATCGGTCCGGGGGATACAAAATACAACAGTGAGAACGATGCATATTGGTGACATAGTAATCAATAGCTTTCGGTTCGTTTCATAAAACTCAGTAGCCAGAGATGATGCTCTGTTTTTAGAAATAGTAATGACCAAAAAAACGCAATCCTCGTGGCATCTGTTATTATTGCAAATCACAGCAATAATAACTAAAATGTTGTGGGTGCAGTTTTCATTCATCGACAATTTCAATAATGTAAATAATAAATAAAAAATGACCATATATTGGACAACATTGTTCTGTACCCTTCATTTAGACAACATATCCAGGAACCTTACAGTATGGGGTTGTAACAATGCAGACACACACACACACACACACACACACACACACACAATGTGCGGATCTGGCTGTGAGATGGAGATGTGGATTGATTGAGGAGGCTGAGCTTGGAGACTAAACAGCCTGAGAGACGGAGCTTAATTGATGATCAAACACCCACCAGGTGTAAATGGCTGTTTTCGCTTCATCTGTGTTTGTGTGTGTGTGTGTGTGTGTGTGTGAATGAGTTTCTCCACATGCACCTTTTGTACTTGTGCACTCAGTATAAGTGAGCGTCTGCATGCATGGCAGTCTGTGTACGTGCGTACTTGCTTACATTTCCATAGAGGCCGGACAAGAGATTTCAAAGACACGGAGAGGTCCCATTCAGGCACAAGTCTTTCATATTGACCTCGGGGTGACGGGAGGACAGACAAACACATGCTCTGTACCATCAAGATGAAAGCAGGGAGACCATACACACACACACACACAGTTAACACACACAGTGAGCAATCACCTTCCACAATGAGCTCTCTAAACTGTTGTGAAATTCAAATCCGCCCTCACCAAACACTTCTACACGGGAAAAACACCTCTTTCATTTGACAGTGAGCGCTGCAGAATATTCTCTCCACGTCAGTTGATAATAGAAAACGACACTATGAGAGTATGTGAAAGGAAAGAAGGGGGTGAAAAAAATTGGAATCTTAATGAAACGTAATGCCACAAAAGCTGAGTCACAATGTGATTAACAGCCTCGTACACGGACCGCAGAGTCCTGCTGATTTTAATGCTAGCTGCGCTACCGCTCGCTCGTAGCGGGCAGGTGCGGGCTTGTCCGTCAGAGTAATTGGTGACTTCCACGAAATTAGTGGGGAGGCATCACGCTGTGAATTTTTGCACAGTCTCGCGCGCCGCGTAAAAGGATTGCTTGTTGTTAAAAATGTCCATTGTGTCAACCACTGGCGAATTCCTCGTGTTCAGACTTCAACCAAGGGACCTCCAACGCAACTTTCGGTGGACTTTGCTGACTTTTCGTGCTTTCTCCTGTGGCAGATATTGGTTCCAACAGCGAGTGTTCCACAAGGTTTAGCAAATTCACTGAATTCTATATATACTATCTGTTAACCATTGGCTTCCATTCATTTCACTACATCACACATTGCAGAATTAAAACTCGCTTGAGTTAATCTACTACAGTGTACATGACTTTGTATGCATTGCTTTACGACTGTGATATATATAGATATATATATACACATATATATAGGAAATAGCACAGCCCACTTACACATCAGGACAATCTACATTTTAATACTTTTATTGCATATATTTAGTTTTAAGTTTTATTTGATACGCTTTATATATCTTTTTCTAATTCTTATTTTCATCCTCCTTCTGATTATTACTCTTAAAATGCACACTGGCCTTTTTAGTGCAGAGAGGCAATATTACCATGGCGACAGAATGTACTTGCTGATTTGCTGACATTCAGTACAGTTAATCAGGACACCTTAAATATGGTTCAGGTCAACAATCAGCGCCGTCAGTGTAACAATACTGACACCAATACTGATCCCGTGAACTATGTTAATGGTGACGCATAAGCACTTACATATTGGCATGGAAAAACCAGCACAGCACATCTACCAGTCTAAATCGTCATCTGTGCAGCCACGTATGTCTCCCAATCAAACCAGGAGCAGCGCCACCTTCCCCAGCAGCAACTGTCTTGCTCTAATATTTCAGCAAAGAAAGGCAACTCCTCCCTAGACACTCCTCATCAAACCAAAGCCCTCAGTGTTCTCCCCGTCTAATGCTCTGCGCCTCGCACCCTAAAGATGATCAAAGTGCTGTTTTTTTTTTTCTTTTTTTCTAAATTCAGGCTTTTTAACTTCAACAGTCTTAGAAGGGATGAGGCAGATCATACTGAAATGATGAGAGAGAGGGAGAGAGTGAGATTGAGAGAGTGTGTGTTGTGTCGCCGTGCGTGTGTGTGAGATGGGGGAACTACAACATCTTTTTAGTCCCTTCCTTTTGTCCCCCCCCCCCCCACTTCTTCCTAACTCTCACACTGGGCCTGCAGATAGGTCAGCTCCATTACCAATCCGCCGGCCCACAAATATTTAAAACAAATTGAATCGCACACCCAATACCCATCACAATTACGGCAGGCACAATAACTAAATTAGCAATTCAACACAATAATTGGAAATGCGGCTTGCCTGGACTCGCAGGCCTCCCTGGAGGGCCGGGCTGATCTGTGGAGGCACGTCAAGCCAGCTAATTCCACAGCTAATTACTGATGCACGGCGGAATGAAGTTGTTTGTCTCCCAAATACCATTTTCAGTTCACGGCGAGGAACACAGGCGCGTGCTGAGATAGACAAAAAAACAACAACAACAAAGAAGACGCGAGGAGCGCGGTCATGCTTCCTTTTCGTTCTTGTTGTCGTCTCATTCATCTGCCGTTCGTTTGTCGGTGTGCGTGAGCCTCACTTTGTTTCCTGGTGGCGAACATCAGGGCGTTGATCAAGTGAAGCCGAGTGAAAAAGTCACAGTTGGCTGTTCTGTGGCTGACTACCTATTGCAAGGCTTTTACACTGGGAGTAGTTTATTGTGGAGGTTGTAGCCATTGCCTGCCAGAGGCATAAGCAGCCTGGGGCTCCGTATTTAAGTAATAAATATAAAAAGTATCATAAAAATGTTTTTCACTCCCTTTATGTATAGTGCCATTGTCACTACACATCATTGATATTTTCTGAATGAATTAACCTTCTCACAAATCATCATCCGTTAGCATGTCAGTGGTACTGTCCACTTGGACAGTTTTTATTTTCAAAAAAAACAAAACTTTTATGTACATATTTCCAGGTACAGGTTTTCAACACAGCACAAATGTCTGTAAATATGAATAGGTAGAGGGAAAAAAAAGGGATGTAAACTGCAAATTGTGTCAATTTAAAGCCACTGTGTAGAATTTGAAATGTGGGCTTTGGCGCCCCCGGTGGTAGTTTGTGAAACACTGAAACAAAATACACCAGGATTGCGACATTTTTCCTACAAACAAAAATGTTTGACATGAGAATAATTATAAAAGCTTTAATCAAATACATACGCATCCCACACTAAGAGGCTTTAAGATTTCGTAGCTTGGGTAAACTGACCCATTAAGCCTCGTAAACCACTGATCCAACTGCACAGAAACAATCCATATAGAAGACCAGGCCTACACTGTACAGCGCAGAGCTCACACTTCATTGTGTTGTGTTAAACACTTCCCCCCCCCCGATTATGACAGCGACATACAGTACAGTGGAGTAATCGCGCCAACTTGGTCAAGCAGCAGAGGTGAGAAAGTTGACAGGAGTTGGAACCCGTCTCCAAAGCTCTCTTATTTAACTATCTCTGTCACTTAACGGGCGAACAACTGAACGCTGCACCGTTAACGCCGAAGAGGAGAGACTGTCCAAAGGCATCAGTTCTTATCCCCATTTGAACGATTCATCGCGTTCGAACTGCAGAAGAGGCAAAGGACGCAGAATTCTTTGAGAGATCAGGGAGGCAGCGGGATGCAGCCAGGAGGACAGGTAGGACAGCGCAGCATACAACCTAGTTTATTTAACTCACACTTAGGCCTTAAGGCACCAAGCCTTATTTGTGACTGATGGAAAACATACAAAAATCATGAATAGCATTCAATCAAAATGCTAAACAAAGTGTCACACTTACTGTTGACCACTTCCTCCTGCACTGAAACTGCTCATCATGGTGATTTTGGAGACCCACAAAGAGGCAAACTTTGCTAATATTCATGCAGACTGCTGAATAGCATTGAAACTGTACAGCAAGTCTCTATCGTAGCTATCACACTGCTAACATAGCATACTCTACGGCATCATTACATTCAACAGGGGAGCTGCAGAAAAGTACAAATCTGCATGTTTACGTTAAACTGCATGCACGCTACCCTGAAATTACTTGCAGAGCTCTATAGGCACAACTGATAAAAATGATTACTTTAGATGTAAATGAGGAGTTCAGATGAGGACTAGGCTGTAATCTGACAGAGGCATACAGGGGTGCAGTTGTAAGGGGGGTGGGGGGGGGTCTGTCATTGGGATTTCAGAGTGTTGAGGCGCGAATTACCGGCCAAATTGACCATGTCGTCGCATCAGAATTTCCTTGCCAATCAGCCTTGAACATAAACGACAGTGCAAGAAAAACGAACGCGTCCAAGCGAGCCGCGTGAACGGACAGTTTTGGGGGGGGGGGAGACTGGGTGATTGAGGCTGGCGCTAATTTGGATCCTGTCCTCGTAGCCCTGCTAACTAATCCTCCCCATCTCTATTTATCCTCTCAGAATCTCATCGAGGGAAGCAGGCGTATATTAACAGCTGGAGCCATCTGAAGGGCTCCCTTTTGAGACGTCGCTCGGCTCGCGAGCGGAGAGCTTAGCCGCGGCTAAGACCGGACGGTGACACTTCCAATTGAACGTATAGATTTGTTGCAGAGTTTGAGGGTCTAAGGATGGCATGATAGCCTAATCTGATTGCTTTGGGGCTGGAGGGGTTCAGGCCAAGTTATGGGTTTATACGAGAAGAACACAGAAAAACACCATGACCCTAAACTGTCATTGTTGGGCTGGATGTGCTGTCATGAGATTCACTGAGTAACATGATTCAGGGCCTGAGCTGCAGTCAGCTCACTGCACTCAGAAATGTCGTCGTGGGCCAATTACAGGAACTCCGTTAAAAAACGCTACACTTAAGACTGAGATTGGCGCAAGGAAACGAGGCCAGTGATGTCAGATCAGTTTTGCTCTTTGTGACGAATGTGACGCAGTTTGATTGACTTTAAATGTATCGTCGAAAATACATACAGAGGACAGAGGTGACGCACGTCCATTTTGTTTCTCCTAATTTGAATATTTGAAATACCTCCAAGTACAACCGTATTATTTTTGTAAGTAGTTAGTAGAATAAATGGGATTTTTTTTTGTTGTTGGTCCTTTTGCGTTTCTAATGGTTTTTTTGTTTTACCCTGATTCCTAGACAGCCCTTCCTCTCAGGTCCCATACAAATACATAAAGATCCTCTTTGACCGAACAATCTCAGCTCAAGTCAACTTCGGTCCACTTGTTCTGGAGCTTTGGACACATAATCACATGGTTCTCATCGGAAGATCGGCTTTGTTGTTCAAACTTCCCCTGATTTGGAGCGCCTCTAGGACTTCTAGTCCAAGTTGACTTGGCAATTCATCTTTGACCTTTGAAACCCCAGTTGACATAACCGTCTCAAGATCTACGTGTTTTTCTTTTTCCAGAGCTTTCAAACCACATCACACGGTCCTCTTCGGCAGAAAACTGCTTAATGACTTCACCCAAATGTTTTTCTCTCGCGGTTTCGGATCCCACCATTCAAACCACAAGTATGTAAGATACAGTGTATTGCTTAGTTACACAGCACAAAAGAGTAAATTAAACTTAAGGCAATATGTCAGAAGTCAGAAATAGACGATTGAGTCATTAAAGACAGCTATAGATGGAAGAATTCATAACCGACAAACTGCTACGACTTTATTTAATTGTCTTAAATTGTACCTTTTCAATGCCGTATTTAGCTGTTATTGAGTTGACCAACATTATGTGTCTCTATGAACTACATCAACATGTTGTGTATTTTAACCAATAAGTAACGCATCATTACTTATGAGCTGATCAGATACATTTTGTGGAGCAAAAAGTTTTGGTACCTTGGTACTTAAATTATACCTTTTCTTTGAATTTGAAGTTCTCAAATGTTCAAGCAGCTGTACAAGAACTTTACCTCAATAAAATACAGTTTCAGTTTTGGGGGAACATTTTTGATTTCATTTGAACAAAGAACCGGCACCCGAGATAATGAATCTGGGCTGGCCAGCTTTTCGCACAGTGCCACAGATACAATTTGGTTGGAGAGGTACAGGGTACCAATCTTTACATTCGAAATAATACTAATATTTGTCTATTTATCAAAACTAATTGCTAAAAAATCAGATGTAATGCAGGTAGTCGTACAAGTACTTTGGTGTCACATCAAGTTCTGAATTCCGTTTCCGAGGTTTTTCAACTCTACAATTCTACGTGAAACAGTGACCACTTCCAATATTCCAACACATTAACAACTGTGTTGACCTTCAGAGTAAAGTACTCTGGACTTTCTTCATCTGGCGGCGCCGACCAAACGCTCGCCGCACAACAAGGTCACGCAGACAGTCTGCCTCATTTCTAAGAACGTCCCGGCGAAAAAAAGCATGCTACTCGCTTCACCCAATTCAGAAAGTGTCCCCCCCCCCCTACACACACACACACACACACACACACACACACACACACACACAGCAGCAGCACCCTATCTTCTTCTATTCCCTCTCCACTGATTAAAATAACCTCCACTCCCGTCGGGGAGGAGTCAAGCTATTTTAGAAATAAATATTCCCTCGGCGGACAGACGGGACAGACTGAGTTGTGTGTGTGTGTGTGTGTGTGTGTGTGTGTGTGTGTGTAAGCTAGTGTGCTGATGTTGAGCTGTGTCCCCCTGATGCCTTATCTCCCCCCCCTCCCCTCCCTTCTTGCATCATATGCACACAGAGACACATACACAAACGCATGAGTCTTTATCACGACTCGACACTTGGGCTCGGGCTGGCAATCAGAGCAGCATGCACCCCCCCACCCCCCACCCCCTCCCCTCCACTGAGGGAAGAGGCGCATTCTAATCTCAACTGTTGCATATCTAATACTAATTGGAATCCTGCAACTGGGTCACTCTCATTGTTTTTCAAGTATTGTCAAGTCGGGTGGGGGGGCATATGAAACAGAAATTACACCCCTTACGCCCCTCGCCCCCCCCCCCCCCTCCACACACACACACACCACCACCATCCCCTCTTTAGCTGGAGCGCCCTTGATTGGATCCTCTCTCTCACTAGCATGTGTGTGTGTGTGTGTGTGTGTGTGTGTGTGTGTGAGAGACAGAGAGAGAGGAAGATAGAGAGATCAAAGAAAACAGATGTGTTCGCTCGTAAAACACACACACACACACACACACACACACAGACGCACACACACACACACACACACCTGCTTTTTTTTTTCTGGTGCCCGTGTTCTGGAGCTCTTCACTGTCCCGGCTGACACGGACTGGCCTCAGAAGGGTGAAGGCCGCTGCTGCCCAGACAACCCGTGGGCGCAGAGCTGACACGCGTGGGTGAACGGTGACACCCCATCCGGGGGGGCCGCGGTGTCTCCGAGCCGCGAGCAGTGCTGTTCAGGAGCGATGTGGTCATGAGCGAAAAGACAGGCGATCAGTGAGCCTTCTGTGAAAGGGAACAACAGTTTCATCATCTTTTCACGTGAAGATATGAGACATTTAGACTGAAGCTACTGACAGATTACATTTTGCTCCATGCACTTAAAACGAATACATTTCAAAACTTCCCTTTAAAAGCAGATTTTTACACGCAGTCAGACCCAATTAACTATAACTAACTATTAACTATGATACAAAAAAAAAAAATAGATATTAGTGCATACATGTAATCACTATTAGAATCAATCCAGGTTAAGATTTTCCCAGAGTCACAGTGAGTCATGTGATCAGTAAAACTGCATATCCTTCATACGACATGGGCCTTAACTTAATATTGCATTTCCATAAAGTTTGGGAACTCACAAGACGCCGAGACAGTTCTTCTAAAACACTGGATCCATTGAGACACGATGCAGCAGCAGCAGCTTTGTAATGCCGGCTTTCTGTTAAAAAAAACGTCCAGTCTGCAAGCCCAAGCCGCGAGGTTGCCTTGATGACATCATCAGGGTTACTGACTTGACAAAGCTCCTCCGGGGCCGGACGAAAAGATGCTATACGGCCGCTACCACGGCCTATATAAATACCATAATAAATACCATTATTCTGGTAATCCGTATGGCTCGGTTTTGCCTGGACCTGGAACAGTTATTCCCTATTTTCTTTAATAGTTATAAATTATAGTGAACCGCCATTTTCTCCCATGCCATTATTCAGTTTTTGTAGTATTATGTTGTTCAGTATTATGTTTGCTGTTTCCTGTTTGTGGGGCTGAGGGGTCACGAGGAGCAGTTCACACTTTTTCAGAGAAATGTGCTGATTTAAGAGTAGTTATTTTCTTATCGCTGAAAGTCCGTAAAAACCCACCTGGCTCGGATTGGTCCATATCAGTCAAATTCAACTGGGTGCAACAAACTAAACGAATAACACTCTCTCACCCAAATGCAAGTAACTCGTGGGTGAGTAGGTGAAGTTAGTTTTAAAAGAAAAGAGAAAGCACATGCTGACTTCATCAGTAAACATACAAGATAGTGGAAAAGAAAATAGGAAGGACTGAAAACAAAGGGGGTTTCTTACTCTGGTGTGGCTGCGGTATCTCGCTGTGCCCTCCGTGGCCCCGAAACCCTGTCCCTTCTTCCCCCGTGGCCACCGCCAGCCTTCCACAAATACGAAACTGGACGTGACTCAGGGGCTGCTGCCCGTTCTGCTGTGAATCCATTAATATGTTGCTTGTCAACTGAGGGGTCAGCACACCTGAGGGTAGCAAAAGCATTTAAGCAAAAAAAGGAGGGAAAAAAAAATGCTTATTTCTAATATGCAAAGATATTCTCATGCTTATAATCTTTACCACAAAGCCCTTTCCTTTAAAATTATTGATGCCTGCAGCCTGCAGGCTTTCTCCGATGATTAATCGAGTGAAAAAGTCACAGTTGGCTGTTCTGTACCTGGGTCCCTATGCCAGAGAGCTGGGAGTAGGAAAGCCTTTTGTTTTAAGGAGGGTGGGGGGGTGGGTGGGCGTGGGACGATATGCTTGCAGTAAAACAGATAATCCACATCCACTAGAAGTCTCCATTCTCCTTGACAGAGGGATAATGCTCCGTACCTGCTGTTATATCTACTGCCATCTTCTCTCTCAGATGTGATCGATGCCGCGGCTCACACTTGCCATTTAACAGATATACACCATTAACTGTGCCACGGCATCCAAATCTAACCGGAGGTGCTTTCCAAAGGCCAGTAAGTAAATTGAAATGTCTTTCTAAAGCTTGATCTTTAGTGGCCTTTAAATAGAAGAGAAATATCACGGCGCGACAGAGAGAGAGAGAGAGAGAGAGAGAGAGGGAGAGAGAGGGAGAGATGAAGTGGCGGGAAGAGGAGAAGTCAGGAGGAGATAGTAAGAGCAGGAAGTGAGAGTCTGTGCGGAGGATGGACGGAACAATATATGGAGTCGAAAAGGAATCAATGCTGCTGCAATCAATCGTCATCAATGCTCGCGAACGTCAATTTAAAGACACAGTGACTCCCAAACGGATTTAATACACAGACTAACTGAAAGGTTTGTTACCTGAACATATACATTACATTGCTCATGTGCAAGTATAAGTATATAACACACACACACATACATATATATATATATATATATATATCTGCTATTTGAGACTATCAGTGGCAAAAACAAGTGCTTTTAGTGGACGGGCGCGATTGCCCGTAAACATAATGTTGCAGTTGCCAACTGAGGCGATTTACAGGGCCAGTTCCAACACTTTTGGTAACTATTACTCATTTAGATACCGATTTAGGCGCCGCGTCTAAGCTTTCAACTCACTGTCCACTTGCTCAAGATGAAACCGTGACCATGACCTCCCTCTCTGACCTCGACCAAGCGCTGCGAGTTGCCTAAACATTAACCATCAAAACACGCAATCATGCTTTAGTTGCCACCAGCAGTTATAGTATTGCGAAAGCATAGAACGTACATCGCAAGAGAACATTCTTTAAGCCATAAGAACCCAAGACCCATTTCCCCTCAAAGGACAATTATGGGGGATACACCACATTTCTGATGTGTTTTTTTTTTTTTTATACTACCCCTTAATGTCAAAGATCTGTGATGTTACATATATACGTTACATTGGGCGTTAATGGTAAATTTACTTGTTTTATTGTTTTATATTAATTTGTTCAAGAAACATGGTCAAAACAGGTCGACTGTACACAGGAGACACTATTAAAGCATTAGAATCGTTAAATGGGTTTTAACTTGCCTTCAGCATGAAAATACAGGCTTTTTGAAATGAGTTGCTTCCTTCACTTGTGTTTACATGTGTCGCCACCATTTTGAAAAGGTCCCGCCCTGCCACAGTCACATGACTGCGACACGACCACCGCACCGGGATGTTACGTACACGTCTCTTAGGGACTTGATGAGTTGAGATCAAGCACAAAGCTGAATGAGGAAGATTCTGGGGCCTTTGAAGTGTGTGTTACACTGGTGTCACCATGGGTTCTTATGGGTTCATATTAACGAATACCTTTTTTCCTCATTACATCAAAAAAAAAGAATGTAATCAGGGAAGCATTACATTTCTTGCAAAATGTGTTTGCAGTTGCGAATTGGCACTAGTTCGTCACTCAACCAATAATGACATTTCAGAGAGATGCCGAATATACTCACTTTTAATATTTTCACACCCTTTTATGTACGCTCACGTACGATGTTGGCAACATTCAAATGCCATTCTTTAAATGAGGGCTGAATATTGAGAATGTGCGCGAGTCCCCCGCGTAAGTAAGACTGCAGCTGACGGAGGAACACCGATATTACTGTTGTTACACAGCACCGCGTTTTCACGTCTTCCGCGTTCGCTTTCTGGCATTTTCTTCAATCCTTCCGCTCTCGTTCTTCCGTTCCTCCCTTGTGTTCCCTCCTTGGAAATGTATCAACGGACTCTCCGTCGCTTGCTAGAAATATAGTGCATTGCCTCACGTGATAAGAAATTGTCGCTGTGGCTCTTTGGTCTTCTCTTTCCTATCGTGCGAAATTAGAACAGATTTGGATTCAAATTCAATTCCCTCTCTGTTTCCCTCCATGTCTCTCTGTCCCTCTCTCTTTCTCGCTGTGAGGGAGGAGAGGAACCAATGGGCCCTATCGGCCCCTGAAGACCAGCGCCGGCCCCCCCATCGCTCACCCAACCTCATTAACTCCAGCCCCTACACACTCCCTGTTAGTCACAATTCAGAAAGCATACAGTTCAGAAAGCTTGCACTACACACACACACACACACAGAGCAATTAAAAATGCAGCCTTGCATGTTTGCGTGGCATTTATGTTCTGTAGCACAATAATACTCTGACGCACTTTGGTGTGACGCTCTAACTGGCTACTGTGGTGCAGGAATGCTGAAATATTTGCACACAGACGGACAAACATTAGGTCCCTGGACCTGCCATGTGTAATATTTGGTCCCACGGACCGTCATCACTCATCACTCATTCGTCACTGAAGTTTAGAAATGATCAAAATTGGAGAATGTAAAAGCCGGGAACTGTTGCTAAAATGAATTAAAATATCGTGGAATTACCTATTTTGTCATTTTGCAGGAGGCCCAGCAGAATCCTCCTCAAGGAGCCCCTGCATGTCCCCCGACCCCACTTTGACAACCATTGTCCCAACATTAACAGGCTCTGTATGGCTCCCATGGACAAAATCTCCTGAAAACGATGGTTATACTGTCACCAGTGTGTGTGTGTGTGTGTGTGTGTGTGTGTGTGTGTGTATGTGTGCCTGTTTGTGTGAAACCCTGCTTCATCTGTACCATCACCCCAACAGGTACACTGAGGCTCCACTAGATGGCAGTGTTGTGTATTACAGCACAGAGCTTTGGTACATGAACACAATAACATCTGGCAGGCCTGCACGGGAGTGCATGAAGTGCGCTGCACAACCGACACTGAATATGTGCACGTGCCGACGTATAACCACGTATATATGGTCCATAGTTTAGATTAAAGCCACAATCACAAACAGAGCCATCAAATTTGAATGCACTGCGATGAGCTCGACAGAGCATCAATCCGATGCTCTAGCTGATCCTCAACCAGCCCTTCTGGCACGAGTGCCTGATCCTACTATTGAGCACCGCTTCCACAGTGAGAAGGGTGCTCCAACAAATGATTCTTGTCATCATTTGTTTGGTCTGAGGATTCTTTTTTCTCGATTCATTGTTTGGTATAAAATAGTGGATACATTTCCATAAGGTCAGTCGTCCAAAAACCCCAAAGATATTCAATTTACGATTAGATGAAACTGAAACCGAAGATTTCAGTGCAACAAAAGTGCAACTGACAAACTTACAGATTAATTGATTATCAAAAATGTTGCCTATGATTTTTCGATTGATTGACTGGTCTTCTCAGCCCTGGGCAAGCCTTTTAAGGTGATATACAAATGTACCAATGTGAGTTTTGGATCGAAGGCTAAGATGATTTCACCGCTGCGATTTCGTAAAAAGTAACTACATTTCTTAAAACCTGCCCTGGTCGTTTGCTGTTCGGGAGGTCGATACGTGGACTTCCCAGCCACAGAACTCAACGTGGATTACGACTGGGGTCATTTTAAACTCACGTTGAGACCGTTTTTTAAAGAGGGATCAGACGCAGACGATCAGGCGTTTCTTGTTACGTCTTTTATTGCGTGTACTGTTGTTTTGCCCTGCGTTGTTTTTCCGACCTGTTGTCTTATTGTGTTGTATGTTTTTGTATTAAGGCCCATGAATGTAATGAGCAGAGACCCAGTTTAGGGTTAAGGCACGTTATATTACACAAACCAAAGCAGGCCCGACACAATAAAGGGAGAGAAATAAGGTGGAAAGGAAACAGACAACAAGATTGAACTATTTCCTCAACAAACTATTATAAACAATTGGGCTGAGTTTCTTTAAAATATATGTGACTTTACACTAAAATCATTCAAAGTGACCAACATCCAAAATGCTTTCACAAAAAAATAAAAAAAAATAAAATCCAAAAAGTTTTTTGAAGTTCGTTCCTAGCAAATAGATAAAATGCTCGTAGATATGAAGAAAGAAATGCAAGCGGAAAGAAAGAAACCCCAACAAATAACAGAGCACTGTACCAGTGGATTTCCGTGTCAGTCGCTCTGCCATTCTCAGCATTCAGAAAAAGTCTCTGACGCTAAAGGAGGATACTACTGTAATATTTTGTCATGGCGGGAGTAACCCCGTTATTAACCCCCCTGTGAAATATGTCGTTTTTCTATGCTAGAATACTAGCACTTGCCGTGCGGTAATTAAACACATTAATATGGGAACGTGCGACACGTAAGCACGAAACCTAAATACCGAAAGCTGATGGATTATTGTGACGTGGACACATGAGAACATTTACTCAAGCGCTGCACTCACAGTACAATTTTGAGGTACTTGTACTTTGCTTGAGCATTCTATTTGCATTGCATTTGTAAATGCTGTTCTTTTCACTCCACTTTGTCTATCTGGCAGCTCGGATTTATAAAACATATGATCGGTTTTTTGAAATACAGCATGTTGTTGTAGAAGAAATGACGGAACAGAAGCATTTAAAATGAGCTCCGGCTGCAACATTAACACACACCCAGCTACTTATTATCATAGCACTTTGAAAATAAATGACTTTGATACTTAACCACATTTTCTTTTGCTCATGCTCTTGTATTTAAGTAAAATGTTGAATGCAGAACTTTTACTTGTAATGTATTTGTCCAGTGTGGTACTGCTACTTCGATAGGAAGAATCACAGTACACGTATGATCGTCCTATAATATACACTGTTGTAGAATAAAGAAGAGCAATTCAAAATTAGCCCCAGCTTGACCTGCTACAACATTAAAATGCTGCTTACACATGAATGAATGAGTAATAACAATAATAATAATAATAATAATAATAATAATATCAAATGTATAACACTCTGAATGGGGCCATTGTGCATTGTGAGTAGTTTTCATTTTCTTATGTAAGTAAAGGTAAAGAAGCATTATCAGCTGAATATCCTTTTTTTTTAATATAAATTAACACGAGAAGGTTGACACAAAGTAAGTCTGGAGCTTTTCAGGCCCCCCCCCCCACAGAACTCCAGGGGCCCTGGGGCAATTGCAAATTGGTAATCGAAGTAAATTATTCAGATCAAAACTTGGCAGCATTCTTGTTCCGCGCGAGACCGTTGCTTCGAAATGGCAATACTGGCCTGGTGCGTCGGTCGAACGCAGCGTCCTAAACAGAGCTGAGCTGCCGGCGAAATGACGTCCGAACAGGAGTTCACTTTATTAACACCTGTGATTGTGAAGGAGGGAGTGACGAGAGAGCACCGAAAGAGAAAGAGAAGAGTCGCCCCCAGAGGATTCTCCTCTCATTAGGCTCTTACTCCATTTATTAATAGCCAGTCATTGAGGGTTGCAGGGAAATTTCCGTTGCCTGCCACTATGCATGTAGGAGTGATTTTTCTTTCACTCAATTGGCTTACGGTTGCACTATTCGAATCCGAATGTGTGTGTGTGTGTGTGTGTGTGTGTGTGTTTTTTTTTTTTTTCTTTTTTAAGCGACTCCCTCTCTCTTTTGTTTCTCCCTCCTTCTCTCCGTCATGCACACTTCAATGGAAAGCTGTCAAAGTTATTGGGAAAGTAAGACTGGTGTACAAGCTGATAAAAATGTCCTGCTATTAGTTGTCAGACGTGTCAATAAGGTGCGCGCGGATGGAGCTGGGTTTTTCTCCCTGCCAGCTCGTTTGGTGTGTTTTATGGGGGCTGGAGAAGTCAGATGGTAGGGGTATGCCGTATTTTCCCTTCTGGTTTCCCCTTTTTCACCCTTAACTTGTCACTTTTTCTTTTTTTGTTGTTTTTTTTCGTCCTGCGTTTAATCCTCTACATTTAAGGATAAGGCTGGTGTTATTTTCTTTTCTTTTTTTTTCTTACTGTCAATAAGTGACAAATGCATTATGACCCGGTCACACAGCAGCATTTAAAATAGCAAAAAAAAAAATCAGCAATTCTAGTGGATTCTCTCACGGGGGCAAAGGTCGCCCGCAATAATCTTTTGAGTCGAGTTCGACTTTGACGAACTTTTCCATTTCCGTCTCGAGCGTTGAATCCGAAACGCCGTTTCACACCAGGTTGCTTGGTGTCGTGATCCATTCAGCCCCGGCTTGCTAGTTTTCTCTATTTTTGCGTCGGCGAAGACAATAGCCTGTGCTTTGCAGATTGGACAGTGCTTTTTAGGAATGCCCCCACGGGAGTCCGCGGCACAACAAGGCGCAACCTGCTCTACACTGAGAAAGATCGAGCGTTTCACGATACTCGATACAATACAGGAATATAGGAACTTGTCAGTGCAACAGTGTGGCTCAGTGACATGTTTTTAAACGGACAACAGCGGAGCCGTGTGGAACATTGAGGATCGAGATACATCACACACACAGTGCTTGGCTTGGGTCTTTTCAGGGATTCGCTAACCTTACCCTGCACATTACTTTACTGACGAGCACGAAGTGTGCAGGTTTACAGGCCGAATGAACAAATCTAACATTTTGTCTTAGAATATTTAGTTTAATGACGTACATTCCAGACTACAGTAGGTGGTGGTAAGGCCAAAGACGGCAGAAGGCAGTGCGTGGGAATGTGTGTATATGTGTGTGTGTGTGTGTGTGTGTGTGCCTATTCTCTGCTGCCATTACTAGTAGAGTCCATCACCATCATCAACACCAGGGTCAACCAAAGGACGGCCATCTCTTATTTACACACTCACACAAACGCACGCAGTTCCACTCACACTTTTCCTGCATTGTAAATGTTGTGGTAGTGTGTGTGTGTGTGTGTGTGTGTGTGTGTGTGTACAGGGACATTTGAATGAACAAGACTCACACTAATCTGCCCTTTGACTCGCGTACCATAAAAGACAAGTTTGGTTATATATCCAATCACACACACACACACACACACACACTGCAGGACAGGCATGCCTGTTCCGTTACAATATTGTTGAGCTATTGTTGAGCATGAGCGCACACACACACACACACACACACACAGGACATCTAAGCACCCTAATCCACAATCTGTGTTTGAAATGCAGGGCCAGGGTCAAGGATTACAATAAACTCTGATGATCAAATAATGCAGGAATTCTTATTCCAGAGGAGCGCCTGATCGTCTCTACTCTAGAATACTCAACGAGGAGGAGAGGGAAAACAGAGGGAGGAGGAGGAGGAGGAGGAGGATGGGAGGGAGGGAGGAGAGAGTGGATACGAGGAAGTGTGAGGGAAATGAGGAGGAGGAAGATGAGGAAGAAGAGGAGGCAGAGCAGGAAGGGGAGGGGAGCAAGGGGAGGATGAGGAGGAGGAGAGATGGGGGTGAAAAAGAGGACGACCTGACAGGAAGAAAGCGAGAAGGAGATGGATCGTGGGGGGGGGGGGGGGGGGGGGGGGGGGGGGCAAAAGAGGAAGGGACAAAGTAAAAAAAAAAAAGAAAAGAAGGCGAAATAGTATAAATGAAAATAAATTAGTGTTTAGTGGGAAAAGTCAATTCTAAAAGTAAAACAGACGCTCAGAAATGTGAGCACATATTGATAAATCGATTTGGTTGACGACATATTGACGCATAATGACGTGGGGGCTTCTAAATGACGGCAGCCCTCTTTAACCTAATCTCTGTGGAACCGGTGGATATCCTCTCTGCACAAAAAGCAAAGATTTTGCTGTTGACCGGTTGAGTTAAGACAACAGAGATTTTGCCGTTAGCAGACGGCCTTGAGCCACTGAGGTCGTGTCTTGTGCATTTCTTCTGGGAATTTAGGGTTTTAGAAATGTGAGGGGCAGGTTACGTTGTACAATTAAAATCCATGATGGCTATTAATTGGATGGCTGCGGTCGTTTTACATTCAACATGCTTAAATCTGAGTACTAGGCAAACAAAATCGATAAATAAGTGGTTGACGATCCCTCTCCAGGCATTCTATTACTGGAGAGAGCTTTGAAAAAGGCATTCAGACCTTTATGTTGGGAAATAAAACGTCCAGACAATATAACTGAACAGTTAGTTGAATAAATCAAATGAAAAATCAAGACAATTAAAACAAATAAAGTTGGTTGCTTGGGGGGGGGGGGGGGTTCCTTAAATCCTGGTTACAGCCAGGATAATGATGGCAAAACTACAACAACAACAAAAAAAGCCCAAGTTGTAATAAACCAGAGGTGATTTGCTAATATTGATACCAATACGAGTCCTTCTGAAATGAAGCTTCCGACAGGTCGACCAATGTTGTCCATATTTAAAAGTGGCCCTTTCAATTTAAAGTATCCAAAAGTTTTAGTTCCCAAAAGAGAACAGTAAATATGTGAAGTTAAATATGTGAAAGTGAAAAAGTAGAGGAGGAGAGGACGAAAAGAAAAAGTGAGGAGGGGTGGGAAGGTGCAGTAGCTTTAGCAGTGGGATCAAAGCTGGGGTAAAAAGGAGGAGGAGAAAGAGTGATCGGGAGACATCCCGAGATGACAAGAGGCGGAGCGGGTGAGGAGGGAGGGGGGGGGCAAAATGAGGCATGGAGAGTCCTGAGGAGGAAGGTAGGTGCATCATCTCTCTCTCTCCATCCCTCCTCATCCTCCTCGTCCTCCTCCTATTCCTTCCATCTCTCCATCTCTCTGCTAACGTGGATCTTTGCTGAGCCAGGGGCTGCCTGCATGACACGGACAGGCTATCTGCCATCTGTGATCTCTGATCAGATAGCAAGACTGTGTGTGAGTGTGAGTGTGTGTGTGTGTGCCCACATGTGCGTGTTTGTGACTGTGGTGGCCCTCAGGAACTGCTGTCTATTTACACTGTATGTCTGTGTGTGTGTGTGTGTGTGTGTGTGTGTGTGTCTGTGTGTGTGTGTTTGTATTTGTGTATGCCGTTTGCTCAGATTGCGAGTGTACTCCATGAAAACACAGATGCGTGTGTATGTAATTCCAAGTGTGTGTGTGTGTGTGTGTGTGTGTGTGTGGCTCCCTCCACTGGGCATTAACATTCATGGAGCCAGCGGGGCATGTCAGAGCCCATAATGACCCCAGAGAGAGGCCCCGGGCTGGGGGAGGGCCGAGGAGGTGCCTTGGGGTTTGGGTGTTGATGGAGGCCTGGAGGCGAGAGGCAAGGAACTGCTGTACCGAGCTGTCTGAGGAGGTGTGTTTGTGTGTGTTCATAAAAAAAAAAACAAAAAGGACGAATATTGCCAAAAGATTTTTGTTCACTAATTAATCCACTTAATCAACAAATTTAGAAGCCCTTTCACATATTATTGTCCTGGAAATGAATTCATCCATGCAAATGACTTCTTCTTTAGAGTGTTAATCAAGCACCAAAGCAGAACCAAGCTGTGGAGGAAAGGGCAAATCTAAGGCACCCCGAAAATCAGTTGGGTAGACATTATGGTCGGACTGATAGTCAGGGCCAATGCTGATCAATTGATGATAATCTAATATCAATCAGCCGGCTTGCACCTTTGAAATAATGAAAATAATGAAAAACACTTCAAATAATACAATTCAGGGGTGGGGAGAAATATTCAGATACTTATAAATTACCTATACAGCACAATCTAAAAATACTCAATATTATACTCCTACTAAGGCAAAAGTACAAAAGTATCTAGTAGTATTTATTATTGTTGTGCAGAATAATGGTCAGTGTGAGTGAAATATTATTATATATGACATCATTAGATTGTTAATACTTCTGGAACAATGCGTAAGTAGCATTTTATTGTTATAGCTGGTTGAGGTGGGGGCAAATTAAAACTACTTTATATACATTTATATACCAGTAAATACATCCATGATAATGCACAGTATATTATTAAGTAAATTCAAAAAGCAACTAGTGACTATAGCTGTCTAATAAAAGTAACATAACACGGAAATACTCAAATAAGTACCTTTAACACTTTCACCGTTGTGTTTTACAGGAGAGGAACAACGGCGTGCTTATATTATCTTATCAACGAGCTTTACCACGAGAGGCTAAAGCCAAGGCACTCCAGCCTCCTTTGTCTTTTAAATAGAAAAGCTGCATTTGAAACAAACAGGACTTAAATTAAGCCGAGAATATCAAATAAACAATTTCAAATGGCAAATCAAACAAAATTACGTTTGATAAACGGAGCTGCGGGGCAGCCGTGGAGTGGGAAAAAGCTTACATGCCCGTATTTCATGTGTGAACGAAAGCCTGACTGCAGTGGCTTCTATATGTGCATGCTTTTTGCTTCATATTTATGTAGGCTGCTAACCGTGCACATGTACAAGTGTGTGCCTTGAGCACACACAGCTACGAGCTTTGTTCTCTGACAAAACATTTATTCTGCGCACACAGGCACACTCGTGGAGCTTGGTGGACATCCCCCAACCCCCAACCCAGAAAGGTCAGCGCCTTCTTTGATGTTGGCCCCATAGATCACCATTATTACTGTAGTCTATTGATTCCTATGGAGATGAGACCTGCAGCCGTGGTTCTGGGTGACTGAGGCTGAGGTCAGGGTCTGCCACCCCTGGCTTTGCTTTGGAATATAAAATTCAGCTAACTGCTACCTGTTGTTCAGCATGCTGAGTTTGGTCTGAAGGACATACAGATACATGTACAAGAGGCATGAATGCAGATACACATCGAACAGATTAAACATGTACTGTAGCTATAACGGCTCTGGCAATGTAGGGTGTTGTAGGCTGATGCTGAAAAGTCTTTACCCCAAGAATAACAATAACAATTTTCTTTTCAAAATCTTTTCAGCAAACTATACATCAAGGATAGAGCACACATAGTGTTTGACCTGTAAATATCAAAATAAACATGTTTTGGGTAAGTCGTATTTCTTTGACAGTTGGTTGAAAAAGATAAAACAGTTATCTTTGAGCATGTCTTTGAACCATCTGATGCCTTTCTTGTGTCGGCCCTGAAAAGCTGAGTCGTGTCATGTTAGCAGCCCAGTAAATGCAGCAGATATCAGAGAGCCCCTGAAGTAGGATCTTGCTTACTATTACTTCTTATTTTGCAATATATATATATATATATATATATATATATATCTATATATATATATATATATATTTTTTTTTTTTTTTTTTACTTTTCAGGACCGACACAAGAAAGGCATCAGATGGTTCAAAGACATGCTCAAAGATAACTATATATATATATATATATATATATATGAGAAGATAATTGAGTCTAGTGAAACAAAGAATGATTTTGGGATGAACCCTGGTACATACTGAAATTAAATATACATGTTTGGAGTTTATTCATGTTAGTTTATTTGACCAAGAAGGTAAAGTGTAAGAGGAAGACCACTCTAGTAGCGATGTTTTAACCTGATTTAGTAGAGTCATGATTTTCTTCTTTTGTGTGACTGCTACTCCCAAGTAAGCAAATTGTCTTTTCAATTTGAAAAGGTGTGTCATTGTAGTCAAAATGGTCAAATGCTTCTTTATTAATTGGGAGAAGGTTACTTTTGTGAAGGGTTACCTTGTATCTCAATAAGGATCCAGACTGGTTGAGCGGAGAGAGTTCTGCTGGTAGAGAGGTCATTGGGTCTGAAATGTATAACAAAAGATCGTCTGCATATAAAGACATTTTGTGCTCTATACTCCCCATAAAAATACCGGCAATGTCTGTGCTGTTATGAAGACCAACTGCAAGCGCTTTGATAGCTAGATCGAAGAGGATTGGACTTAGTGAGCACCCTTGGCAGGTTCCGTGGCCAAGGAAAAAGGTTGTTGCAGCGGGAGATGCATATAATTATTTAATCCAAGCTATAAACCCCCAAACTGTAAATAAGTACTTCTATTTGACACTTTCTCTTTTATTTTGGGGAGGATTTCTTCCAATCTGTGCGCCAAAACCTTTGATAGCTTTGAGTGCATCCCAAACCATAAGACCAGAGACATCTGGAGTATTATTGGTTTCAAGAGAAGGTGAAATCAATAACCAATAGAAGGTTAACAAAATTACTGTCAGAAAGTGGGATAGAGTTAAAACGCCAGTGGTTTATAGGCAGTCACTGTATCCCAGAAGTGCAACCCCATGATAAGAAAGTCCATATGTAGTGTCTTATCTGAGGCAGTTTGTGCTGGTTTCGCCATTGTTAAGTAATGATGTAATTAGAAGTGCATCGGATGTAATGCTAAAAGTTTAGCACAATAGAATGTACATGTGACTAGTTAGCCTAACCCATGATGATGAGGATTTATGAAGAATGAAATGAAGCAATATTTCAAGCGCAATGACATTCATACATTCTTTAGATATATTTTCTATTTTAAATGTAAACTAACTGGGAACATCAACACGTAACGTTAGAGCAACAGAGTTAATCAAAGCTAATGTATTAAATTTGCCAAGGTTTCAGCTGCTATTATTAAAGTTCTTCCGCTCTTCCCTACCCAGAGACTGCACTGCATTGTTGTGCTCTGTCCTCTGTCTGTGGTTGTGATTTGTAGTCTCAGGGTACAGGAGCGATGGTTTAATACCCTGTTGATAAAATACTGACATCACCTCCTTGTACGTCGTGTTTGTGCAATGACTTTGGGGCAGTTATCTTCGAAGATTGACACTGGTTTACCCCAGTAGAACACCTCACCTCTCCTCCTTCGGGCCTCCTGAATGATCGCCTCCTTTGTCTTGTAACAGTGGATGCATACAATTATCGTTCTTGGCCTAGCCCCGGGGGCGTGGCTTGGCAGTCAGGGCTCTGTGGGCACGATCAAGCTCTGGAGGACCCTGTCGCTCCCGGAGCTCCTCCAGCAGCTTGGAAAAGAAGGACATGGGTTGTGCACTTTCAGAGACAGGACCATCCCGCTAAAGCAGTTTTAAATCATTGCAATGTAGCAACACTTATGCATTCAGCTCCTGAATCCAAACAATACACGGCAGCAGCAAGCCTCCTCTATGTTCACGCATACGACCCTGACCCAAACCCAGAGTGCTTCGCTACTGTTGTTAAGCATTTTGTCACGATGACCCTGAGGTCAACTCACTTCCTCTTCCTGCCTGTCGCTGCGGCGACAGTCGGCGAGGGCTCAGTGTGAGCACTGCGGCATGCTGCTGTGCCCACATCAATCATGCTCACTCTAAGATGGCAACCTTTCCCACCTTTACTAATGCTCCTTCCTCATTTGTAGCCAGAGCCAAGCTGCTCTGAATAACCCTCAACCTCTCCTCAACAGCATAACCTTGTACAGGTGAGTGTTGCAGAGATATTCAGGCGGTCTCTACTTTTCTTGTGCCTTCTTTGTCCTTTTACGGCAGACTAAAAGAGAACAGGTAGAATGGACACACACGAAGGGATCAAGTGGTTATGTACAGTATTCCTGCGACTTAGATGAATAGCATAGCCCACATCCCGCTTTGTTTTCCACTGATCGGCATGGATATTAAAAACAAAAAGACACCTAAATGATCTGAATGAAACGTATGAGTGTACTCACATACTATACTACTGTGGAGTAGGTGTCATTTTAGCTGCCGTCATAATGTCCTCCTATTAAACCTAATGAGAATCCTCAAGAAGTTGTAAAACCCTGGCAGTGAGCCTATAATATTGTTTTAAGTAATATGAACACATAAAATTTGCCTGCCCTGTCTGCTATAATGCTGCTCAGTATGTACTTTTCTTACAGTACTGCCATTAAAAGATGAAAAAGAAGACTAAAGATCTTCCTTTCTCCATCCATTGACATTTCAGATTTCACAACAACATTTGCTTAGTAGACCCATGTAATATCTGCTGTGAGGTCTTCTGGCAGCACTAGAAAATACAACTCATCAGTGTTTAGACTGAAGCTGCACCCAGGACATTCCCACGGATAATTGCCACACAGCAAACAGAATCACACTCGACGAATACTGCACATTGTATCTGGCTACTCAGTTTCAGCACATTTGTTTACTGGCTTTGATGAGATGGAGTGACAAGGACAGTGCACGTTGAATAGAACCAAAAGAGGATGCGTACTCCTTGAGGAACAGAGGCGTACTTGAGAGGACAAATGTACATTTGTGCAGCACTCTACAAAACACCAACACCGCTGCATGCACCTCATGCGAGCGAACTCATAAGATAGGCCTGTTCTAGACATAGTGAAAAAAAAGTGAAGCCAAAACATCTTGATCCCTCTCTGGTGGCTGGTTGCAGTATAGGTCATAAGCCCCCCCCCCCCCCCCCACCCCCGCCTGTTAGCGGATGGGACATGGGCCAAACTAAAAAATGTACACATCAAAAACATTTTTCTCAAAGATGGTTTCTGTCATTTTAGGTAGTTGTTATTACACTAATGTTGTAGTGTTTTGGTTTTAATGAGTTATTTGATGCTATTAAAAAACGGGGTGAAACGTCATGATTGACAGCTGAGACTGACTGCGGTGGGCTCGCGACTGGGTCGGGATAGGTGCACGGGCGGGACCTCACATGGCGGCTCCACAGGCGTTTGGCTCCGAACAACGTCACTAGCGCAAGACGGCAGCCCGCGTATCCGGGGATCATTTTGGCTTCATTTTTGTACAGTACGAGGAAGTGGACCACGGACTTTATATACAGTCTATGGTCCTAGACATCATTCTTAACTCCTCTGCTTCTTTTCTGAAAACAAATTTGTCTTCATTGCAACAGGCGATTTGTGCAATTCAACAATCAGTCGATTAATCAATCAATCACGTGTCACACGTAATCATATCAGGTTCAATCAGAGTGAAATGTAATGTGTACATGGGCAGTAGTGGACGAGGGAATATGAGGAGGAGACTGTCCAATAGCCCATTTGGTAAAATCATAATGGTGACTGACTCAGCACCGATCCAGGTTACTGTATGAGAAGCTCTTGAATGCAGTAGGCTTAAAGAATATATGAGATAACCAGATGTACATTTACTCTCGTTACTGTGACAAAGTCGTTACATTTTTATTGCTATTGCGTGAACGGAGTGAAATATCACATAAAAAAAATGAGACACGCTCGTCGGAACAGCGGAGAGAGGCTCACCCAGACAGTTTCGTTGAGTTTTAGTTTGTTCCCGTCGCGTTTGAACGAAGGGTGTTTTATGAGTTCACAAGGCAATAAGCCAACACTAGAGGGAAATGTGAATTCAGAAGGTATGCGGCTGTAATTTTCTGTTTGATAAGGAAAGTAGGCATGAGAGTGTTTCGTTTGACATTTTGTTTTGTGAGTTTCTTTAGCTAAGAGAGTTCGTGGAAGGTAGCGAACTCGCCGCTGGCACACATCTCTCAGCTGAAACTACGTGGGGTTTGCCGGTGTTGCGTCCGGCGTTGGTCGCTTCATAACGTCAGCTGATAAAGTAACTTACGGACTGCGAGCTCGAGCAACAGGATGCTGACTGCCGTTCGCGGTCATTAAAAGTTGGACTCTTCTTTTTTTTTTTAGGTGTGGATACATTTCATGTCACATCCGATACAGTAAGTAAAAATAAAATTCACATGAAAAGTCAGGATGCACTGCGTGAGAATGAATGTCACATCAGCAGCTGCAGCAGAGAAGATGTTGCTGGTGCGTCTGCAGCCGCAGGAGGGCAGACGCACCAGAGAGGTGACACACATGTTAAGTGTCGGGGGTGTATGGTGGCACGTGGGCCACGTTATGAACGGAACAAAAAAGACGCGCAACAGTGCAATAAAAGTAAGGACGGCGTCATTATGGGCTGTGGTTAAGGTTAACGTTACTGTACCTTGGCAGAGTTAAAGAAGGTTGCATCTACCGTAATTAATCACTGATTCGCTGCACCACCCTGACGAGCACGCCGAGTGACCCAAACGCACCCACGGTGTAGGGTGAATATGCATGCTCTGCTCTGCTGTGTTCACACATGCAAATGAACAGGTTGTGCCTACACGTCCCTCAAACATATGCATCCTTCTATATACTCTGCATGCTCTCACATTGAATGTGTGAGTCAGTGTATTAGACACACACACACACCAGTGTATGGATATCAAGCTGAGCCCCTGATTTCCTTCCACTCTGACACATGATTTCCCTGGGAAGCCTGCGATACCACCCGAGAACAAAAGGGGACCTGAACGCAGCCGAGCGCCTATCTCCAGCACACGCCACTGTTAATCAAAGACAATTAAAAAGGGCCCTGCCAGCAAAGGCAGCCATGATGATTTATGAATAAATTACAGGGCTCATTTGTATGCCATAGATCATATTTGTTGGGCATGCTCCCCCCGTGGAGCTGGATCGGGGTTTCTCCGAATTACTGCGTGGAGATAGCAGCTACAGTATCTCTACAGGATGGGAGGGTGATGGTGGTGGTGGTGGTGGGGAGGGGGTTAAAAGGTTCAACCTGTCCATGTTATGGAGGAGAAAAAGGTTGCTCACAGAATCTGTGGTACAAACTTCTAATACGTTCTCTGAGATTCAGCAGCTATTGTGAAACTCCGTTTTCTCTGCATTTCTGCGCCACACGGTTGCAGTTGAAGCACTTTAAACCTCTTTCTGAAAGGCCTTGTTAAAATGGTATACCAAACTGACCGTCCACACAGTAGCAAAGACTTCTAGCTGGTAGCAGTGAAATCCCAGTTTGATCTGCCGGCCCCTGAGCAGCTTCACTAGAGTACGTAGCCGGAGGTTTCAGAATCTTGCTCAAGATATTAGTTGTTATTGGCTGGTGACTTGCATGTTTTTCCAGGATCTGATGAAGGCTGTTTACATGTGGCTGAAAGGTCCAGGAAAAGCTATTAGATGGACCTTGAGTTAAGAATATTTTGCATGAGTAAACAGTTCTCTCAGGTAAATTAGCTCGATCTTAAGATTTCCATATACGCTTGAGAAAAACATTGTGACGTGATCAACAAGTCATGAAAAAAAAAGTGCACCTGCGCGGCCCAATTCTCACCTCAAACGTATTCAAAAACCAAATTCAGTGAATAAATAAAAAGGAGAAATAAGTTAAATTAACGAATCAAAACAATGCAACATTGTAAAAGGCCATGTGAAAGGTTTCTGTTCTAAATGAGTTTCCATTTACGCTCAGTTGCAAGCTCAGAATCACACCTGAAGTTAGTGATTTGTACCTCTGTCGAAACTGAAATTTTATATAAATATAAAATATATGTATATAAACCGAAGTGAAGGACTAGAGAGGGACACGTCCTCTGCCCTCAGCTTTTCAAATAAGACATCTACAAGGAAAGGAAGACTAGGGTTTAATGCAATGTGTAAAACTGCTTCATCCCAACGAAAAACATGAATTGACAACATCTTTCCAGGGTCTCGAGCAAAAGGTGGACGGATCAGAGTGCAGTTGGTGCCAACGTGCAATAACAACATGAAAGAACAGTAAATCTGGGATCACATTATGGACTGGATATGGTAACAGTTCTGGAAACTAATAGGCATTCACAGCAGTATCCAGCCATCAAAAATGAAGTGACAAAAGACGACATGAAATCGTATCGTCTTTTGTCATTTCGTTTTCCTGAATGCAATTAAATTCAACTGATCACTGCGTCGAAGGCTTTCAACACCCCAACATCTCCATTAACCCCCTCTGTCCCACATCCTGTGAAGTTTGTGGATTAAGTGATGCAGCAAACTTCTAATACTTCTAAAATAACTGTCGATGTCACGATAACTCAAAATTTCAACATTCAACAATAAATATATCAGGAAACAACAAATATGTATGCTTATGCTATATGCTTAAAGGCAATTGTGATTTATTTAGCCTTCGTTTACGGCTTCTTCTTTGAACACCGAATCAAATCACTCTTTGTGCTGTGAAAGGGTTGCCAGCTCTCCACCTTCGAACCAACACGAAACTACTAGCTCCTAGCCTCTTTTGGCTATTTGATTTCATCTCTCAGCCTCAGCATAGACTGTACGGTCGATACCCACGGCCCTCATCACACCTCCACAGGAGGCCGTTTCCAGAAAAACAAGCTCAGGCAAGTTGAACGTGTGCTGCCTGGCAAGAGTCTAAATAAATCTCCAAGCATGAGAGCAACCTAAAAACCTCGAGACTACTGGACCAGACCGCCGCTAACAGTCGAGTGCATTATGGACATACAGTACGTTGGTGAGAGGACTCCTGTGGGATGCTTTGTGTCTGCTGGATGTGTAAATAGGCAGTTGCTGCTAACATGATATCTTGGTGATACGGGTGAGACGGACGACAAAAAAAATAATTTGAAGAGCTTAGCACACTGTTTCCATATATATACATATATATATTAATGTTTTAATATTACAGTTTAACTGTGATGTGAATATTTCACAAGCCTGAACATCTTCAAGAAAAGTCTTTATCTAACCATGGTTGATATTTAAAAGAGAAACAAAAAAAGGCAAAAACGTTCTTTGGGGCCGGTGCACTGGAGAGAGCCCCACGGCGTTATTAGAAAAGCAGCAGTTACAGTCGGCGCGTGCGCGAGCGTTTGTGCCTGGGATGAAACTCGACCCGGGGGCTCCTGCTGGAAAGGACTAGAGCAGTTGGAGCAACGCTATTACAAATGGTGATCAGATAAGCAGAGATGGAGGACATGGCAGAGGGGAGGTTTGCCGTGCTGGTGTGTGGCGGGAAGCTGATTGAACGTCATTAATCTGCCAGCTGGCGCGAATCATCACTCATAGATTAACCTGGTCAATACGTGCCACAATCACCAACAAGCCATTGGAATCCAAAGAGCACGGAGAGAATGAACGAGGATAACCCTCGCGATCTACTACTGGGGTGGGTTTGGTGAGTCAGACCTGCAGGTTTACAGTGTGTGTGTGTGTGTGTGTGTGTGTGTGTGTGTGTGTGTGTGTGTGACCTAATGGATCCGCTTCTATCCGTGTAAGAATTCGTCATCATCGTCAGTGTTACATACATGTAGCTGAACATGGAGTTGAAGAGAGGCTAAGGGCTCGGGAGCGCCCGTAACGTCATCTCCTTCACAAAACCCTCTAGAAAGGAAAAAAACTCAGGAAGGAAAAACAACTTGAGGGCATGATATGTGAAGTATTGTCTTTCACTGTACTTGGCCAGGTTAGAATAATGGTATGTTCGTTCGGATGGTACACAATAACCACAGAGAATCCTGACTATGCAGTCCCCTACCTTTTTAGCGAACCACTCTATAGCACAGTGTGGCTTACTGAATAGTAAAAGTGAAAATGGAGTTTGAACCAACTACACGGTGAGAGCTAAGGATGCCGAATATGTAACAAGAGCAAAACTACCATCTGGACTATTTTCTTCTCTATAATAAGGAGGAAAAATGATGTCCACCAGTTTACTTAGACAAATGCAAAAACCTTAGCCCCACTCTGCAGAGTAATTTGCCAGAAAGAGCAGTTAATGTCGAAACAGAAGGCGGTAGGCAGTTGTTTCACGACCAACTTGCCTGTGCAGCCGCGCTGGATGGCCGAGCAAGCTCAAGAAGATGAAGCTTTATGGTCAAATTTGAGTGCCTCATTGTCTATACATGCATTTTATTGGTGTGACTAAATGCTCCAGATGCTCCTCTCACAGACAGTGATACAATAAAAGCCAAATTAATGGCACATTATCATTCACAAACATTTGGGGCCCCACAAACCAGCGGAGGAGGCTGCTGCGGAACACTTCAAAGACAAAACTTCTGCACAACGTCGGCAGTGGATCAGCAATGGACATGCGACTGGATTAAGAAAGGACCAGAGGATTAACGCGTAAACCCAGGGCTGTTCGCTGACAATGTGTTTCATTTGTTTTCCACAAAAACGCACTATCCACTTAGTAGTGACTACAGCAGAATAAGTCAACAGTGACTTGAGACATAAGGTGTCTGTCCCTAACTTTAACCAAAGTGGTTTTGTCGCCTAAACCTGACCACAGACAGAGGAGACAGGAACCCTGGATTCTGGTGTCATAGTCCTGCATGCACTTCCACCAACCGCCTCCGTAAATACGGTGTTTCATTCAGTCCAAAATGTCTCTGAACATAACCCAGGCGGCTATCATTAACGTTTACTTTAACTGAAACTTGTGTAGTGTCTTCAGTTGAGGACATACCTGCACGCATATACAGTATATGTAGAGTATGCTGGTTATGAGTCTTATCCCAGTTTTGATTATATCCAGGTTATTCATCCCCCTGTACGTACGATTCTTTCAACAGGTTACACGAGCAAGGAATCACAGAGTCACAAAATACATGGCAGCCAGCAGTCTCAATAATGATATCAGAATGGGGTTTGCAGACCCCTCTCAGCATCAGGTTCAAGGGCAGTGTGGGTTTAAAGAAATGCACGCACTGGACGTAAGTGGGACAAACTTTTGATGGTAGTCTTCCTTTTCTTCGGTGTCCCCCCCAGCTGGTGGCACCTTGGATCGCCCATGCCAAAAAAAAACGTCCCTGAGTTAACTGGTACATCTGACTATATATATATATATTCAGCAGAACCAGCGATTAATGAAGCTCTTATTTGAAAAGGTTTCCTTCACACACACACACACACACACACACACACACACACACCAGTGTGTCCTCCAGGGGCAGATGCTGTATTTGCCTGCAGAAATCACAGGTTGTATCAGTTGTTTAGTGAATAACAACGCCTCCGATGGAAAACATCAGCCAGAGTCTAATAAATGTTGACATTTAGTACAACCAAGGCTCAGCCCACTTTCAATGTATTTATCAGAAAACAAGCTCACCTTGCCCATTTGAGCAAAAAGGCAATTTTCTTTCCATTTGCAAATTGTTATGTCCAGGTTTTGATATGCCAGAAGGGTGCATATCCAGGCCTCAAGCTCCGGGAACATACATTTACGCACAGCCAATACAATTAGGAAAAAGATGGGTAACCATTTTAGGGCCTTTAACCGTGACTAAAGGTAGGCAAACACCTCTCTAGTTTTCCTCCCCAACTCCCCCTCCTGCGCAAGTCGAGCCGCATTTAAAGAATCAATTAAGGCGGAGATGGAGAACATTGCAACTGACCTTTTAGAGAGGGAAATTAAAAGAGCACCTCTGGCTCGTGGGAAAAAAAAAAAAGAAAAAAAAAAAGAAATGAGCGGTGGATAAGAGGGTTCTTTCTGGCTGCTTTTTCCCTTTTAAATACACTTTACAGTCAGTCTTTTGTGGGAATTTGTTTTGTGGGAAATGAATGAGCGGGCCATACGGGTGACATTTACAGAGCTGGTCGCGCGGAGGCGGGTCACGGTTCAGTCGCTCTACTGTACTGGATGGAAAATTAACTGAAGCCTACAGTATTAATATGGGTCACTCCTGAAGTGAGTGTCACTGGGCACGGCTAGACTAATGCCTTCGGGGCGAGCCATCGACATCAAGTACAGTTTGCTTGACAGTTATCTCAGAGGGGTAAAGGGATGTGCATGCCCCGTGGGAGAAGAAACATGTTGTAAGAAAGTTCCCAATGACATAACATCATGTGGGTGAATATTGAATCTCTGCTAGTGCTAGTGAGCATGGACATAGACGGGTTTTTCCAGGGCTCCATTCTTACATCTAAAAGCCTCAGGGTGGCAAAACCGAAAAGGCAAAAAAGCAGGATAAGGCCCCAAAATGAGATCGCATCTCTGGCCGAATAAAAGGAGGTCTAGGAATTAAGCGCTTTGTCTGAAAGTGATCAACCCCCGAGGCTCCTGAGTTCCTGAGTCAAGACCCTGAAGAGGGCGCATGGCCACGCATAGTGACAGCACAGATTCATCATTTCCAGAGTAGAAACGCAGCGTGTCCTTTGTTTTTCCGTAAGATTCTATGTAAAATCCCGATAAAAGCGTTATTCAAAAAAACAAACAAGTGGTTGATGGACACATTAGGGGCGTAATGCAAAACTACCTGTAGTTCTCTGAACCAGTTCATTCCACGAGATATCTTTATTTGTACCTGTACCGTGGGCCGGGGGCACCGGAAGTAACATTTTCAGTGTTACATTGTCCTCTACTGCCAATTACGCTATCATCTTTGTGTTGTTTTAGCTGCACGCCAAATATGAAGAATAACATTGTTTTAACCAAGCACATGAATTGAGTAAATAATTAAGCAAGAACTGTCTTTGAATCCCATCTCCAAAAAAAAAAAAAAGAAAAGAAAAAGAAAAGAGTTTAAATAAAAGCTGTGGAACTGTTAATGCCCTATACATAGAATGGTTTTTCTTTCAAAACATGAGGTTGTAATGGGAGGCCCAGATGAAAAAAACTGGACTAAAAGCTTATAATAATGGGGTGGGGGGGGGGACAGTTTGTGTCCGTAATAGGAAGAGCCCTCGACGGAATAAATGGCGAAAATGGGAAAGCAATTGACAAAATGAAAAAATGAAAAAGAAATCATGAGATTAAAACAACACTTGGGGTAAGCTTTATCCTGCAACTAGCCCAACACGTCAGATGACAATTCATTTTTGATTGATTGATTTTATTGAATTATTTTGCCTACATTTGGACAAACCTGTCACGTTGAATCGGCTGCAAGCGCATCCCGTTCACACTCGGGCAATAAATGCACACAGACATTTACATATGGTCATTATGACGGGTGGTTTTTTTTAAATTTCTTTATGGTTTATTCTTGGTGGAGATGGGTGACAGGCCAAACTAATGGAAAAAATAAAATGCTGCAAACATTCGCATGCCTTTCAAATCTGTTCAGAGCTTATTCTCTGTTCAATCTGAATAATGTATTTTTTTTTACCACGTTTCTATAACACACTGTGACACATGATAATGTAATCCTGACATTTTTAAGTCTTTATTAATTTTATTTAATTATTTGTGTGAAGCATGGCGTAACTGGTGAATGCACAGGTGATGAGTGATAATCTGATGTAATTATTATCGCATATAACATGTTTCCACAAGTTCTGGACACATTTATAAACACCCGCCTGTTATGAACGTGTTATAACACATAGAAAAGGGCTGTCGCTCATGTCGTGTCCGGTCATGTGTTATTAAATACAATTACTGCTATGTTGTACCATGTTGTCAATCATTCATTGACTTGTTTGTGTACCAGTTATGAATGCGTCATAAGAGAAGTTATCATTTTTGACAAAGACACTGACCAACACTTAGAAATGTCCACATAAATGCTTGCAACTACACTACAGTGCGCTATAAGCCATTTATTAAGTCTTTATCTACTGCTTATAAACACTAAATAGGGGGAGACATTTTAAAATGTATAAATAAAGTGTTACCAAATTACTATATGCTGAAAATGGTGATCAATAAATATCCGCCACGTGTTATGCCCCCCCGATAAATGGGGAGAAATGATCACATGGGCGATAACGGCGTTTCCTCAGCGAGAACCTCCCTGCAGGTATGCGGGCGGAGACCAAAAGCAAATCGATCTCAGGATCTTCGATCGAGGGTATCTACAAGATCACAGATCAACACTTTTACATCTCATGTGTAGAATAATCAGAATAATGCTCTTCTCTGTGTACAATTCCAGCACCAGCGGTCTGCGGGGGGGAGTGGGGGGCTCCAACGCCCAGCCTGCAGCCCTCCTGCCTGGGGCTCACAGTGGCAGATGGCCAGGACAGGCTGCGCTGAGCAAGGCACTGTGGGTATGGAGAGAAGCCACAGGATACTGAGCTGCGCACACACACACACACACACACACACACACACACACACACAACACACACAACACACACCTGTGTTCGTGCAAAGGTTCAGCTGGTGGCACTGATATTGTTAGATTGAAGTTACAAAATAGCCTACACTTCCTGTATTTAAATTGGACTTGAAAGTTTAAATTGACTCGTATTCAGAGCGTGTCAGAAAAGGCCGCGTACCCCTCAGACCTTTTTTTGCAGCAGATTTTTGGCCAGTATGGGATTTTTGAAGGTCAGCACTCCACACCTTTGGACCAAATCCACTTGCTGTTCATATTTTGCACTAACCTTTAAATTGAACAATTTTTAAAACCAATTTTAATATTTGACTCACGTTATATTTATGTATGATTTACTCTGGACATAATGAGTGACGAGTAGTCATGTTAAAAAAAAAGTATATATATAAAGAGAGAAAAGCGTATTAAAGGCCTGGTCACAACAGCATTTAAACAGCGAAGCCGGGCCGATTTATCCCCGATTCACCCCTCCCGAGAACTGGAGGAGAAATCTGGTCTGGGACCTTGGTCCGTACCGATGTTTGGCAGATTATCTGATTCCCAGATTATCTGGTTCTTTTCAAATCTTGTAGCGTGTGCACGTTCGAGATTAGAGAGAAGAGCGTCTTTGAAGATTCACCTCATGGGCGTGGTGCAACCCGCGATGCAAAATCGCTCAGGATTTAAAAAGTCCTGTCTAGTCTGGATGCAATCGCATTTAAAATCAAAATGGAAAGTCAACAGTGATAACAGTAGTCTCCAGACGCTTTTACATTCGACCATTTACCCCAACTTCCTCCCTTGCTAACTGGCAGTTTACTAAACTTGGAGACCTTTTTTTTTACCTTTTCAATAACTCTCAATTGAGCAATTCTGGAAAGAAAAAAAAAATGCCAAGGGGGAGTTAACAGCCCAGTACAAACGAATCAGAATGACTGAATAGAGTCTAGCATGTTAGCAGTTTGCTTGCCAGCTATAAATAGTTTGCAAATATTTCACAAAGACGCAGAGATTCTTTCAGGCGTGAGCTATGTAACAGGTCCGGGATACACAGAGAAACATTAGCACCCCCACTCCCCCCATGAATGTGAGTCAAATACTTGCACTCTATTTACCTACGTTTTGATCTCCACCATCTCTTGGGGGAAATAGCAGTTGCTAATGCTAGGCGGGTGGCGTATCGTAACTTAATAATTCTATGGCTTATTCACTGACGACAGCACAGCTGGTTGATGGGAAGGGATTTTGCTAGCCATACAAACAACAACGATGAGCTAAAAGAGGCTAAGAGCTTCATAGCGCTGAGGGCAACTGCGAGATTTGGAGGAATTCTGCTCGGGTTCACATCTTTCACATTGCACATGATTTGTCACTTGAGTAGCTGTTATTATAATAATATCGATTACCGTAGCCTTTAAAAGGACAAATATCTGCTTGTTGATGTATCACAAACCAATACATCGGTCTAACCCCAGCACACACACACACACACACACACACACACACAAACATAACCACCTGCAGGCGGGGATGGGAGATTATCCTCCTTGTCACAAAGTTGAGGCTAACACATACGCTCAGGCGCACATAGCCACACACAGTCTGAGCTCTGACAAACACAGGGAGGCTGGGGTGTCGACGCACACTGAGTGCCACCTGTGCCCAGGCACGGAGAGATCGAAGGGCAAAGTTGTGCGTCTCTGCGGGGGGGGGGGACAGACTGGCACTGGTGAGCAGGTAGGCATGAAGGGAGCCAAGCCCACCCTGTCCTACTATATCAGCTGGCATCTCACAGATTAACACTTGGATGGGCAGATAGGCTTGTTAACACATGCTCCCATCCACCCCCGCCTACCACACACACACACACACACACACACACACGCACACACACACACACACTAACAGCTAAAGCCTCCACAGAGAGCAGATTTCAGGCTCATCGTCTCCATTCTGTCAGGGTGGAGACGCGAAGTGATGGCGGGGGTACCGGAGCGATCCCAGCCAGGATTAGCTACACTATCGTGGGTGGGAATCGGCGGAGAATGGGATGCTGAGCTATGCTGGGGTGAAGGCGGGTAGGGGTGGATGGGAGAGCAGGTTGCGGACCAGAGAGCGAGGCCAAGATTAAAATGTGTTAGCTGACGAAAACATTGATAAAGAGGATGAAGGGACATCAAGTGATCTTAACAAGAGGTATTCTGGAAGTTATAGACTCACGGCATACGTACAAGCACACGCTGAGCAGTGTCACTTGAAAGCAAGCAAAGGTGTTTATTGCTTAGCAAATTTGTTTTGCTGTTTACGCAGATTACAGTCTGTGGTTGAGCATAGACACTTGTCCACACACTCTGCCCACAAAAAAACAAACATTGAAACTGAAGACCAACCACCCAGAGGAAGCTTTTTTTAATATAACATCTTAAAGCCACCATGAGTAGAATTTCTATATGAATATAGCATATTTTTTTAAAAAATTATTCTGTGCAAATTGGTTCAGTCTGTTTTGATTTCAGCCCACTAATTTCTGTGTCCTTGGGTCAGATCTATGAGGGAGGGGGGCGCACAGTGCTGCCCGCCACAGCACCTTTTCTGACACCACCACTTATGGGGCATCAAAGTTGGACATTTCTAAATTCTACGCACAGCGGCTTTAGTGTAATGTCGAAAACAAAAAACTCGTTGAGGACCTCGGAAAATGGCGATAGCAGTAAAAGAGTCTCCCACACGGTGAATGGCATCAACGTCTGCTCTTAAAAGAAAGACAGATGAAAGGCTCCAGTCAAAAACGTTGATCGCATATTAAGAATTGAATGAAGTACAGTGAAAAACAGATCAGAAAATTTGCGAGTGCATCGGTTTTGAAGGTTCTTGTCATCCTACTGATAGGAGGTGCAAGATCAGAAAACGCTCATGTGGGTCATTTGGGAAGGTTCTGACTTGGGCTGGAGCTCAATAGCATTTTATCACATCTGAATACAGTTTTAAATCCAGACATTGAATTCCAATTGCTTTAGAATCCCTTTCAACCTTTACAAGTGACAAAATTTAACTAATACTCAACGATTCGGTGTAGATCTGTCGTCACTTTTAGTCGGCCGGAAGCCAGACACGCCACAGTTTTCAGCGGCAGCCTAGTTCAACGTTCGCAACTTGCAGCCGTAACCTGAAAATAAGACGAGCCGTGTAAGATTATGAAATGTTGACTCGCTTCTGACCTACTTACTTTTATACCTCGTTTGTTACAGCCAGCTTAAACGTGAGTTTCTGCTGAAACTCAAATGACACGATCAGCTAGATCTTTTCTCCAGAGAGGACTTTAGCTATTACAGAAATAGCGAGATAAAACATTTGATATAGACATTAGAAGATATTATTTAGTGTTGGAGCTTAGCAAATCTGGGTATTTTGCCAAATGGGAAGCCTGCAATGACAACCAAAATCAGGTCGTTTGATGGCAACCAACAAGTGACCCGTTTTGGTTGCCGGTCTTGTCACATACTATTGCATTTCAATTAAACATTAACATTAATTTACTAACCACTAATGTAATCCTAGTCGTACCAATATGGGATTTCTTGACGTCGTACTATATGTTCGTGTCTAACTGCATCGGCACAACTGACACAGCTCGCACTGTCAACATGAAAACACTAAGTACTTCTTTATCTGTCCAAAAGCGTCTGAGATGAAAAGATGATAAATAGCTCCTTATATGTGTGTGTCTGCAGGGTCACAATCTTCCCACTGACCAACACACAGCCTTCGGTGCCGCCTCGGCACAGTATATCACGCTGACATCACAGTAGCCTTGTCTCTCCATCTCCCTGCCCCTGTACGCGTGTGCGCTATTGCTTTCCAGTTGTGACAAGGTATAATGATTGGTGAGCCACAGATCTGGGATCCCATCAGTTAAAACTACTCACAGTGACAGCTCTCTTACAACAGAAACATTCAGGGAAGAGCTGCTATTCATCTCTCTCCCTCTTATGATCTGATATTTCCCCCCCCCCCCCCTTTTTTCCTCTTCATTTCCCTTTTTCTTCACCTTTTCTCACTCTGTCACCTGAACCCCATCCCTCTGCGTGACGGTGGTTGTCTAACCCGCTGTGTCAACCCCCTCCCCTCTCCCCAAAATGTTGCCGCCGGCGGATGCACCACTTTATCATGGTGGCTATTACATCATCATCACGTCCGGTGGCTCCACACGTTCAAATTATACTTGCAATGCGTGTATACAGGCAGGGATAGGGGGAAGTATTTGGAAAATGGACTCAGTTTACAGTAAAACATCACTGCTTTCCCATTTAAAGACCTGTTTTTGCATAAAATACATCCAAATGTGGGTAATGTGGTTTTATGACAACCGATATGGGAATAAGAACTCCATGTTTGGCATGCAGATGCTTCTTCGCATTCAGAAGCTGACACGTAGCATTTCACTGAGTATGAGGCACAACAGGAAATGCACTCATGCAGGCATGAGTCGATCGATCGATTTCACTGATTGATGTGTTATACTGCTGAGCTACAGATTTTCAACAAAGTCACTGGGGGGGGGGCGGGGCAGGTAGGGCAAATGCAAGAGTTCTTCGTGCTTCTATTTACTCCAAATTCTCCACCATATGGATACAATGAATTCTGCCTACAAGATTATGAGATATGTTGCGTGCAATCGTCAGTTCGATATGAGGGTGGTGCTGGAGGAAAGCACCACCATTCACAAAGTACCCCAAATGGAAATGGTTAATCCTCTGGGGAGCTTGAATGTGCTCAGCAATACCATAGCACAACTAAAAAAGTTGTTTTTGAAGGTGGTGCTAGAGGAGAGGTTACTTGGATGGAAGATCCATCCTCTGGGAACTATGAATATCCACAGCAATTTTTCATTGCAGTCTGGGCAGTGGTGATTAAGATATCTTGCTTAGGACCATGAAAGCCAGCTGGAATGATGGAACATTGCCATTTCAGGTTGGTAATTTGAAGTAACCAGTAGTAGACCATGACCATAGGATTGTATGTATGAGCAAAATCGAACAAAAACGGAGGAGGAAATAAACAGGATTTCGGGAAGTAATTAAACCTAAAGAACAAGTGATTCATAGATACATGGAGGCACTCTGCTGTTTGACTTGAGTTGAAAGAAAATGGTTTTTGAAAAAGATTCAAAAAGGTTGCAACGACACGAAAGAGGGCAGGCATGGTGTGACTATAACAAAGATGAGGTGTTGGGCCATGTATGTAAACCCATTCAAGTGTGAAGATGTGGACAAGATAACGGGGAAACATGAAAAGGACGAGACAGCGTCAAACTGTAGAAAGTGTGAGTTGATAGCAGTTCAACCAAGACATTTGAAGGACATTTTTGAGCTGTTTGACCATGACAAGAAGCCACTGAGCACAAATTGACGATAATTATTTGAGTTAAATGATTCATTACATAGGTCTTCAGAAAAAAAGAAAAGAAAAAAAAAACAGAACTTGGACGAAAAGTTGAATATTCACACTAAGAAAATGACAGCCATGAAGCTGAAGATGAAACGGAGTTAATGACTTACACAAAGGAAGCTACATTGGAGGCAAATGTGAAACAGATCAAAAGAGGCAGAGCAGGAGGTGGAGGACATAGGAAAGCAAGGAGAGAATAGATGAGGGTGAGTGAAGATGAAAAAAAAAAAAAAAAGATGGAGGAGGAGAAAAAGGGAGCTGAAGCAGAGGCCAGCTGAAAGACAAAACAAGGTTAAAGAAGGGTAAGGACGGCTCGTATTCACCAGTAGTTACACCAAGACCAGCCCCCTTTTGAGCAAACGTTCAGTTAGTGCAGCAAGGCGAAAGTAAGGGTATGCAGTGGTGAATAGGAATGGAACATGTCCACCTTAAATGCTGGAAAACAGAGCTCGCATCCTATCATATCATCCATACACTAACCTGAGTTCGCTTTCTTGCCAAGAGTTAGATGAGAAGGCCGACGCCGCTCTCAAGTCGGTTTCGTTGAGCACGGAGCTCGAGCCAGGAGCCAATCACCATAGCTTTGCACAAAGACTGGAAGTAGGGGGGAAACAGCTATCCTGGCTCTGTCCAAATGTGACGAAATGTGCCTACCAGCACCTCTAAAGCTCATCAGTTAACACGTTATATGTCTTGCTTGTTTAATCCATTCGCCAAAGTGTTACTGACAACAATTTTACTGGTGGTTATGTGCTGGCAATCAGCAGAGACTCTAGAAGTTACTGGTCCCGGGCCAAGAAATAGCTCAGCACATAACCCCAGAAACATGATCCTTAATCTCAACCAAGTAACATTCAAAAGCATTGTCATAGATTGTAATCCAATATCAATGTTCTGTTTGGCGAGTGTCTTACTCAAACAACAATTTCGCAAGTGAAGAATTTGTGCACAGCTGACTTTGGCTTAGTTAAAACAGTAGTGCCTAGTCAATTCACCTCAAAACACCTAAACATGCTTCTGTTTACCTGACAAGGACCTCTTGTGGCAGTGTTAAGCACGATTCTGGTCTGTTAACAACAAAAGGTGCAAGTATTGTGACAGTAGGTGGGAATGCATCCACCAGTTTTGCATGCGCATCGTCAATGTGTGCATAAACAACCTTAATATCGCAAAAATTGTCTGAGGTATAAAAGTTGGTGTATAGATAAAAGTGCAGTGGAAACAGACTTTGCAAATACATCCCGATGTACATGAAGCATGCGACGGAAACCTCAGATTTGTGCGGGGCGAATCCTTACGTAGAAGCCATATGAATTGGATGTTGGAACTAGCTACCTAGCCTAGCAGCCTACCACTACGTCACACATTTCGTTGCTCTGATTGGTTGTAGCGCCCAGAGGCATTTTGGCCAGGCTAAAAGGAGTCTGTACCCTTCCTCAAATTAATACATTTTCAGTTTCAGGTTTGACTGGTGCTCATTTGATTACATTATCTTGTTGCGACCTCGTCTTCTGCAATGGTTAACGGCACCCAACAGGAGGATTAGTTCCACCAGTTGTTTTCTCGACGAACCAACTCCTAATAATCGCACGACCATAGCGGATGGAAATGCTCGTTAAGTCGCATTTTCTTTGGCAGATTTTCTAGGAATTCCATAAAAATGTGCGTTAGAGTTGCATGAAAACTGAGCAATTGAAATAAAGGCTCAAAACCTCATAGGGAGGAGGTCGGGATGGATGGATGGGTCAAGGTGATGTGTGACTTTAACGTGTGAGACAAAGTCAAAGTTGGTTTCTTTTAATCATGACCACAATCATCATCTTAAACAATAACTTTTTGTGTAACCCTAACCCTCTGTAACCGTACATGTTTCAGATAAAAAAAAGTAAAATGTGCTAAACTTAATGAAGGCCAGTATTTACTGATATACGTACTTTCACAACTTCATGGTGAAGTTTTATGGTGAAGTATCCTCCAGCTTCAGTTTGAGTTGGGTGAATGTGGCTTATGAGGACCACATAGACCACATGTGGTGAAAAAAAGTCTTCGCTCTCAGATACATGCGCAGCAAGCACCTGGTAAATGATACGGTTTTATCTCTCATGTCAGAGATGCACAACACAAACCCAGTGATCTTCCCTATTGTAAAACAAATGGGATGAGAAGTTGATGCAAACCCAACCTGTCATTCGACAGTAAAGGGGAAAAGAAGATGGGGGGTAGTAAAAAAGAGATGCCTAACGGCTGTACAGATGTCTAGCAGTGGTTATATATGAGGGATCCGGGAAAGCGGTGGTGTGAGCTGCCAGACAGCGGCTAAGTGATTAGGGACGTGTGGCGTAACCCTGCGCCATATTTAGCCGCGGCGGGGCGCCCGTCCCCTGCCATCTCCCCGAGGCCCAGCGCCAGATGTCGAAAGCTGCTGCGGCACGCCTGGCAGAGCAGGTTGGCAGCAGGGTAGCACAGCAAGCCTGGGTACAGTGAGGATAACACCACCAACCCCGCCAACTGCCTTCCATCCACTCATGAGCAGAAATACACACTTACGGTTTGGATCAGTACAGGGACAACGGCAGTTTACATTTAGAAAAGTTATGGGCAGATTGGTGTGGTCCACTTCTGATATGAGATTTTTTTTTTACTGATGTTTGACTAATTACATTTTTGAAATAGGGGGAGCTCATTCTTTAATTGATTTTCATGAGATATTTGTATATTTTGTTAGAATGACACGTCAGTCTGAATTCGTTCCGAGCAGCTAGGAAGCAGCAAGCCGGTTTGCGCTTATCCTGAGGCCTGAGATAAAATTGAAAAATGACAGAAAGACCTCGAGTCTCAGCCATCACGCAAACACGCAAATGCATTTTTGCATATGTTGCAAGCTCTGTACCTCTGTACAGTTAGAATACTGGTTGTTTGTGGCAAATAAAACAGGCACTGCACAAACAGTCTACTAGTCAAATTTGCGCACATAGACTGAGGCGATAATTAGCTTCAACATATCTGGTGATGTCCGTCCTGACCTTTCATCTGGCACCACCATCACGCCAAAATGTCCATTTGTACAGTAGAAATATCGGGTTGCCGTGGTATTTGCTGAGCACATTTATGCTTCCCACAGGAGGAATGAATTGATTGCAATGACGCCATGCCAGGCATCCTACCTATTGGTATTGGTGGTAATATAATCCTCAACAGTTTCTTTTCCTTCCTGGATTGCCATACAATTTGGTATGGATGTTAGTGGTCGTGATCATCGTCTACATTGGATAAAATATTTTGTTTTATTATAACCCCTTGACCAACTGCCACCTACAGGACAAACCAATTTCACCCCATTGTTGACAACAAGAGCAACATCTTCCCTCCAACACATTTCTGTTGTGGGTTCTGATGAAGTACAATAAACCATGACTTTGAGTCTTGTGTACCCTGTGTTTAACATCATTTGAATGGTCTTATGGCTGCTCAAAAAGTGGTTTATCAGCATTCGCTGAGCATTTTGAGCCATTATTGGCCAAGAAATCAGCTATAATATCGCTATGGCTTTAATTGCAAAAATAACAATCAGATTTCAAAAATCCCCATCACTTGAACCCTAATAAACATGTTTAGGCAGACATCCACACACACAGCCTTAACTCACTGATCTCCCTGCAGATGCTGCGCTAACAAGTGTCCCCCAATTAGTCATTCTCTCTATCTCTGCCTGCTCCCCCTTTTTTGTTCTTTCTTTCTCACTCTAGGACACTCCGCCGGAGGCTGACCAAGATAAAGTTTTGACTGGCAGGACCATTTGTTTTAATCAGGTGTTTGCAGACGCTTCCCTGACCTCCATTAGTTGAAGTTTTAATTGAAATTAACCCCCACTACTACCCCAATTAACCCACGTCCCCCCTGACTGGCGCTCGCCCTCGTCCCGAGCATCTGTTTCGGGGCGGGGGGAATGGGAGTCAGAGCGGGAAACCGGAGGGGAGGGGGGGTTAGCGCCACCGCAGAGAATGGCGTGTTGTCACCCGAGGAGAGGCGGCATCACATCAAGTGCATGCCGACTGTGCCTGGCTCGCCATGAAGCCCCGGGGGGCCTTCTGTCTCTCTGTCTACAACATCCCGGCAGCGAGGCTACACATGGCTTAGTCTTGGCCAGCAGGTGGTAGGGGTGGTAGGTACAGGGATGAGCCCAAACACAGGAGAGGAGGATGAAGATGTCCCATGGGGGGGAAAAGAGTCACCGAAAGCAAAGATGGGAAAGTTGGAAAGATGAGAGAGTGCAGAAGTAGTAGAGGATGGGGGTAGAGCGGGATGGGGAGAGGGAGGGAGGTGGTAATTACTGTACAGCGTGCTTTCTATCTTAAGCCCACCTGCTGGAGATAAGAGTGTGTGGATAGAGTGCAGAGTGTGTGTGTGTGTGTATAGCCTCCAGGACCTGTTTCTTTGCGTGTGGAAGGTCTAGAGTAAGGAAGCTGTCAAAGTGGCCCCTCCAGCTCAGAGCTGAGACTATTGAGTGTGTACACATGCTGGAGTATCTTTGTTTGGCCTTTCTTCATGCCCAAAAAGTATTTGTATAATTAGAGCTTTAAAGTGCCTAGAAGTACAATCAGTGTGACATTAAAACTACTGTACTGTATGGACCACTATTGGGGCAGCAGCAGTTTAAAGGAATACTCCACTGAAAATCTATATTGTGAGTGTCAAATACACATAAACTGTGTGCTTGAAAAGTGGCTCTGAAAAGTTAGAATTTTGCTCTTTTTCTCAGGGGACCGCAGTTGCAGTCAGTCAGTTTTTTTTTTTCTCACAGCAGTTACAGTGGATTCCAACAGTGGCCCAGAGTGATGGAAAGAATTACATTATTTTCGATGGAGAATTCGTTTAAATGTGTATTCTCAGTTGAGAAAGATATGGCTGAAACGCAAAAACTGTACCACTGGAATTCAGATTCAGAGAGTTGATTAAATTTGCTACATGTAGCATTTAACATCAATAAATCCACATTCAATGTAACTACATTTACTGAATTACTGGTACAATTTTGGAGGCATTAAGTATCCTATTACCATATGCTACTTTATATATTTGTTTGACTGCTTTAGTGTTCATTTGCAGAATGAGATACATAAAAAACTGTGTTTATAAAATACGCTAACTTTACTTCAACCAACTACAACATTAAAATGAGGCTATATTAATCAGTTAATAATAATAATAATAATATAATTTAACTTTAATATCATACAATTATATAACAATGGAAGGTGTCATGCTCATGTATAATAAGTCAGTTCACTGTGGATACTTGAAGTACTCATAATACATTTGTACTTTTACTTACTAGTGCCATTTCGAACGCTGGACATTTACTTGTAATGGAGTACTTTTATAAGGGTGGTGTTGTTAGTAAATGAAAATGAATACCTCTTCCACCAATGTCATTTTGAGACATTAGTCTAATAACCATAAAGAACCAAGACAATCTGCGCCATAAACTGATTTTAGGATGTCACTCATTTTAAAAAACTATATAGATGTTGAAGTTGGGAAGTCCTTATACTCACAGGGTCAAAACCCAGATAACATCACTAACAGCCTTGTGATTTAGCATTGATTTAATATGACACAGCTTGCTAGCTAGGGGCATTTTTCAGTTTTCATGCACTATAATTAGTCTAAATGTCCAAATTGCCGTCACCCCAATACAATGGAGGTGAATGGAATGGCGCCCTGGTGGCACATAGGTTTAAGGCTCACACCATGAACTGCAACTTCCTCTATTTGAGTATATAGCCGGCAATTACAGCCCCAGAGTCATGTGAATACTTTTGGAAATAGATGTTTAGAAAGATGTTGCCGTTACATTTCTTTAAATACAAATTTTCAATACAACTCACCTTCATTGTATTGGAGTGAAAGCAAGGATTTCAGAGATGGATATTTCAAAGCCTGGTCATATAGATGTTTGATTTTGTAGGACTACAATAGAATGCTTATGCAGTAAGGCTACATGAATCAAAGTCCATCCCTCATCATTGACTTGCTGACTGAAACATCCATGCAAAGAAGAACACTAATGCCCTCTACAAGAAGGGCCAGAGCCCTTGAATGGGAGTACTAGTACTGTATAATTTTCCTCCCCGGGGATCAATAAAGTATTTCTGATTCTGATACTGAAACAAAAGGATGCTCAACAGGAAGCACACACAGCTCCCGCTGACGCACACCATATGGTTGTTGGTGGGGATGGTGGTAGCTGTGGTGACGATCGGGTGCCTTAACAAAGACCATCATTTCCCTGCCCTTCACCTGAGATGAGAAGAATCAAGAAGAGAAGGTGGGAGCTTAGGTTGGGAAGGAAAGGAAAGGGGCTGTATGGGGATGGTGAAGGACAAAAAGGCAAAGAACTTGGCCCCTGCCTACTGTCACCATCCAGAGCCATCCCTCATGTACGACCCCCCAATGGTTGCTTGTCCATCCTCCACCTACACATAGGAACTGTGCCACTGTAGGTCTCTGGTCTCCAGCCAGACCCTGCGTATGACGCGGCCCATTGGTGTGTATGTGCGTGCGTGTGTCGGGCTGGGGGATGTGGCGTGTCAGTCCCAGGGTGGCGTATACCCTTGAGCAAGGTGGTCTTTGGCTCTCTCCTTGGCTTGGCTAATCACCAGTTTTGCCATTAGCATCATAAATGAGCGTAAAAGAAGTGCCTTTGTTATATCGCAATCAAAATACTACACAAGGGTTTACTTACAGGTAAATTCAAATGTACAGAACATGTACGGAACAAATAACTACCCCTGTGGAATCCCCTCATAATTATCTAAAGGCACAAATCCCTTCTGATGTTACTCTCTTTAACGACCTGTTGCATGGGCAGAGAAAACCTAGACACAGCAGGGGGTCTAGTGTCATTCTCCCCCAGCAATTATTTCTCTGGAAAATACATACGACAGTACCATTTTAAAAGCTGTACGAGCGAGTCAATTGTCTTCTCAAGAAGGCAGCGCTGTGGAAGAGATTTTGTGCAGAAGGCGACTTCAGCCGTTTCCCTCAGGTTGATGGCATCATGTCCACTGAGCAGACACAGACAGACAAGACACCATAGCAAGAACTTTATTTATATAGCACATTTCATTCCAGGTGGAAGCACAACGTGCCGCACGGAACTCGAGCCACCACAGAAGGTGCAGCCACAAACTCTATGTGGAACATTAAACACAATCAAAACAGACCCTTAAATAATATATCCAAGCGTAAACCATTAAGAAAGTAAGACTAATAAAAACGAATAAATTTAAAAGAAAAAATAAATAATAAATAAGTAAGACTGGCAACCGACCAGTGAACCAGTAAAGCGGACTACTGAAAGGCGCTTTTTCAGTTTAGTTTTACTAAGACTACAGCATTGGAGCATACCTAACATGAGGTAAGGTGTTCCGGCGGCTTGGAGCGTAAAAACTAAAAGGCAGTTTCACCAATGTTCTTGGAGACCTGGAGAACAACCAAGCGGCCTGTTCCAGATGACCTGAGGGATCTCACTGGTTCATAGCTCAGAAGCACGTCAGAAAGATATTGGGGTGCCAGACCATGTAGGGCCAGACCATGTAGGTCCTTAAAAACGAGCATTCAAATTTTAGATTAATTCTAAAACTTTACTGGAAGCCAGTATAACGAAAATTAAAGTTAAAACTCTAGCAGCTGTATTTTGGAGTAGCTGCAGTTGATCAAGATGGTTTTTTTAGCTATCCCAGTGAGCAGCGCGATAAAAGCGTGGACTAGTTTTTCAGCGTCGTGCCTTTGCAACATTTCTTAAATAATAAAATCTGGTTTAATAATACTATTAATGTGGCTCTGAAAAGTGAGGTCAGCCTCCAGAATGACGACAAGGTTTCTGACCTCTGTGAGACTTTCGAGAGATAGTTGGCTAACGCAATTGCCAACTTCAAAACGTAATTCCCACACCTAAATTGAAAAGTCAGAGCAGCTGGACAGAAGCCCATTTACAGTGTCCAAAACCAGCTGCGTTTCGCCAACGGTTCACCTCAGGGAGGAGTTACTGACAAGGGTTTTGGGTGCGCGAGGAGGGAGAACCCTGAGCTAGGGAAATGAGCTCTTGGACATTTACTGCTGCGGGATCCACATACTCGCGTGAAACTTAATTCTCGGCGATGGCTCAGACAAAAACGAAACAAAGAAAGACTCTGCCATGCCCTTGAAAATTTCCTCACAACAGCGGTAGACTGAAAACAATACTTGTTTGCCGTTATTCTTTTGTTTGTAGCACAGTGCATTGAGGTCAAAACCGACTGGGATGTCATAAATTAACTCGACACTGACAAATTGTAGGCTATTTGAAATAAATCTGCTCAGGAGGCACTAAATACAACTCCATTTCTTATTTGTAATGTCACTTATTCATTCATTGCATCATATGCTATGGTTTTCTCTTGCAGTTCTCTAAGCAAGTTGTAGTCTTTTGATAAAAGGGGGTACTTGGATTCAGAAATCCGGGTACTGAAGCCAAAAAAAGTTTGAGAACCACTGGTTTAGAATGCAGAACTTTGCTGGGGATTGTAGTGCAGCCTGTGGGCCTGGCCTTAAGTTTGACACATGTGCTACAGGGTGACCGTATTGAGAGAATGGTGGCGTAATCCAATAAAGACAGCGTCAAAGAACTGAGCGTTAATTGTGGGCTGTGTCCATCCCTGTATTCAACCTTCTTGGTGTCGTCCAGCAGTCCTATAAGTCAATGATTCCAAACCTTACAAGTACATAATGTCTACTTGCAATTCCTCACTATAGTTTATGGCCTCAGTGTAGACCCTGCTACCAAATAGCAAATAACAAATAGAATACTAAATTTCAGCTGACAGGGAGCAGGCGAGAATCAAAAAGTCTTGAGATCCAAAACACTGGTAATGTGGGGAGAAACAAGGACGCAGGAAGCCAAGACATAAAACACACAGCACCATAACGTACGACAAACTGGCCAAGAACGAAGCAAGTGAACTGGTATAAGTAGTGATGGGTGATTAAAGGGAACGAGGTGCAGGCGAGCGGGTGACTGCGGTGCTGATGAGGGAAACGGTAACAGGTGTGTGGGTGAACGAGGACGGCAGGTTGGCAGGAGTTGAGGGAAAGAACGTGGCCTGGGAGAGGTGGGCGGGGGGCCAGAGACGGGGGCCGAGGGGAACTGAGGAACTGTGACAACAAGCCGTTTTTATTACATTGCTGCGCATTGGCCTGCTTGAACCCGTTACTCAAAGTAGACTTACTTGACAACAACACGCTCCCGCCAGCGTTTGTAACATTGCAACTTTAAGACCTTAGACACACAAGTGCACAGGGACGCCAAATCTTCGATCTCTCCCTCACCTGGTTTGCTTTGGAATGTGCTGACAACTGCCTTTGTCGATCGGATGTGTCCACTTTGGGCATGTCGTCCTGCTAATAGGGCCCCCCCGCCCCCCCAATCAGAAATCTCATATAAGGATCATTTTGGAAGGCAATGACAAATCTCCATGACAGAGAAGAAGAAAGCTGCTACTCAATAAAAAGAGCACAGAGGGTTGAATGTTGTTTAAGGTCGGCCGGTTGAGGCAGATCCATGCACGGTTTATGTGAACCTCCTGCACGCACAAAAACACACACACACACACACACACACCTTTACTATTTAATAGATGAACTTACCTGCAGATGCTTTCCCTGTTTTCGGAATGAGTCCCAATCAGGGGTTCCCATCGCTGCGGCTACATTCATCGAGGAACAAATTACAGTTGGGGATTAGGATTGGGAAGGGGGGGGGGGAGGGACAACCCAGTGTTTTATCAGTAGGGCTGTGTTCGGTCTGCCGAGCCGCTTATATTTCAGGTAAACATAATCCAGAATCGGCTCTGGCGGGGGTAGATTCAATTAAGATACAGAGACAACTTTGTTAATGCGGCCGTATCTTAATACCCTGGCCACAGCTTGTAATGAATCTGGGCTCAGGGGTGGGAGCTGGGAGTCGGGGACAAGGGAAGAGGACTGAGTGTGACAGTATCCTGTGGCGGTGGCTGCTACTGTACGGGTGGGGAAACTCAGAAATGCTGTTTGTCTTAATGCACATCAGCTATTGATTTGATTACAAAAGAGCACTTCTGACAATATATGTGTTTCCCAGATATTTTTTTTTTTTTTTATCAAAGAATCAGGCTTTTACGTATTCAAAACCTTTTAATGCACAACATGGGTCAAAAAAATATTTTGTTTTATTATTATAAGTCATTATTAATTCATTTCTCCGTCTTGCTCTGTGGTGAAAAAAAAAAATGTTGTATACACATCTAACTGAAACTTTCATACATGGGTCAAAAACAACATGGAAGTTAACAGTATAATTTTTTAAAAAGAGACTTGACTATGCGAAAAGCAAGTCATACTTTTGTTGTTTCATTTGTGACTTTCCAACGTTGAAAAGAAACACTAGAGAAGCGCCCTCTCGATGATAAAACGTGATAAAGTGCTCTCCGGTGTTCCCTCCCAGTGGAGACACCACGATGAGTGATGGAGAAACCTTCTGCACTCTGGTGCCCTGTGATGCCGCTGGTCCCCTTTTTATTTTACTCGCCCCCTGCCCCTCAGACAGCCCGAGTCCGCCACTGGATCTAGATATCAATTTTCATTACCATTAAGACGGTTGTGAACAATAATGATTTAAAAAAAAAACAAAAAAAAACGCAATTTCCACGTGTATTTCTTTGTTGGTTTCTCATCACAATCATAAGAAAAACCACTGTTGTGTGTTTGTGCTACGATCCCTGCACATTTTGAACACTGATAAAAAAACTGTGCTGTTGCAAAGCCCTGGCCATCTTGTCATTTAACTGCAGAACACTTTGGATGTCCTATCTCCTGACACTCATTGTGGCATCATACAATGGATTACATACAGTCTCTCTCTCTCTCTCTGGCTGAAACACCATAGGTCAACAGCCAGCTTTTACAACAGCTAGTTAGCTCAAACAACAGGTCACAATTCACGCTTTTTAACATATAACTATGTTTACTCGCATCTTTCCGACCACACACACATTTACGGAATGATGTATGGGTTCACGGTGTCTATTCTGAGGCGAGAAGTACAATAAAACTTCAAGGTGTAACAACAATCAACAGCAATTCCACTGAGAATACATACGGGTCATTTTTTCGACCCATGTTACAAAAATGTATCGAATGAAAAAATAAAATGAAATAACATTAAGTGTTTGTGATGTTCAAAAAAACCCGACTTAGTTGAAAATATTGAGAAATAAAATGCGTAACGTGCAAAGATAAAAATCACTTTTGACCCATGTTGTGCATCAGAGGGTGAAACAAATTGGTGTTAGATTTCAACCAGTCCTTGTCAAAGGACTTCTTACAATGTACTAAATAAAATAAAGTTTTATGGACAAAAAAAAACAGAATTCCCAAAGTTCCGTAATCCCAAAAGGATCAACGTTATAAAAGGAAAATCCTGCAATCCTTATCACACGACAGCCATAAAGCACATAAGTGTTCATTGTCGCAGACTATACTATTGCGGGTTCAATTGGATGTATTCACACGCAGAATACATTCCATACAGAGAAAGACACATGTTGTTTTATTGGTCCAATGTCCTATTCTTAACTGCAGAAAAAGACATAAGCCGGCGTGTCCAATTCAAACATACTTTGCCCATTTTCATAGGAAGCAGTGGCATTAGGATATTAACTGACCAGGCTATTTACTTCAAGTCTGCTGGGACTGTTAATGTGAGTCACAACCGCTCAAAGCTAGTCAACTCTGGACGTCAGAACTGAAGCCCAAAGCAAGTCTTTGTCCTAAAAGACACAGTCAAACTAGCTAATTTTTCCCACCCATGCAGAATCAACAATTTGACACCATCTGATTTAGGACTGATGGCGACACTGAATAGCATCTACAAGAGCTGCTCAGTCACAAAGTCTTTTTCGGTCTTTCAGCCTGGGTCACGAGCTCAACAATCCCTCTTCAGTATCAGCTGAGAGACAGCCACCCGGAGACCCATGTGGTGAACAGACCGCCTAACCAGAGCATATCTCATCCCTCTGGATGTTAATATTTATTGACGGCACTAGGCTGGTGTTAGAACATTAAAAAGGGGATCGGGAAGAAGGGCTCTGCGGACTTAAGCCCTAGGAGGCCACAGCGACTCAAAGTCTTATTCAGATGATGTGCCGTGAGATGCTTGTCCTTGAAAAAAGGGAATTAGTGTCTGTGGAAGTCAAAGGGAAAATGGAGGGAGAGAAAAAGAGTAAGGGGCGGCTGAGAAAGACAGGAAGAGAATGTGTTTGACAGGAAAATGTGTGTGTGTGTGTGTGTGTGTGTGGATTTCTGAATGTGTGTTTGCATGCATATTTGTGCACATGCCCGAGCGAGATAGAGGAAAACATATAAAGGAGGGGAAAGAAAGGCGAAGCAGGACTTCTTCAGGCGGGGAGAGATGATGCAAAGAGCACAGGCTGGTACAAAAGTGTTACCACAGGACGCAGTAGACAATCCCCTCTCCAGGAAACGCAGATCAAAGAGGATTTAAGTAGTCAAGACTTGTTCCATGCGGTTCCAAGCAGCAGCCTCGACCCCGTAGCCATACTTTTCCTCCCTGCGCTGAGATCAGTTAGGGTGGGTGACGAAGCTCTGGAACTGAGTCACGGCAAAATTTGATGGAGAGGCCCCGGCATTCCTGAGGAGCGGCGAGACTCTCCAACATTGTGAGGTCTTTTTTGTAGGGGTTTGCGTGTCATGAAAATACATTTTAGTCATGTTTTTGTTCGGCCGAGACAAGACTTTGTGCTGCGGTTTTGAGCACTGCTTTTCCGTCACATATTATAAAAAGAAATGTCCTTCCCTTAAAGTCCTCTGTCATTGGAATTTGCATACCCTTTAAGACATTTCAGCAGCTGCTTCGTGAACAGCTTTATTAATTTACTTCTCCTGGTGTTGCAACAGCAATGCCTGATGAGTTCACCAGGAAAAAAATCAAGCATTGCAATGCCTGTTGTCCACTTTGTAAACTGGCAAGGCTCACCTGACATTTACTTGAGACACATGTAATTCAATTCAATTCAGTCCAATACAAAAAAAAAAAAAAAAAGACACTATGACTGGCAAAAAACACCAATTACTTTTTTTTTTTTTCTTTTTCCAACTTTCCAACATCATATTTGTCTAACCGTCCACTGTAATCAGTTTCTGAATACACAAGGTGAAGAAAATGTCATTTAGTTGGGAAATCACGATTTGTTTAAACAGTTGTCCACAAAAATAGTAAGCCAATAATTAGACTTAATTGCCTTTTTGGTTCTCTCTTCTTTTTTTTTAACTTTCATTTAGCACGACAGTGTTTGCATGTCGACAGACTTCTGTTTGGGCGAGGGGTTTTAGACGCGTTGGAGATGAGTTATTTTGTTTTGTTTTTTCCGCATCTGTCCTGCCAAGGTCATTTTTTGGTCGACACAGAAGCTGCAGCAGTGATTTTGCCTGGACTTAGCTAGGAAGCTAGCTACGTCCATTATTAATCCCACCTACAAATCTCTGATTGGGGAAAAAAAGCTGCTAACAAGCGCAACAATGAACACATTTTGAGGTCAGGAGCCTGGCTCCAAAACTAGGGTGGTTATGCTCTGCTAAAAATATCATAATGTGATGTGACATCTTCGTCCACCAATCTTACTGATCACCTTTTAAAGCACGTCGTGGTTCAGCTCCCAATTACATTTGTTTTTTCTCTTCTCGTATTTTTGGGGTATTTTATTTCATTTTTATTATATAGAAATGGAGCCAGTTGCTTTCCTGCGCTGCTGAATCAAATGCATTTCCTGACATTCAAACTACACGTTATAAGAGACATTTTAAGTACATGTACCCTGAAAACACACATTCATTTCTCTCACGCTACCCAAAGGAGGCTGGCTTTAAATAGCGGAGACAGCGTAAGACGTCTGCATTAGAAACAAGAGGCGGCAGGAGATTACACATCTGCACCGCCTCACTTTTCACAGAAGACTCTGTTCGGTTTGGCACAGGCTGGCAGGACAGCACCGAGATAGAGCCGAGTATGAGGGCTGAGGCTGCAACAGAAACACAGATAGTGAACAAGTGAGACAGCTGAAAAGGCTGATAGAGACAGTGTAATGCTGGGAGAGGGGGAGCCAACAGAGTGCATAGCCACAGTGGAGGTAGACACGTGTAAGAGGGAAGGAGTAAGTGGGTGATTTGTTATTTGTCTTGATCCGTGGTGTGATCACAGACAGTCAGTTCATTCCCGTGAGAGGGTAGAGCAGTGACAGTGGTGGTGGCGTGTTGGTGTGAATGGCCCATCAGCACCATAGGGAGAAAGATGCCAGTCTCACTTCTCTACTGTACAAATCCCCAGGAGTGCCATATAAACCACCATCCTTTCCAATGTCGTCCACAGTAAATCCAAGAAAACCTTTGTCGAAGTCCGTTTCAGATCAATTGCCGTTAAATTTGATATTCGAGACATTCCGTGTTCCCCTCAGGGTGAATTGTAATAACTTTCAATCGACTTTTTATCGAGCACCTTCATCAGGTTAAACTTTTTATTTCGTCGGATACTCTCGTGACAGTTCGGTCAACCTCAGCTGAGCTTTGTGATTAGTGCTAATTAGTTAGTTAGTGTTAGTATGCCAACACTAACAAACTAAGATGGTGAACATGGTTAGCATCATATCAGCTAAACAGCATGTCGGCAAGCTCAAAACGCCGCCGGGATTGGCTTCCGAAACTACTTGTGATGTCACAAATCACGCTTGTAGGGCCCACCCCTGAAGATGGGATTTTCAATGAGCACATAGAAACGTTCCACATCCATCCTTCCTTCCTTCTTCTGCCAAACTCTACACATGTATCATTCTGTACAGTGAAGCTCAAATGCAAGAAGGAGCAAGAAGAAAAACATATTTTTTGAGTGGAGGGAAACTTTAATATATATATATATATATGCTTAATTTCCTCTCCAGCCTTCACATTCTTACCTTCTACAGTTTTCTTTCTATGTCAAACTTTAACATTGTAACATTTCCCAAATTGACCATTACAAAAAAAGATTAATATGAGCATTATTGGATACGCCACCTCTGTGATTAGGTTTGGTTAAGTTAGATGTTAGCTACACGGCGTCTATGGTGTCAAAGTCGCAGACGTTGCACGTCTAACCATCCGCCCTGACCTCTTCCCAAAGAGGTTTTGCAGCACCTTTAGCAACATTGTGCTACTTTCACACTTGCTTCTGAGAGAGGACATGCAATCAATATCCTTAATATGTGCATGGCCCAATGAGGTAATCGCTTAGGAAAGCGTTAACGCAGTATTTGAACAAATGGCTGATGCCGACAGTCTCTTGTAGGTGTTCTCTCCATGTTAGGATCAAAGGTGCACAACCTGCTATAGGGAGGGAGAGAACATGTGGCTAAGTCAAAGGTTTGCTGGATTATTCCGCAGACTGTCACAAATGACAAAAACAAAGCGTTGAGGAGTAACTGTATTGTGTGGTACGGGTTCAAGGGTTCATTTAATGGCCATTTTACAAAACAAAACAAGGTTGTATGACAAAATGTACGCTTGTAGTCCCTTTATGCTACACACAAGCAACAGAGAGCAAAAAACTTTTTTTTTAAACGTCTCACAGCCTGGGGAAAGAAGCTGCTCTGGAGCCTGGTGGTACGGCACCGGATACTTCTATATCGTTCGCCAGGCGGCAGCAACGTTAAACAGGCCGTGGCTGGGTGGGTGTTGTCTCTCAGTATTCTGATACTCGGGTAGACGGGTACCAATGATGTTCTGGGCAGTTTTAGACACCCGCTGCAGAGAACTCCTGTCCTGGGCCGCGCACATTCCGTGCCAATTTGTAATCTTTCAAGTCAGCATGCTTTCTATTGCTCCTGTTGACGAGAACCTGGCACCGTAATTTAGCTCTCTCTTCAATTTGCTTGAGAAGCACAGCTGTTTCTGAGCTGTCTTAACCGGGGTGGAGATGTGAGCTGACCATGACAGGTTCTCTGTGATGCTGATTCCCAGGAACCTGAAAGTGTTCACCTGCTCTGTCTCAGCTCCACTGATGTAGACAGGGGTGTGTGTGTGTGTGTGTGTGTCTTCTCCTCTGAAATCAACGGTCGGCGCCTTGGTTTCGCTGACGTTGAGCAGCAGGTTGTTCTCTGTGCGCCGCTCCGCAAGACTGATGGTTTCCTCCCGATACGAAGTCTCATCGTTGTTTGTAATGCGTCCGGTGATGGTTGATAATAGTTCGGCCAAATTCTACTTTCATGGACAGTGTTTTTTTTTACAACAGCCTATATGTTAACATATGACATGATAATACCGGCATTTTTTTTTTTATACTAAAATATTCTCTGTGGCAACATGTACCTGAGCATGAGCACCAGTGAAAACAATCATAAAGTCACATTATGGTGAGATTTTTACTCTACAATAATTGTCCAGTTTATTTTATGAGATACACACACACACACACACACACACGTCCAACACCAGCTTATCTACTTTTGTCCCCATCTCCGGGATGAGAAGGGGCCACCCCCCCCCCCGTGCACAGGCTTCTTCAAACCCTGCATGTGTCAACTTATTCACAGAGCACTCCATTTGTAAGAAACCATGCCTGGATCCTCCTTAACCCCCACTGTGAGCTCCTCCAAGCCCAGGAGAGAGAGGGCAGAATCTCCCTCAGTGTGACAGGCTCGTTCTCCGTTGCTTCCCCCAGGTGTTATCCTCTGAAAGCAAACCCCCGGGACATCACTCCACCTCCCCTACATAAGGGAGGCGATCCCATCACATGGAGACAGAGGGAGACAAGGGACACATCCCACGCCTCTTTCACGCTAGTTGCTGGCAAAGACGCTTCAGCCAGTTGTAGGGTTCAGGATGACGACAAAGATCACACGTGGCCCTAATCAGAGTACTTGTATAGCATTACCTGGGCTTCCCCGCCCACCCCCTCACCTGGCTCCACTTTCCCTCGTCAGCCGTGCCGTACTTAAGCAGCCCTTTCCCACTCACTCCTTGTCAGTTCTTCATGCAGCTACCTCTGCCACCCAACATTAAGCCAAGATCGAGAGAATTCATTACAAATCAACCCCTCACCCCATTTCCTATGCCCCCACCCAAACCCTGCTTAAACTGCTTGCATCCTGTAATCCGACAGATTAATGGCAGAGCATGAAATGTGGCGTTTACGTCGACAAAAGTTAAATGTTGTAGGGAGGGAGGGGCGTTCTGGCTTTGGCGTGTGGATTACGCCCTGCGAAACCCCCTTAATGCCAGCATAATTTGATGGAGCTGCCAATTTGCTGTATGCGCACTCTCTCTGCCCCACTTCTTATCCCCCCCCCCCCGAACCAAAGCCGACTTTGCTGCAACACTTCTGAGGAGGATCTGAAGTTTGGAGAGGCGGAGATACACGTTGGGAGGAGGGACGAGCAGCCACAGATGCTGCCTAGGATCCCTACCTCCCCCAAGCTTAAGATCACAGTGCTAATGTCATTGCAGAATTTGTGTCACGTCTGGATTTGCATAATATATTTTCTGAGTCAAAGGTACTACAGGTGCATCCACAGAATATGAAACCTGGTAGAAAGCGTGTTGTTATTACTGGGTCACCTTAAAGGTGCTTCTTGTGGCATTTTGACTTCTTTTAAATTTAACACACCACTATGATTACCATAAACAAACTATATCGAAAACCGGAATTTTTCATTATCGTAAGCTAAAATGCCCAAATATCACTCGCATACTGCTGTTAACGATGACGGCGCTAACATGCTGTTGTTTGCCAGGAATAATGTTTACCATGGTCACCATCTTAGCTCAGCCCGTTAGCATGCTATCATGAACCGAATCCAAATTTGGACAAACAGAGATGTTTGTCCAAATTTGTCCAAAATTTTAAACTGATGATGGAGCTAGATGAAGTGTCAGGGCTGATTGCAGGTATTGCACAATTCATGTCGCAAGTGACCATTCAACCAACCATGCTAAGATGCTAGCTGCTAGCATGGCTATAAAGGCACTCCTTACTCCTTACTTTCCTTTACATACAAACAGATCCTGAAAAAGTCCAGTTCCATTAAAAATTTCAAATGTACTGCACGCATAACTGTTTTACAAAAGTTAACTATGAGTCCCAGTGAGCAATGCAATAGGATATATCCAATTAAAGTGACGTTGCCCTGCCCTTGTGTTAGATGTTGACTATATAAGAAGTGATTAGATACGTCCAGCAGTTTAAATTAATTCATTTAGATATTGTGGATTCGTTGTGGATTCATTTGGCAACTGCGATGAGGTTTTGCTTCTGATCGGAGCGACAAAGTGCTCAGAATATGCTAAAACTCTGAGTTCGTGGCTAAGGTCTTCTCAATACCAAGAGCCGTCTGACACACCAAGCTGACTTCCAAAGAGCTCTCATAAATGATCCTGTGGTATTGTTAAATGATGATGGAAACTCCTATGTTCCTATACTGAGAAATACTGGCTAAAAAATGGAATTTAATGGGGACCACTCTGCCAGTTTTGCTACTTTATTTGGTCATGGTTTCTTTCTTTTGTCTTGACCATAATGGACAAATGTATTTAACACTCACATCAGCAGTCTTTTGCTTCGTCTACTGTCACAAACTCTAAGCTTTACTGCTCGGTCTGTTTGGGAACTACTGTTGCCAACTTTGGTAGATTTAGTGATTTAAGAAACTGCCCTGCCAAATGAATTCCTCGAAATTATCCAGCGACAAATTGCACTACTTTTTTTTCATACCACGGGGAGAAACATTAATGTGCTGATTCCTTCGGCATTCCGCGACAAATTAGTACGTCAGATGCAGATGCACCTGCTTTAGTTGCTTGTTTAATCCAAAGGGCACTGATCGCGGCGCTTCATAGAGCCGGCGTAGCCCCCTCCCTGTGCTATGAGCATGATGAGGCCAGGATTAGAACAGAACAGTGTGTGTTCATTAAAACGTTCGTTACGTTGATTGAAATTTAAGACTCTTTTTTTTTTTTTTTTTTTAAACACTGATGTGGGTCAACAAGTAAGAAAATGGGATGGGAAAATCAAGAAAAAAAAGATAAAAGTGACATTAAACGTTGATTTCTGATTGACCTAGGCCAAACTTGAAGGTGACTCGCACGGCTAGCTGGTAAACTACTGTAGCTGGCGAGCTAACCACTAACACACTAGCCATTTGGGCTAATGCCAGCCAAATTAGCTAGTTTATTCAAAAGACATTGTTTGCACCCCTCGAGAACTGTCTGCGAAACATTCCCTTTTTAGTGGCGTGGTTTACACTCTGACAGAGGAGGTTAAATAAAAATGGATGGGGCAACGCGGCCAATGAGCTCAGTCGCTTCCTCCATTTTTGGCCCATCCGGTTCTCTGTTCCCTCTAAGGCTTCAGAGTTAGCAATACTACTTTTACCTCTTGAGCTGTGTCATGATCAGGACATGGCTGTCGAAGCTAATCTCACTAAGCATACACACTCATACCAGCAATTCTATCAGCGTGTGTGTGTGTGTGTGTGTGTGTATCTGACACAAGTAGAGGCAGGTCAGATCCAATCAAAGTGGTGTAGTCTTGCTCTCTGCCTCGCCACATCCGACCTCCCTGAAATAATACTCATAATTCACTGGGAGAAGGAGGAGGGAAGTGGGGGGGCGGAGGAGTTTGCTCTTTAGCATCATTCAAAGGACATTTCCAAACTATCGCTCAAAATGACAGAGGGAAGCATGGGGGTTTGCTCGGAACAATCACACTCATTCACACCTGCGTCGCCAATCCCTTCATCCCCACGTCCCTCCCATCCCTCCCATCCCTCCCCCTCAGAGTCCACCAATTAATCGCAGTGAAAACATGTCTGATTGAATCTTTTCAAGCAAATCCTCAGGCTTGGGCTTTTGTTGGTCCACTCCTTGTCAACATCCATTAAAACAGGCCTTTAATGCTCCTGCCCAGGCCATCTTCCCTGCAAAATATGGAGTGAGAGGAAGGGGGTGGGTTGGAAACAGGCGGGGGGGGGGGGGGGGGGGGGGGGGGGGGGTGGAGGACAAAAACCTCCGGCACAGACTGATCCCACTGTCTTCAACTTTAATCAACTGTATGCTAGACCGCTCTTCATCCTCCCTCTCTCTCTCTCTCTGTCAGTCCCTTTCAGTGTCTCTCGCTCCTTCTCTCTCTGTCTTTCTCTCTCTCTTCCTCTGTCTGCCCAATAATGGGCTGTTTGTAATGCAGGAGGCGAGCTCCACATCAATCATTCGCCCCACTTTTCACCCCCCACCCCCCCCACCACCACCACCATTGCCGCCACCATCACCTCGTCCTCCGCTGCAATAAATATGGAAATGAGCAGGAGCCAGTCATTGGTAATTTCAAGCTCGGCTCACTAGTGTTAAAAAAGGACACAAATGTATTAATTGCCGGCGGCCGAAGGAATCCCATTTTCTGTGGGCATTGATTACAAAATTGGTGTGAGCAGCCTTTTTTTTTTTTTTTTTTTACGTTACGGCTGGTTGTATGGTATGTGTGTGTTGAAGTGGAAGACGGGGAATGAAATTAGGGTTGGTGGCGTCATATGCACATAACCACGTAGTGTTTGTCATCAGTAGAGATACATCCAATTTATCCGGGCGTAGGTCAGCTTCTCTCCCACACACACACACACACACACACAGAGCGGCAGAAACATGGGAAATAAGTATTTGCTTTTTTTTTTTTTTTTTATATTTTAAATTACATTCAGACTATTAGACCGGCACACACAGACAAGTGCAAGAAATGCCACCCCAAAACGCCAATGCAACCCCAAAACACCACCCCTACCCTCAGTAAACAGGTAGTGTGTATGCTTGCTGCACAGCTGGCTGTACTAATGTGAGATTATGTCGCGTGGAGACCCAATTATCCACAATTGATCCCAAACACCTCCTACTACAGCTCTGAGTGCAGCCGTGTGTGTGTGTGTGTGTGTGTACGCGCGTTTTTGTTGTTACACAGCATTCACCTCCATAAGTGAGAACCCACATGGACCGTTTGAAAATGCAGGAGGGAGACACCGGGGCATATTTCTCTCAAGGTTAAAGGATCATTTTAAGTCATTTCCAAGCTGGGCCTTATTCTCTCAGTTTTCGCCATCGCAGCGACCGGTTGGCTTGAACGTTTCCTCACGTCTCTGTGAGAGCCTTGTAAAGATCCAGGTTGGTGCCGTTTTCTGACACTCAGCTAAAGCGATGGTAATATACGCGATAAAAGAACTTGCGTTTCCATCGGGGTTGAAAATGAATTAGGCGACACTGACTCCCCGAAACGAAGAAAAACAGAGAAGAAAGAAAGACAGAGTGAAACAAAGCGAGCATGTGTGTTGACAGAAGGAGAGACCTGAAACGGTTTTTTTTGGTACTTATTCGACGTGATTCAGCGTAATCCTCTGCTTCAGCAGTAAATGTACAATCTATATCCACACTAAAGACTGGAGTCTCTGCTCACGATGACAGCCGAGTGGCAGCTTTCTCATTTGAATAGGTCCAATGCGGGTCAAATGCGAGCTGAGTATTCGTGTCTCTTGTATGAAAGGGGTTTCAGAGTCGCCGGCCCCACCGGAGGCTCTGTGAGGTTATCCTTGGAGCTAAATGTTCAATGTAACATCTGCATGTTAACATTTTCACTATGGCTGTGTCCCAAATCCATAATACACATTAATTCTTAGCGGGTTTTGGGTCTGAAGTGTGTTCACACCAGAAAACAGTCAGAATGCGTACTAAAAAGTAAAGTTTATTGAGTGTGGTGTTGATGGACTATTCTCCCACAATGCAATGCACAAAATAAATGGAGGAGCTAATTACATCTGGAAGCGGAGGTCCACCCATCCATCCATCCATCCATCCATATTCTGTAGTTTATCCAGGGCTGGGTCACAGTAGCAGCAGGCTGTCAAGGTAGTCCAAATGTCCCTCTCCCCAGCAACATTTTTCAGCTCCCCCTTGGGGGAATCCCAAGGTGTTCCCAAGCCAGATGAGATATATATGGTCACACCAACCAAATAGGGAGCAATTCACCATTTTACGGCAGAAAACCATGACCTCAAACTTGGTGCTGACTCTCATCCCAACAGCTTCGCATTCAACCGCTACATGCTGAGGGTTACCATCTTATGAAGCTAACAAAACCAAATCATCTGCAAAGAGCATAGAAGCAATTCTGAGGTCCTCAAACCAGACACTCTCCTCCCCCCCGGCTGTGCCTCCAGATCCTATCCATGAAAATCACAAACAGAATTAATGACAAGGGACGACCCTAGCAGAATACCCATTTAAAACATTTTTGACTTCCTGCCGAGAACACGGACACAGCTCTCACTCTTGTAATATAAGGATCAGACGACTTGTAGCAATGGCTCCGGTACCCCATACTCCTGCAGTGCCCCCCACAAGAGACCCCCAGGGGACATGGTGGAAAGTCTTCTCCAAGTCCACTAAACATGTGTACACTTTATGGGTTTTTATGGCTCCCATGACCCCTCTATGGATGGTGTCTGTAAATAATATTAGATAAGAGTACGGTCTAGACCTGCTCTATATGAAAAGTGCCCTGAGATAACTTCTGTTTGGCGATATATAAATAAAAAATAATTTAAAAAATAAATTGAATAGTAACCCTTGCCAGGGTAAAGAGCTGATCCACTGTTCCAGGATGGTATTGTACCCTTGTATAGGTCTTCCCAGGAAGGCTTAGGAGTGTGATACCCCTATAATTGAAGCACACCCTCCGGTAACATCCATGGGACATTAAAGAGGCAGGTGTGTCAGCAAAGACAGCCCAACAAAAGTCTAGAGCCTTCAAAATCTCGTTCACGCCCAGCGCCTTGCTGCTGGGGAGCTTCTTCACTACCTCAGAGACCTCTGCCAGGGATATGGGTGAGGCTAAACCAAGTTTTCAGAACTCTACCTCCTCCGCAGTTGGGTTCAGGAATTCCTCAAAGTGCTCTTTCCACCACTCAACAATATCCCCAGTCGGGGTCAGCAGTTCTCCTCAACTTGGCCCAATCGGATTCCATCTCCCGAACCTCCCTCGGATGCATGAGAAATTCTCCAGTCGGACATTCCCAGTTCAGCCTCACTACACGTTTGGGTTTACCTGCTCGGCAGTCTCCCCTACCATCTGACAGCGTTGAAGTCCCCCAGCAGTCCCTAGGCGGTGTCCTTTTCAGGACCCCACCTAAAGACTCTAAAGAAGGACCACCAAAGTATCACTATCAGTACGAAGTTTGATGGCAATTCACCCAATAGCTGTCGAGATACTTCGGTCTGTATGAAAATGGTAAACCAAGTGGTCTCTGTTGTCGGATGAGGGTGGCCTCCTTGATGTTTCTCCAACTGTCCACTGTCTCGTGGTTGATAACCAGTGGATACCGTGTCTGGTTTTGGTCTGGTGTTCACAGACAGCCGATGTCTGTGACATGTGTTCAGTCAGTTTTCACTCATGTTTTTCATGGTAGAGGATTAGGGATTGAAAGGGGGCCGGATTGCGGGTAAAACGTGGGCAATAGTCTGAATCAGGTCTAAACATGAACCAGTTACTTTCAAAATAAAAACATAAGTGAGTTATGTCTCCACCTACATACACACAAACAGAATTGCAGCCATCTAGCTCCAGTGTGTCTGTGTGTGTGTGTGTGTGTGTGTGTGGTTGCTAAAAAAAGGAATGCTTATGCAATATGCATGCTTATGTGTACATATATTTATGCATAATGTGCTTTTGAATGTATTACTATGGAGTCTATTTTTGTTTATGCCTGCCTGTTAGCCTGTCTGTACTCCACGGTGAATACATTTGCCCTGCCACAAACCCCAAGTCGTGCGAATGAATCTTGCTTTACTGCTATTAACGCAGGGCAAGCTCATTCACCAGTCGAACACATACTGTATTCACACACACACACACACGAGCGCCACAATCATAATAATAAAAATAATAAATTGACACAGGTCTGAGACGGTGTCCAAGGAATCTCATCTCCCCATAAATTATGGCTGTAAACTTTTGCCGCCACGCAGCCTAATTAATTCTCGTGCTGTTACACAAAAGGAAATGTCGAGTGACAAATGGGCGCAGGACTTGAAAGCTGCCAGGTCTGCAAAACATTTTCCACTCCAATTTATAAGCAATTTTACTGTAAATCATCAACCAGAACTGGCTACTTTAGGAAACAGGACAACATGGGAAGTAGGGCGATGAGAGAGAGAGAGACGGTGGAGGAGAGGGAGGCAATGGACAAAAGAGAGAGGAAATAAATCCAAATATATAAAATAAAATATCGACCATGCCATTACAAATTCCATTTCAAATGTACGAGGCCAAATTGTGAACACAACCCCGGACGCGTGGAGATCTGAAGTTTAATTTAATTAATATTAAATGCATAATACTTTCTAAAATCAGTGATCATGAACAAATGCAGACGTAAAATAAAACGTTTAATTAAACCGTGGAACAATTGTGAACTAAATCTTACAAACTCGGTTTGTGTTTATTCCATGTGATTTATTCGGAATAGAATTTATAAACAGGTAGCTTCATTTCATTCCTCCAAACTTATATATTTTATAAAATACTTCTCTATGTGGTAATTCATAACTAGTCTAGTTTTACATAAATCTATTTCAATGCTTGTGTCTCGAGTCCAAAGTAAACACTTAATTTTCTGTTGTACACGTTCTCTGTCCTCTCTAGTCCCTGTGCCGCTACAACACCACCTGAATTTCCTCTCAGGGGATCAATGAAGGCTTATTTTATCTTATCTTACAAAGTCGTTGGTGAAAAATCTGGATGTCGGCGGCCGTCTTCTGTTGTCAATGATCTGGTGCTGAAAAGGAAAATACGCTTTTAATGTTTCAAAGTAGTCTACCAGTAATGCGCGCTTGCCGTTTCAGTGCATTGGCGGATGGCATTGCATTTGTGATGCAGCAAAAGCCAGGTGCATTTTTTAACTCTCGTTTTTTTTTTTTTTTCTCCTCCATGTCATCTTTTTCCTGATAGATCTCAGAAAAGCTTTCGGGACCCCCACCGAACACGGCCTAACCCCCCCCCCCCCCCCGCGCGAGATAAGCTCCAGTTGTGATACCGATATAAGCTACTGATTTCATAGAACAATACAGATGAAGCTGAGAATGACTGCAGCTTTCCCCCTCTGGGGCCACCTTCACGCAGCATCGCCGCTTCCGTTCGGGCAGTCCACTCGGCGTCTGTTCGGTGCTTGAGCATTGCTGGGCTGTACCTGTGAAAGCCAGCGTAATGGAAAGCAGCTCCTAATGCTGGAAGAAAGCTCACTTTGACTCTGCATTGATCAACGCTCTCGACTGATTGGGGCCAATGCAAATAACAGGGAGGTGATGGACAGCGACTGGACTGGTCTCAGCCCAGCCTGGAGGAATTAGCCCGCATGCTTACCGCCACGCGCGGACCCTTTATCAATGTCTGTGGACCCGGGGCCAATTTGAATGTGGCTGAGGCACTCAGTGGACGTGACATTGACGAAGGAGCCCCATTGGAAGCCACGGTTCAATGACTCATTACGGAGGAGGCTACAGGCTGTGTTTTCCGCATTTGATACAGCACCGGCCTTTAAAAGCACTAATTGGAGTGTAAATGTGTCCTTTCTCTCGCGTCCCTTTTGTTTGTTCCTGTCTTGTCACTGAAATGGGCTCGTGTCAGATCAGCAATTAATCTTAGTTTGAAGTTTACAGTACATTTTGACGGCAACAAGTTAAGAGGAGCAAAAACATTCGATATGTTCAGAAACCCCCCCCCCCCAAAAAAACATATCATCCAGACCAGCATCTGTGGTGGTGGCGCAAGAGGGGCTCCTGTTGTATTAGCGGTTGGTCTGATAATGACTCATGCTGAGTCTACAGAGAGAACAAGAGACTGAGGATGTATAAACACTTTTGCCTTTTTCGATGTGATCGGACCACGCGTTGCGCGAACCGGTTTGTTTGAAGCGCACTGAAACCTTTGAACAACTTGTGTTTTCCCGACAAGGCCCTTGGTCTTTCAGGAGCGATGGGGGATACAGCAGTGTTTTCCTAACTTTAACCAAGCAGTTTGCCCAATAACTGGTTGAAAAAGTTGAAAAATCCCCGCTGATGGGGGGGCGTCAGGTCAGAAAAGACAATGACAAACATGTTTCCTGTGTGCGTGCGTGAGAAGTAGAGGAAGAGTTAGAAATGAGGTGCGTACCTGTCCTTTTGCAAATTCTTCAGTTTTTCAGAAACAGAACTAAAACAGAAGACATTCAATTCCTATAAAAATTTGAAAATATAACATTTATTTCGAGAAAACTCTCTCTCATTTTTACAGCACCATAGCCATGGGAACGTGTAATGAGTACTTTAGTACATTATTCATGGTGGAGGTAGAGAAAGGCAGTCTAAACTGTCCAAACCTGCCTTCCAGAATAGGGACACACTATGTGAAACCCACTCAGACGCTGTCTGAGATGTTGGGAAATCAGAAACCTGAATAATACTCACTTCGATGTCAAAGAACCTGAAACAATCATGCCCGCACTGCTTGGAATAAAAAAAACACTATCCTGGGTGGCAGGGACTGAGAAGGGTAGGGTGTGAAACCTCGGACATACTTTCCACGTTCCACGTCCGCAGCGGCCTCCACCATCGTGAAGTGCTTTGAGAGGGCTGGTCCTGGCTCATCTCAAAAGCTGCCTGCCAGCTGATTCGCCTGCCAATCGGATGAGATGCACGGAGGATGCCATCTCCACCGGGGGAACAACATCACCCCCCTCCAAACTGATAACCAAACTCAGTGACCTTGGCATCGGTGCCTGGATATTGGACTTCCGAACAAACAGACCCCAGTGTGGTGAGACAACCGAACCTCGTCAATCCTCACCCGGGCATTCCACGGGGCTGCCGAGTCCTCTCCTCTACCCCCTCTTTCGCCTACAACAGCACGCCGCTACATGGTTCCAACACCATTATCACGTTTGCAGATGACACGACTGGGTGATTGGCCTCATCGACAGCAACAATGAGTCAGCCTGCGGGGAGTAGTTGCCGCGCCTGGCGGCGTGGTGCATCAACAACAATCAACACAAAGAAAGCCAAAGAGCTCCGAAGAGTCCTACAGTCCGTTCCCCTGTAGGAGGTGTTTGCAGGACTCTCTGTCCAGGGCCGGCAGGCTCAGGGGTAGCTTTTTCCCCTTTAGCCGTCGCCTTGTTGAACTCCACGGTGATAGTCGGATTATTCGCGAGTTGGTGACCTCATACGCTTCATCTGCACTGTTGTAGTTTAGACTTTAATGGCTTGGATGTTAGCATCCTCGTTTTTTTGGCGGCATATCTCTAAACCGCGGCGCAAATCCAACGGCTTGCGGTACGAATGATCTCTAAGGGAACTGGACCATCCAACCATATCAGTACCAAGCCAAAAAGAACACCAAAACATTTCCAAGCAAGGCCGCGGCACGCTGGAGTGGAACAGTGACCATTTGTCTCCGTGGCCTCCCCATCGCTTTCAATTTTAATGAATTATTTTCTGTGACATTCCAGCAGCCTATCTACTCTATTATAAACTTTGGCAAGGGTAAGAAAAGGGAATTGTTGTCTAATTAATTATTTCCAGCTTTTGTTTCTAATTAAATGCATGGTTAGTCTACTCTGTGAAGGTGGGTGTGTCGCAACAATGCTGTTTTACCAGCGCAGACACACTCGGTGAACCCGGTTCTCACTGTCACACCCACGCGTCTACAAGAAACATGATGCCGAGCAGCAGAACAAAGGGAAGTTCGGGAAGGGAAAGTAAGGGAAAGTTCTTCTCCAGTCAAATCAGCACACCGAAGACACACACACACACACACACACACACACACACTGTGGTTGCTTAATAAAATGGTACAGGGTAAGGAATGGAGCCCCGGTGTTTGCCAGCTCGCGTGTTTGCGAGCCACATTCAAATGCACGTTCTAATACAGTTGAATGGTATAAAATTTGTTTGTGCACGTCCCCGTCCCTCCGACAGCTTGGACCTGGTGAACACCGCGCTACACTTACATGAGACTTAACCGCAAGCGAGAAAAGGGACCCCAAACCATGTCCTATCTTATAACTATGATTAATGACTGCCAACTGTCACACATGCATCAAGAACAGAGCCATACATCATGCAATAACTACAGCTGGCAAATACTGACAAGTACACTGAAGCCATGCCACAGCATAGACATCGTAGCACATTTCAGCGTCCAAGCTATTTTGATTTAACATTCAAGTACATGTGTTTGCGAAAAAATATTCAATATGTAATATTTTGGAAAACGAAAAAAACAAGAACCACAAAAAAAAAAAAATATGGATGCATGCGCACCCATACACACACTCAGAGACACACACACACACCTCTATTCTTGTGTAATCCGTCATCTTGCCTATGGTTTTAATTCCTGTTAACTGCATGGTTGCATGCCGCTGCATCGTTCATTCTAATGGAATTGAATAACAGAGCTGCTTGGCTGCACTTGCACAGGCCTGCTTTAATTGGAATGAATGTTTTTTTTTTTAGTTTTTTTTTTAACAGAAATATTCAGGCCAATTTTTCTCAGTTTAAAGACAATGTGTGGCTCAAGTATTAGTCAGCCCCCCCCGTAGCTATGTAAAATATAGACAGTATATATATATGGACAAATGTCCCCTGACAGCTTTGTATTGAATGGAAATGAAAAGTATGGCTACTTGGTGTGAATTATTTTGTGTATGCAAATCAAAGTAATATATTCCGTTTAAAGCGTGTTACATATGTAATAATGGTTCTATGCATTCTGAATGACTACCGGCAATGGTGTGTAATGTCTATATAGTAATGGTATGGGAGAATCAATGGGAACTGTCTCCTTCACCTCTAGTTCATTTCTGTTTGTAGATCAGAGTGACCTACGTTACCTTGTAATTCTGGGGTGTGGGGTACAAAATTAAATGTCACAGGATTTTTTTCCCCCACCAGATTTATTTATTTGTGATAGTTGACAGACATACTTACATTTCTCTGGAAAGAATACATTCGAGAATCAATTGATTGGGTTTACTGTAAAGTTAGACTTCAGTCCATTTTGGAAAATGTAATTGATTTTTGTTTGCTTTTAGTTTTTTTCTCTCCTTTTTATACTCTCACTGTTACGATTTCCAACACATTATCTCATATGGATGGCAAACTAGTCACATGTACCTTGCCTTGACCTGACCCTGCTCCTTTGTTCAATATTATTATTATTATTATTCATTCTTCGCGATTCACCATAATCATTGTTCTTCACTTGTCACGCGCTCAACACTCAACAAGATCAGGTGATGTCCGTTTTCGTTGCTTCTGATTGCCACTAAAAATGTTGAGGAATATTTTAACCTTAATGTATGTAATGTAATCCATTTTTTTTTTGTTATTGATATCTAGCCTCATATTTCGTTTGCGCGCGCAGCAGTCCACTATTTAGCGGTCAAGCTCATTTTCTCTGAGCTAGCACGGACAAGACCGAGTCTACAGTAGGGTCAGCACTTACCAAGAACCTTCCAACACATTAAGATGGATTCCTGGTCAACCCAAGGGGTTAACGAAGTCCAACTATAGATACGTCTATAGGTCTTTTTTTAGGAGGCACACGTGGGCTCCTCAAGGCCGAGTTTACAAGTTTGAACTCCGAATGAATGTCACTTGTTTATAGAAATGAATCAGTGGAATGCGGCGTAGCTTAGATGTTCTTTGGCCTGCTTTTCTCAGTAAATCAGGGTGTTTACTTTCATAACTGATGTAATTCGCTGAATCTATTGACCTGATGCTCGAACAGGAAGCATAACTTGGTTATTCCTTTTCTCTGCATGGGTTGCTTGCCCATTCTCATCACTGTATATGTACACAGAGCACTCAATACTCATCAGTACACACAGTGACAACTTAGGGGCCAGATTAGTGCATGTGCAAGATCCACCCTCCACCAAAGTGAATTAATTGTCTAATGGCTTTAAATTGATTCGGCATGTCTCGGGTTTGAGTTGCAAATCTCCCTCTAATCCAGGTATTTCCCTCTCAGGATAAGCATGGGATTGCTTTAATTAGCAACATGGCCATGTGTGTTGGGTACAGTAACATGGCAGGGAACACCTGGAGCTGAAGTTACAGTGTGTTTGGGTGATAAGGGCTTGCTATGGTGGTGCGTTTAGCCACTTGCTCAAACACACTCAGATAATGCCACAGTAGAAAATGCTAAGCTGGCAGAAAATAAGAAAAATCAATTTGCCCAGGAGGTGCTATAGGCAGTGAACAATTCAAAAAAATGAGAGTGTTACGGCTTTGGTGTTTCGGCTTTGGGGTTTCCTTGTTCTAATACAAATTTGTTGTTTCTAAAAGTAAGAACTGTAGCTTCTAATTGTAGATTCCCAAACACAAAGCTTCATAAAGTTGTGAATTCGTAGTCCGTATTTTTCCACCAGTTTTGGAAGCAATTCCTGGAACTTCACTTCGGCACTTGATCAGTAGGTGATACCGAATGCAACGTCCAGGTGCTTTCAGGGGTTACTGTAATTTTGATTTCCTCATGTATTTACAGTAAGTCACTGGCTGCACGGTTTCCAGCAAGTGGCTGTATTTCAATTTACAATCAACTACTGTAATTGCACTGTAATGCAATTTACAGTGTATTGAACAATACTGTCTTTTTACTGTATTTTGTAATTTGGTCTAGTTATACTGTATTTTATTATGTATTGTCCTGTAGTATATCCAGTTATATTACTATTGATATATTACTTATAATTATTACAAATTATAATAATCAGTAATAATTATTATTCATAACAGCCATATAATCTTATGTAATATAATTATATAATAATCTCCAGTTACTAATATTGTAATATTACAATACTTCAGAATAACATTACAAATTAAAAGGCAATCCAAACATCGTTCTTAATTTTAAAGAAAAAATAGTTTTATTCAGATTCAGCATTTTCAACATTTTCCTGAAAGTTCAGTCCAGAGAACAGTGCAGCAGCAATTTTCAGTCCAATGTGATGGTGTTGAATATGTCTTTTCAAAAAAATGTGTTTCATTTTAGAAGCCTACCCTATTGATTATGAACCAAGCCCCCAATGCTATACAGGTCTCAGAAGAAAACACAGGCATGAAAACCTAAGACTGCCCTAAGACAGTGGTTCCCAACCCAGTCCTCAAGTTAGTCAGTCTTGATGCTGACTGGTTGCGCAGCAGAAACAGATCTACCCTTAATCCCTTAATTGGATCAGGTGTGCAAGAATAGAGCCGAACCAAAAACATGCAAGACAGCGGAACTTGAGGACTGGGTTGGGAACCACCGTCCTAGGAGAGGACTTGATTTAACTTACGAATCCTTGCAGTGAGCGGGAGGAAGGCGACTGGCGCCATCTTGGCTGTTTTAATGAGTGCAACGGAGGAGAACTCGCTGGGAGAAAGTCACAGTCATTGGGATTTCACTCTAAAAGGGGGAAACTGCTGGTAAGTGGGGTTTTCAGCGGAATCATGTGCACGTTTGTTTGGTGTATTTCGCAAGACGGAAGTGAGCGTGCGCGTTTGTGTTTATTTGCGGGGCCCTGCTCGTACTTCACAGTAATTTACAAGCGGCCATTAGCTGCCGGCAAATGACACAGGTGTGCCTCACCAGTATCACTGATGTTCGGTAGATGGGTACCAATGATGTTCTGGGCGGTTTTAATCAGCCCTCCTGTGCTGGGCCATGCACATTCCATGCCAATTTTGTAACGTTTTCCAGTCAGGATGCTATCTGTTGCTCTTCTGTAAAAGTTGACAAGAACTTGGCACGGGAATTTTGCCCTGCTAAGTTTCCTCAAGAAGTACAGCCGTTTTCATGGTAAATGATCTCACTCATATGGCTCTTTTCAACCTTCACGGTTCCCAAAGCGCTTTACAGCTAAGTCTCATTCACCCGTTCACACACCCGATGGCGACCGAGCGACATGCCGTCCATGTTTGTAAGCTTTCTTAGCCAGTGTGGAGATGTGAGGTGTCCATGAAAGGTTCTTTGTGATGCTGATTCCCGGGAACCTAAAACTGTTAGCCTACTCCACCTCAACTCCACTGATGTAGACAGGGGTGTGTGTCTTCTCCTCCTTTTTTCTTTTAAAACGATCAGCTCCTTGGTTTTGCTGATGTTGAGCTGATGGTTGTTCTCCGTGCGCCACTCTGCAAGATTGTTGATTTCTTCCCGATATGAAGTCTCATCATTGTTTGTGATCTGGCCAGTGATGGTGGGGTCGTCCACAAACATTGTTCTCTCTGGGATTGCAGTCATGGTTGTACAGTGAACAGGCGGGGGCTGAACACACAGCTTTGTGGGGCTCTGGTATTGATTAATAGAGTGAAGGAGGTGTGACCTCCAATCCGAACTGGTCTGTTTGTGAGTGTGGTACTCAAGCACAGAGTGCTAACTTTGTCAGTTTCATGGGGGAGATTGTGTTGAATGCTGAGCTGAAATCAACAAACAGTATTCTGATGCAGGTGTTATTTTCAAGGTGTGAGGGCTTAGTCGAGGACAGCGGAGATAGCGTCCTCTGGTGAGGGTCCAGGCCGGCTGGGATGCTGTTTTTGATGTGTTGGCGAACCGGTCACCTCACCTCATCAGAACAGAGGTGAGTGCCACAGGGCGGTAGTCGTTTAGACTAGACACTGCGGACCTTTTTTGGAACAGGAAACGTGGTGGACTCACTCCCTGTCTGGCAGAACATGTCTTGCCATCCTCAGGGTTGACCCTGATCAGAAACGTGTTAGCATACCAGTCAATAAATATGCTTATAAAGAAGTCCACAAATCCAGTCCTCAAATTCCTCCTGTCCTGCAACTTTTAGCCACTACACCTTACAATACAGAAGTGTAATGAAATACATTCACTTGCCTCTGAACAAACTCCAGTGTACATGCAGCAGCCTCCTGGTACTCCATGTTGAAGACGTAGTAGCTTGCAAATAACACCCTGAAGACAGCTGCAAAGTCTTCACTGTCCAGTGTCATGATGACTCTTCCCTCAATGGGCAGCATCCACCTCGATGCTGTCACGATTGAATGTCCTGAAAACGAAAGGTCAAATTGATACTCAATTACCTACGATATTTTGTTCTGAAAGCAACCTTGTTATGTCAATAAAGTCCATGGATGACTCTGCACCAGCAAAATGGACTTCACTGCATTCTTAATGGTACCATTTGCATGTTACTCTTCATTCATATTCAATATTAAAACAGTCAAGTGCGTACAAAAAGTAGATGAGTAAATGTATGTGCATGGTTGTCTGTGAATAGAAAGGCTAACATAGAATCTTCACCCCTTGTCACACCCAGTCACAACTCCACTGTGGACTTGCAGAGGGTATCAACAACCATGTGTGTCCTCCAAAACACATGTTGTTACACCAGCTACTTCTTTTCATTTTCCAGCGACAAGCATCATCAGGTGGGTGTAATGATCGGAAGGGTCCCTTAAAGCTAATCCCCCTCCGCTTAAGCACCCAGAAAGACTAACCAGTAGAAGCTGCAGTGACAGGTAGATAATCCCTCACTGGCTTCCCACCCACTGGAAATGGGGCGGACGACTGACCTTTCACCCAAACAAAGAAAGGTAGATTTGACATCTGTCGATCACAACGGTGAGCAATCAACGGGGCTGCCTATGTGACACGATTTGTCACATCACGGTCAGTATCATCAAGTAAGGGGTTTTCTTCGAGTGATCGCCCACAAGACATGAATGGCTCATAGTCATTTTCTTTTTATATTCCCCCATTTTTAAATGTAACACTCCAGCAAGTCACAGCAGTGGCAGTATCCTGCAGACCTGTGTTGAAACTGAAATTCTTTATCCATGTTCAAGTGATTTTGTGTTGTGTAAACCATTACATATTTGAAAGTAGGACTATTAGTGGTACCATGTGTGTGTAAAGTTACTCGCAAAAGGATGTTTGGACTCGGCAACAGGGCCCCAGAAGTTGGCAACAGGCAAACAGTCAGAAAAGGCAAACACATCCGAACGGGCAGGAATCGTTAATTAGCGTGAAGGCAAACAAGAACCCTATGGCTATGGTGGCAGATCTGGCAAGAGTTTGCAGGAAGGTATATAGACTGGGGAGCTAATGAGGGAATTGGGCAGGTTAGGATCAGGCGACTGAGGCAGGGAATGACAGGGTCTGAAGTGACGGGAAAGGTTAGAAACAGGCAGGCTTGGGAAATGGCCGGAAATGTTTTCTCTGCGGTCGGATGACAATTGCTCAGCTGATGAAACCCAAAGACGAGCTCAACTCCGCGCGTCCATAAATAGTGTTAAAACGTGTAGGTTTCCTATTGTTCTGACCGTGTGACTACTGTACGCAATAATGGACACAACGATTAAAGAGCTATTCCAGACCAAAATTAATTTCCAATCGACAATGAAGCAATCTCACGAAAGAAATGCACCAACTCAACAACCAGCTTGTGTGAATTGTAAACAGATTTTGCACTTAAGTGTGTATTCCATGTAATATCACGATGGGAAATTGCCAGTGCAATCATACACAAACAACTCATTGAGAAAACCCTTGCCCTGAGCAAAAACACAGCAGTTGGTCTCCAATATGTGAATGACAAATGAATATCACTCAGTGGGTCAGATGGTGTAGACACACTCTATGCTCTGTGCTAATCAGGCCAACCTACAGACCTCACATACCATCAGGACATCCTCCAGGGGGAAATTAGTACTTTCCACTTTGCTAAACGAGTATACTTTCCTCCCTGGGTGAGCGCATTGTTTGTTACATGGGCAATTTCTTTATGTAAATTGTACTACAATGGGTTACATACCAATTAGAAGTAAAACGTTCCGTTTTATTCTGATTCTGAATAGCGAATTAGAGGTTTATGCACATTTTCTCACGGGCAAGCTACACTAAAGGCAGGAATAAGCTCGATATATAACATTTCTTCATCAGTTAAAAGTAAAACTGAGTGCAAGTTAACTACCTTGAAAACTTGCTATGACCACGACTTGGTTTTTCTTGTCTGACTGATCAGCCGCTTGCTAAATTTGATATCCACACCAGTGTACTTGGAAGGTCACCTAGGCTAAGTAGCTAAAGTAGCTACTGTATGTTAGTACGTCCAGATTGTTAATACCAAAAGCACTAAAGTTCTTCTTCTTCTTAATATATCACTCTGGTACCCCTTGTCTCTTTCACTGCACGAGTATAGGGGCTAACATTAGCAGCACAAAACACATAATGGTAAGGACATCCCTAATCACGAAAGTTACAACGGTTGGTCATTTTTTTTGTTGTTGTCAATTCTTAGCATCAGCTACGGTAGAGATTTGGCAACATGACTTTGATATATGAGTTCAAAAGAACATAACAATTAACGGGTATAAAAAGGCTGAATTGCAACAATGGTAAAACGTAGAATTGTCGAATATTCAAATGGGAAAACGTCTCAAAAGTTACGAAAACCACTCACACTGACAATCTGCAGACAAAGAGGGATGGCAAACAGCAAAAACAACACAATCAAGCACTTTACAAGTATCTGAAGAACTGTAGTTAGTCGTCCCGTCAAATAGCATTCAATCTGACCTTTGTGCTGTGATTATATACGTAGTCACTCAGTTAGTGCTCCCTACATGCAGTGTTTATTTCAATTTGTCTCCCCCTGCAATACCCCCCCCCCCCCCAGTGAAAATTAGAAATGTCTCCAGAGCCTTGAAGTGCAACAGCGCTAAAAGCATTGTTCTGATGGAAATATTCCAGCAGCTGAACTGTTATACCATGATGCTACAGTAGCGCACTCTTAACAGGGCTTTCGCTCTGAACTACTGACCCAGCACAAGAGAAAGTGGGTTGGATATCGGGATTGACATGACACCCTGGGTAAAGGGTTGACCTTGGAGAAAAAAAAAAAAAACACCAGGTCAAGTTCAGGGTCGAGAGCCGGATGAAGCTCTGGCCATGACCCCGGGGTCAAAGTGATTAGTGATTAGTCAATTACAATGCATGAAGACATCGCAACTTTTTTTTTATTAGCATGGCCACTTACCCACCACCTAGGCTGATACGAGTTTCTTTCAGTTCATGTCACAATCTATTGGATGTCGCCGCGAATCTTCGTGGTTCTTGTTTTTTTTATTTTTTTTATTGGAGGTGGAGGAGCCACCATCTTGGATACTTCCTTGTTTTAACTTAAGGGAGAGACTCCAGATTCTGTAGCCTGATTATTGCAGATTTTAGTTCCTCCGCTGGTTTATTCCTGGCAGTGTGGAGAAGGCAATTTATAATTTCAGCTTCTTTTTTTTTTTCTTTTCTTTTTTTTATTACATTTTTTTATTTAAACAGTCAGCTAAATATTCAAATATGAGAAATTTAAATATTAGAACGCGCCCTCTATTTAACGTCTGGCCAATATGTTCGGAGCGGGAAAGGAGGTGTTTCTAAAAATCCTGGCAACAGCCCTGGCTACAAATAAAATACTGCAAACTGTACATAAAATATGTTCCTTCCAAAGCCACAGGACCAGATCGTATTTGACTTAATTTATCTTATTACCTGGTCTGTCGGGTGTTTGGGGACAGCCAGACTGAAAACCAAATTCTTTCATCACAGAGACTAAGGGAAAGAGATTCTAATGTCTGTTATTTAATTTCCATTTTTGGCTCTATCTGCAATTTTTTTGTCTTTGCCTTTTCCTGGATTGTCTGTTCTGGCCATAGCGTCTGTTTATTCAACAAAATACATTTTTTTTTTTAGGGTCTAGATGTTCAGAGCAGAAAAAGAAGGTTTGTTGGCCTTGCTATAGGTAATCCCTCTCGAATCATACCTCCAAGAGGAAAGCAGGCTTTATTTGTAAGAACATGCCCCTGAACATTGCTTAAATAGCAAAAGAAATGGCCCTAAGAGTTAGACATCCCCTTCTGTCTTAAGTATTTGAGGGCAGCAGGAGGAAGTATAAAGAGCAGTGAGGTGGCAAAACAAACGGCTCGTCAGCAGAGGTCCGCTTATCGGGCTGCCGCACGGCTGTGTATCACCCGCTCGCTGTGTATTGAGCTAGGGAAATGTGGCTCGGCGATCAACCAGCCCACTCCATTGATTAACAGCGTTTTTTTTCTCATTCCTGGCCAAGAAATTGGCTTCCCCCAACATGTGTCGTTTGTTTGAGGAGAGACCGAGGACTGGTGCCATGTGTTTGTGTGCTTACGCTTACGTTCGCTCCGAGGGAGAGGGTACACTTCCAGCTGAGCCACTCTGCATTTAAAGCTAGAAGCCAAAATGCTTCTCATATGGAGAGGGGGCTCTAAAAGGAAAAAAAAAAAAAAAAAAAAAAAAAACCTTCTCAGTTTGAACGCAAGTATCTCAGTGTTTGCCTGCTGGGCCTGATCTTCCTATTGGCTCAATATTTTGGCCCCTGTTGTACCCTACAGTAAACCATTTTGTAACCCCCCTCCCTTCCTCTTAGCATTTATCCCCCCAGTCACCCCTCTCATCACACACGCACATGCACATACACATACAGTACACTTATTTTGGATCCCAGCGGGTGTGTGGGCTATTCAAACGTCCTGACTCAGAGATTTAAAATGTCATTTAAAACCCATTCAACGCTGTTAAGGCTTGTTTTATTTTGCCAGCGTTGGACTACAAGGTCAGTTTGCACCAACAGCTGATGAACGATCAATAGGAGATTTGAATTTAAAGAGCCGTGGCCTGGGGGGGGGCGGTCAGTCGCTGGTGCATGGTGTTACCACAGGGGGGGCTAAGCCCAGGGGCTCAACAGAGACCTATATCCTTCCACAGACCCTCCACCCCCCCCCCCCCCCCACCTTCCACCCCACCTCCCCAAGCTTGGTTAACTCTCAAGACCATGATTAATTCATGGTGGATTACAGTCTGGAGGCAGGGGAGAAAACTGGGATTGCATACGGTCCTAACTGCACACGCAGGGTTCGGGAGATAAAGGTTCCCCCGGATTCACGCCACAATCCCACCGCCCGACTCGCTTCCCTACAAGTATGAATAATTTTTTTTTTTGTCATCCTCCCCTGCGAAAGATCACGCCTCGGCGTTTGGGTTCCTTGATTATTATTACGGCTGTGTTTCCGCAGAAATAAAGTTCGGGGCGAAGTCCCTCCCTCCCTCCCAGCCAGTCGGACCGCACCGCGAGAATGGTAAGCTGCGGGGAGTAATAACGTGGGAGTGGGGCTAATAAAAGCAATAACATGCATAACAAGCAGGAGAGCCGCTGTCACGGCAATTTCATCATTGTCCTTCACAGTTGCACAGCTAACCGCTTATGATTAGTCGACGACCTCGAGCAACTGAACGGAAGAATCGTGAGGCCGGAGCCAAAGTGGTTGTGGGGGGGGGGGAAGAAGTGGCATCAGCATAAGTTGTGAATTCGCTCCCCCCACCACCACCACCCCCCACCACCCTGTGTCGGCTGCAGCAGGCCAGTCCAGCCGGGAGAAAAGTGATATCAGCAGAAAAGTTTTTTTTTGTTGTCGCTGTTTGTTTGTCGAGGAAAGGAAACCCTCTTGCTGACAGCTTGAGATTAGCATCACAAAATCGGCTAAAAGCTAAAAGCTACCGAGCTCCCCCCTTTTTTTTTTTTTTTTCCTTCTTCTTCTTCTTCTTCTTCGTGCGCCTTTTCAGCACTTTCCCCGCCAACCGCCGTTTCAAGTTCACCCGGTGGTGTTTTTTTTGAGTAACATTAATCAGAATTAACAAATGTTTACCTGTCACCATGTCTGCCAAAAGAGGGGAGGGGGGGGGAGGGGGGCCCAATTATTTCACGCTCCCGAGTGAACGGAGCATTAGACGCGTAGACAAAAAGCGTTCATTGTGGAATGAGTGACACTGGCCTGATAAGCACCTTACGGAAGAGCCCCGTGATGTGCGGCTGCGCTGACACCATGTGATACATAATACACTGTGATGTAAGGGTATGCTGTAAGATAGCTGCTCCAAAGAAAATATGTTAAAAAAAAAAAAAAAAAAAAAAAATTCATAAGTATATTTTCTAGTTTTATTAGAAACACATTTTTTTTTTTTTCTCAACATGTTGTATTTATACAGTGAATGGTCTAATATGCACTGGAGGTCACATAAGCTTAGGTTTTATTGGAACAATAAAAGACATACCATGAGGGCTTGATATTCAAAGAGATGTAGCAGCTACTAGCTGCATATTTGACCACCAATTTTAATAGTTTGGATTTTACTCCTTCGAAGACACAAAAATAAAACCTGTCTAAGTATGTTATATTAACAATTTTATGAATGTATTGTCAGCAGACTAAAAAAATTTCAGAAGTCAATTACTCCTTTCAACACTTACATTTTGTCTCAACATGTTCTGCAGATGATGGTGCAAAGCACTTTTAACAGTATTTGTGCTATTTTTTTTTTATTATTATTATTATTTGGCAAATGTCTACTTTACTTATGTTTTTATTCTTTTTTTTTCTTTTTTCTTTTTTAACCTTTTATTTTGTAAACAACATCTTGTACAAACTAGCACAGTGAACCACAACCCCAGCAAATGTGTTTTTATCTCCATACAATATAAATGAAATCAATACAAAAGTTTGGTTGGTTGCTTGGAACATTTTTATATGGATCGAGAGGTTCTAAAACATGGTTTTCGAGACTTCTGGACTCCTGAATTAAATAGATTACGTAAACAGTTGACTGTTCTAAGTCCCATTTAGAACCCCGGTAGAAGATTTTTAGAAGGTAGACTTCATTTCAACAATTCAAGTTCACTTCCATTTTAAATAAAGGGTTTGCAATCCATAAGAGGGTTTTTACTGTTTGCCTTTTGAAGGCGGCCTTCTTCAGATTTGGTGGAAATTCTGAAACCAAGAAAAAAAAAAACCAAAAAAAAAAAAAACCCAGAACGAACAAATAGTCCAGACGGAGGAAAAATTGCTTCCCTCTTGCCTTTCGGAAACATAGCGTGAAAAAGGTTAAGTGTCAATATGGCAGAGCCTTGAGAGGCAAAGAGGTCTGAGGAGCTTCTGAATAAATACAAGGGAAGTCTAGTGCCTCGAACATAGTCTGAACGCCGCTCAGCCGTCCTGCGGTGCCAGGTCAGCACACAACCAACCCTCGGCCCCTTTATTCTCTCTCTGTAAAGCTATTGAAGTCTTTGACAGTAGCTAATGATGTTTTCGTGTTCGGGACGTACTATAGGAGATTTCCAATGGGTTGTTTTCTACCCCACTGGTGAGTGTTAGGGGGTTTGGTCGCTATGCCGGGCCACTGACAGGAGTCAGGAGAGGTGACAGGGTGCCCCAGGGGCCCAAAGAAAGGGGGGAGGGGGGGGGGGTGTGAATGGGGGGAAGTTCAGCAGTCAAGCCCAGTTTTTTTTTTTTTCTTGTAAGTCCAGTTTTGGATGGCGATAGGGTGGGGGGGGGGGGGGGGGGGGCAATTGAAACACCAAAACACAATACTGAAGACAATGTTTTTGAGCATAATTGTTTATGCCGGATACGCTTTCCCCACAAAAAAAACTGATCAACAAATCAAATGGGAAAATAAATAAATAAATATGAAAACACACCACCCCCCCCCCCAAAAAAAAAAAAGAATGATTCAATGGCATTACCCTAACCCTGTCGATATCCATGTCCCTGTTCTCCCCCAGCCCCCAAACACCACCAAACCTCGCCACCCTCCGTTTACTGAATCTCTCGCCAGTAGAGTCCGCTCTCTCAAAAAAGCTACCACACAGTGCCCTCGTTCATTTCCGAGGGTGGGTGGGACAGGTGGTTGTTGTATCCGCTGCCGTTCAGCGACAGTGAGGTAAAGGGCGGACTAGGGCCGAACACCTCGGAGGAGATGCTGTGCAGGGGCCCCGGGATGCCGGGCTCCGGGCTGGGAGAGTCCCCCGGGTGGTGGGACATGATGTCGGAGAAGCGCTGCACCTCACTGGAGGGGTGGTGGCCCGGCAGGGGGTGGTCCATACCTCCGAGGGGGGTGCCCGTGGGGCCTGAGGAGGGCACGAAGGGGAGATCGACCGGGGTCTGGGCCTGCGACGACGGAGGCCCCTGAGGGAAGAAGTCGTAGTTCCCTCCCGAGCCGTAGTACTCGCTTTGATAATCTGCAGATCCAAGAGAAGCAGAAGAAGGAAAAAAAAAGAAAAAAGAAGCGACGTTAACTCGGAGAACAATGAGTGTGCAGAAATAATTCCAGAGACATTGAGGAATTCATTGAATATACATAGCTTGATTTGTATTAGAGAGGGAGAGAGACACCCTCGCCGTACTACATTAGTCACAGAGCACGTTACACTTAAATCAAAACCGCAATTGGGTGGGGAGAACAACGTGGCCACAAAATTAATTAAAACGGGGGCCGTTTCATCAGCGATTCCACCTACTGAGACCGATTTCTTTTCAACTCGGCGGAATGTTATTAAGGCTTTTTGCTTCAGCAGAGAGGACGGAGGCCCGGGCACAAGCGGAAATTCTCTGAAAATGATCAGATGCTTTCGAAGCATTTCGAAAGGAGGAGCGCCGCCGTATCACAATCACTGAGATGCACACCTGGCTGCAGTGAAACAAGTGAACCCGCCGCCCGAAGGTTTTCCAAAAGCCTGTGGACGAGGTGACCGAAAAAACCCCCCCAAAAAACTGAATCATGAATCACATTTTTGAGTTTTTTTTCAAAAAGGGAGGGAGATCCAAACATGCCATGGTGTGAAGCCAGAGCAGTGTGTGTGTGTGTGTGTGTGTTTAAATAGATGTAACTTTGAATTTTGTGGACTAGATTAACTTGAGTTCAGAAAACAGAAAGTGCACAGGCCCAGCATGGCATGATATTTCCCTGAGGTGGCAGTGCCTTTCTGCAGGCAGGCTTTGCTTCTCACACAGCACCTTGGCTGACTGGATCCAGATAAGATCAAATGGAACAATGTGGTAGGAGCATTGTGTCATTGCAGCAGAAGGAGAGCAGAGAAGAAATGACACACCAGTCCTACCATTTTAACACGAATTAAAAAAAAAAAAAGGTGTTTCATAAGAGAAAAAAAAAAGAAAAAGCACATTTTGGGGACTTGGAAATGTGTGTGTTGCTGTTTTTTTTTTTGTTTTTTTTTTTGGTTCTGTGACAGAATTAGCTGAATTGTACACATACCTCCATAGTAGGAGAAGGGCCCGTTGGGGATCAGCTCCCCGGGCTCCAGCCGGTCTACCAGCGTCCTCATCCGCCTCGGGCTCCGGAAAAACGCGTGCCTCCGGGCGCCCAGCGCGCTCAGCTGCTTCATGCGCCTCTCTTTGGAACGTCGGTTCTGGAACCAGACCTGGACACACACACACACACACACACAGAGAGATAAGGGTCACCTCGTGTCACTCGGCGAACACGCAATAGGCTGCTGACGCCATTTTGATTGCAAGTCAATATGATGGAGAGAAGGGGGGGGGGGGGGGGCTGACGGCTGATTTGGTGCGGATTTTAGGCAGCAGAAATATATGAATAAATAGCCCATGTAAACAAACAAACAAACAAACAAACACAATAAAAAAAAAATTGTTTTTTTTTAAATATGCAAATAGAGCTCGCTGTGTAAATTACCCCCCCCCCCCCGCCCCCCCCCCCCCCACTCCACTCATACAAAAGAACGTGTAATTAAGTGTCGTATTTACCTTGGCACCTGCACCCGCACTGGCTTCTTCTTAGAGTAAATAAATCTGTGTGTGTGTGTGTGTGTGTTTTTTTTTTTTTCCTTTCTTTTTTTTTTTGCGGTGTGTGCGTGATGAGCCGGCGTTAAATCCGCGAGGCTCCGCGGCGGAGAAGACGGCGCCCAATTATCGTTATGGGAGCGGGAGTCACATCTAACCTCCCTAATGATCTTTTAACCCCCCCCCCCCCCATTTACTCCGACTGAAGGCTGCAGCAGCGGGGGCTTAAAACCTCCAATTAATACTTAATAGGAGGGTTGTTACCAATATATTACCGGGCTCTTGGAGGTTATCATTTCCTAATCTATAGGCTGGCTTCCTTTAATTACGCCCCCCCCTCCTCCTCCTCCTCATGCTCATACATATTAGATACCCCTATTCGCCACTTTCACTTTATTGCCATTAATCTGCTATGCTAAACCTTTTATTTTATTTTTTATTTTATTTTTTTTTTACCTCTGATCTGCCCCCACAGCCTTATCCACACCACGTCGCCTCCCTCCAAAAGAACAATCACATTCATGGAAAGCTGTCAGCAAAATAAAAATGCCAACAAAAAAAAAAACCGTTCCACTGATTTCTAAGTGTACTTGTGAAATAACGTTTTGTCTCACGCAGCTATAATTTAATGCTTTGGTGCGCCAGCTTTAACGCGTTTTTTTGGGAAAACACCAAAAAGAGGAAATAAAATAGTTCCTCATCATACACAAATTCGGAAATAATAATAATAATAATAATAATAGAATTCGGGGTAATAATAATGTGTCTGCCTGTGTTGCTCTTTGCTTAACTTAAAGCGGCCCCGCTGTAAACTCAGGGAGTTCTGGGGGGGGGGGGGGGGGGGACAACGTGAAGACCCTCGAAACAGATTTCTGTCTTTCCACTTGGCTGGGGATGCTCGCAGCGTGCCTAAACGCGCTCGCAAAACGCGGTGGCAGCGCTGTGCCAGCACTCCCAGAGCTCCCAGCGCTCCGAGCAGCCCGGCGCCAAGTTGGCGACTTTGCCCCGTCGTGAGCGCCAAGAATCCAAAAAAAAAAAAAATACCCATATAAATTACCCGTTTCCAAATCAACCCCCGTCCGTCGGCCAAATCGTTGGGCTTAATGAATTCAACGTGACCGCGCGGTTTGAAGGGTGAGGCCTCCTTTAAAGAGGGGTGAAGGATGTGAGAGGGTGAGGCGGTGGGTGGGTGGGTGGGGGAAGGTGGAGCCTCGCTGATGGGATGAGGCCTGCACGGTCATGGCAGTCTGGCAGCCCTGGCAGGGACTTTTTTTTTTTTTTTTTACTTCCATAAAATATAAACTGTTACATCACACCTTTTAATGGGTGCGTAACACCCTATAAAACAGAAACGGCGCGAGCCCACCTCCTCAACCTGTGGGTGTCGCCTGAATATTATTTCCATAATATTTCAGAAAGACAGAACCGGAAGACCCCCCCCTTTTCCCTTCCCCTTTCCCCGTTCTAATGATTTCCCCTCTTCAGCCGCATATGAATGACTGGGGACGGTGAAAAACTGTCATCGGGGGCCACGTGGACCCCGCTTTGAGAAACACCCCCATCTTATAATAAATATGAGCTGTTATATATATATATATCCCTTTATTAGGTGGCTAATGAATGAACTCGGGGTGAAATAAGACGCGTAATCCGGTCGCACCTGCAGGATTTCTAAATGGAGACGGTGCTTTACCTGGATGACCCTCATGTTGAGGCCGGTCTCCTGGGCCAGCTGCTCCCTGATGTGTCTGGTGGGTTTGGGGGTGGCGGCGAACGCCGCCTTCAGCGTCTCCAGCTGCTTGGCCTTGATGGTGGTCCGGGGCCCGCGCCGCTTCCCTCCGAGGTTCTGGTCGTCGTTCTCGTTGTTGACCGTCTCTTTGTCGGACAGGGCGGCTATCTCCGTGTCCTTTAGGACCACGTCGTCTTGCAGCTGGTCTTGAGAGTCCGGCGATAAGCTGGGGTCGCTGCATGCCGTCACTGCAGAAATGGACACATGGGAATTAGAATAACCGGGGCCGCCCTCCGGAGCGCGGGGGAGTGACCGCAGAGATCAACTGCGGCGGAAGAACGGGACGAAATCCATCCCGCCCGCCAACAACGACATTTATCACCGTGGACCGTGTCGGCGGTGATGTAGTGGTCAATTCAAGGTGGCTGAACTGTGACCCCCCCCCAAGTCTCTGATGCAAACTACCACCGGCATTAATAATACAAAATAATAAATAAAATAAATAAATTTTTTGCACCTATCCATCAATTTGATACAGTCCTGCTTTACGTGTTACACCATTAAGATTCATGTAAACACATAAAACGGGGAGGAGGAGGAGGAGGGGGGGGGGGGGGGTCCTACATGGAGATCAGAATCTAAACTGCTGTGAGAAAAAATGAAAACATGTTTTTTTAAAAAGTCTTGAACTGAAAATATATAATATATATATATATATATATTTTCTTTTTCTGTGTTTGGGGGGTTGAATTGTAGGCCTACTGTCTAAGTCCTGGTCATGGAAATGATGAAGCCAACTGCGCGGCTGAACACATCACATCCATCACAATTTATCACACACACTCGCAGGGCTCCCCCCCCCCCCCGTACCTGAGAGGAGGTTGGTGTCTTTCACACTGGCGTTGTTTAGGTAATCGTCTTTGCAAACGAATTTGTTTTCGTCTATGATGTAGAGCTCCTCGCCGGTGGAGAGCTGCTTATTGCACATCATGCAGGTGAAGCAGTTGAGGTGAAACACTTTGCTCCGGGCCCTCCGGACCAAGTCGTTTGGAGAGATGCCCTGCGAACACCCGCCGCACTTCGTGCCGAATCGCCTGCAGGTGGGGGGGGGGGGGGAGGGAAGTTGTTATCAAATATACATTCTGAAGGAGTCGTTTTTCAAGCGTTTAAAAAAAATAACAACATCAACCTCCAGACGAGGCGGAGATGTTGGGGATAATATATATAAACACACACACACACACACACACACACACACACACACACACACACATATATATGTATTCACATTTGGAAACGCTGTGGGCATTTTTTTTTTCTTTTTCTTTTTTTTTTCTTTTTGTGGAGGGAAAAAAAAAGAATTATAAAAAGAATTTATAACAAAGTCTAGACAATGAAGCCGCACTTCATCTTTGAAACCCTTGTTGGCCGTCTGAAAACGCAATCTGGGGTGGCAAACGATTCTCAAACGTAACATTTGACAATAATAATAATAATAATAATAATAATAATAATTTCAAAATAATGTCTGCGAAAAGGGCGTCTCTGTGGACACAAGGTCCTCACGACGTGGAGACAGCTTCGCACTTTGAAAAGCTGGAAGATCTTAGGACCTTTGTGGACTTGCTGCTATTTCCAAAATGAAGAATGAACCTTCATGCTTGGGTTAATAATATTAATAATAATAATAATAATAATATTAATAATAATAATAGGCCTACATTAAAATATAAAATTCTGTTTTTTACTGTGTCTAAAATCTACAGCACATTTTGAGGAGATGGCGCTGTATAAATACCTCAGAAAATGTGGCGACTAAATCTTACTCTTCAATTATTATTATTATTATTTTTTGTTTGTTTTGTTTATTGCATTTTTTTTTTTAAATATATATATATATATATATATTTTTTATTTATACGTTTCTGAGCTGCACGTCGTGAAGTCCAGTAAATACACGGGCCCCATTAAAGCCCCTAACACGGCAGGCTGCTCCTGGAGTAATAAAAGCGACGGGCCCGGCCGCTGACGTGCCCGTTAAACAACGTGTATTGAGCGCGGCGCGCTGCTTGTTGACCGCGCCGTCTGCGGACTAGATCTTTTCAACTAGTTTACTATTCAAATCCACTTATCACGTCCTCCTCAGTCGGACTGAGCAAACACACCGGGCAGCGGCTCCTCTGGCCGGGGTTTGATCCTGTGCGCCCCCCACCCTCCCCTCCCCTCCCCTCCACCCGCCCCGCACCTCCCCTCCTCCAGCTGCCAGCACGCAGTTAAAAAAAAAAAACAACAAAAAACCCTCAAAGTGTGATTTCCTCGATTTCCTAACAAAACGCCCCCCCCCCCCCCCACACACACACACACACCCCCTCGTCCCCGCTGAGAGCGGGCGCACACGCGCCTACAATGTTGCTGCCACTCTTTTGTTGTTGTTTTGCATAAGAATCCAAATTAACAAGCTTTTAATCACTCGCTCCTAATCAAGGCTCGTCGCCTCCGAGAGAGTCCTCCTTACAGGTCTGACCCCCTGTTTGTTTCCGAGGACGCGTCGAAGACGCGTCGAGTCGAGCCCGAGCTGTAAACCGTCGAGCCCTCCTCCTTAATCACTCTCACTCGTCCACTCTTTGATTAGAGATCTGTTTTCCTGCCACTGGCGCGCAATGCATTTTAAAGTTGTGAATGACAGAAGAGACGCGCACACATTTGACCTGTGCTAAATCTGCAGAAAGTATTATTTTCCCCCAGTCCAGTATAATGTTTGACCTAAAGTATAAATTTTTTTTTAAATGTTTCTTTTAAATAATGCACCATCTTTGCTCCTATTTCATTATTATTATTATTATTATTATTATTATTATTATTTCTTGCCTATATAATTTCCTAAATGCGTATGAGCCTGTTTACCTGCTGCTTCTACAGTCCAGCCCCTCTCATAAAATCATCATCGTCACAATAATAATAATAATAATAATAATACAGCAAACAAAAAAACAACTTTTCTGTCACCTTCCCCGAGCTTACCTAAAGAAATCGTTTTTGCAGTACAGTCTCCCCTCTCGAGAGAAACATTTCTCTGTCAGATTGCATTTGCACTCGCAGCACTGCACGCACTTGACGTGCCAGGCTCTGTCCAGCACGTTGAGCAGAAAGCGGTCCAGGATAGGCCTCTCGCAACCGGCGCAGTGGACCATGGCTTTGGCTGGGCTTACAAGCCCCAGGAACGGAAGCGCACGCACGGGCAAAAAATCAACAGCGCGGGCCGGGCATTGACCGGGTATCTAGTTTTCTCCCTCCCTCGATTCGCCTGGAGCTCCCCGGGTCAATGCGCGCCAGAGAAGCCAAGTCGATCAGGTGTCACCACGGATTTCTCCCTGCCAATGCGTAAAAGGCTCAGCGTCCAGACAACAAAAAAAACAACAACAACAACAACAACTGACAGGAAGGGATGGCGACAGCGTCCTCTCTCTCTCTCTCTCTGTGTGTTTGTGTCTCAGGTGGAAAAGCCAAAGGGAGGAAAAAAAAAAAGAAAAAAGAAGAAGAAGAAATAAATCAGTCCTTCGTTGGATCCGGGGCAATTCGACCAAAAAAAAAATGCAGCTTTCAGCACGGGACTCTGCAGGGCGAGGAGACCGGAGCCGGTTTGGTTGTCCCGGCAGCTCTCAGAGGTGACGCATCGGCCGAGAGGAGCGTCGTGTGCCGGTCGGCGCTGGAAGAGGCATCTAATGAAACGCTTTCGGGGCAGAGCTGTCACACAACAAGACACGCACGCCTACAAATAATGCAGTGCACTTTGGCATGGCAGCGTATCCACTGTTCGAAGCCCGGCGAGAAACCAAAAAAAAAATCACACACCCACAGGATTTAAAAAGAAAACAAAAAATTAGAAAGAAAGAAAGAAAGAAAAAAAAGTGTCCGATGATCCTGGATGTTTAGCTCGTGGTGGCTGGTGGCTGGTGGCTGGGGGGGCTGGGATGCTGGGATGCGCTGGCGGCTCCGGCAGTAGTCGGTGTATATGCTGGGATACCCTCGGTCTCCAGTACCGTGTGTGTGTGAGTGTGTGTGTGAATGTGTGTGTGTGTGTATGTATGTATGCTGGGATGCGCTGGGTCTCCAGTACACTGTCTTGCTCCTAAAGCTCCAGCCCAGCCTTATTCCCAGCCTCCTGACGTCAGGCCGCGGCCGGACCAATCAGCGCCGCGCCGTGCCCGGCAGCGCGTCAAAGCCGCCCCCATCACAACTCCGGCGAGGGGGCTGCCTGCCTGCTATTTATGCCACACACTCAAAGACGCCAATTGTCAAGAATTTCCCCGCAAACTGTCATATGTTAGCGAATGCGTTCGGAGGAGGCACAGCCGCGGCGGAGAGGGCGAGCAGCGCGGAGGGAGAGACGCCACTTCTCAGCCGCTGAGCCAGGCATAAAAAAAACAAAAAAAAAAAAACAAACAAAATTTTTTTTTTTTTTTTTTTTTGTCTCCTGGGCAATGAGGGGGGGCAATGAAGGAGGAATCTGAGCAGGTAGATACAGCGGCGTCTTCGGCGGGTGGCGAAGAAGGAGCTGGAGGCGCGTATTTGCATGGCGTGCTTCCCTGTTTATTCCTTGTCAAGTTACTTTGCGCCAGAACGCTGTGAGCTGCGAGTCGGGCATGTTTGTGTTTGTGTCGTTGTTTGCTTTAGAATAACTGGACAAAAACACATGAAAGCATGAAATCTGAGCCGCCTGCTTTGCTCTTGAACGCATCGTCCGTAGAGCTGAAAAACTGGCCCAACATCTCACTTCTGGAGAGTTTTTATTTTTTATTTTTATTTTTTTTTTTACCTAGTGACTTACTTTATCAATGTTTACTTGAGTTGTGTGTTGTCCGCAACCCCCCCCCCCCCCGCCCCCCTCCCCTTTTCTTTTTTCTTTCTTGGTGTGACGGAGAGAGGAAGCGTGGAAGTGAAAGACAGAAAGGCTCTAAAGTTGACAGCTCAGCCCGTCGGGAGCTCTCGGCCCAGACACCTCGGACGATTCATTAGGGGCTGGGGGGGTCCAATCCACTTCGAGTCCATCTAAGTAAATAACACTACGAGCTTAACAGCCAGCTGGATTATTAGCCATTTCCCATAAATGGGGGTGTTGGGGGGGGGGGGGGGGGGGTTACAGACCTGCAGTCGTTCACACTCCTAAGATGTTCTTGTTTTGCTCAATGAAAATAGATTGTCCAGTGGCGGGGTGGGGGGGGTGGGGGGGGGGGGGGGGCGACGACATATTCATTTGGTTCCACTATCTAACCAAGATTTGCATTTGGCAGGAAACTAGTTTGGAGTAATTCATCTTTGAAACAAACGCCTTGTTTGTTGTTGTTGTTGTTGTTGTTGTTGTTGTTGCTGTTGTTGTTGTGGCCTGTAAGGCGACAGTTCGACTGTGCGTGTGTGATTGCGGCGAGAGCGACGTTGCACCCGTTCATTCTCCACCAGCAGCCAGCCAGCATCCTCTTGCATATGGGCCGCTTCTCATGCAAAACGCAACCGCCCCGTCCCCGTCCAGCTGCCTCACGGGCGTCTGGGGAGCGCCCCTCCAACAGGAGAAGAAAAAGAGAGAGATAAGGCTTCAAAATTGTTGTTGTTGTTGTTGTTGTTGTTGTTGTTTTCGCCTTACCGCCTCTTACAGCCCGGCATTCTCCTCTCCTCTCCTCTCCTCTCCTCTCCTCTCCCTCAACTCCAGCCTTCTTATTGCCCCCCCCCCCCCCCTCACCCCTTTTTTTCCCCTTTCCCCTTCCCTACTTTTCGGTCTGACTCAACGCGTTCTGCCGAGCATCTGATTAGGTTTCCATCAGAGAGAGAGAGAGACAGGGGTCATTGAGCTCCATGACAACAGGGCGGTCCACAGCTCAGCACAGAGGGGGCAATCAGCAATGGGGAAAATGTTGCATTTTCTGGCTGGACTACAAAACTCACCCCCCCCCCCCCCCCACTCCTCCTTTTTTTTGTTTTTTTTTGTTGTTGTTCTGCACTTAAAAAGCTGCAGGAGCAAATTGGCAGTAACCTCAGAAACTCCGCAGTCTGTGCTGCTGGGGGTGGGGGGTGGGGGGGGGGGGGGGCTCACATTCTCCACCGCGACACAAACTTGTAAATGCAGCATGTAAACAACACAAGTTGTTGTTATTTTCCATGTGTAGAAGATGCCTTGATAGTCTGTCAGTGGGGATAATCTCCGCCTGATTTAGAATAAACCAGAAAGAGAGAGAAGAAGAAGAAGAAGAAGAAGAAGAAGAAGAAAAAAAAGCCAGCTCACAGAGGCAGATTAATCCACAAATAGAAGGAAATCAAAATATAGGCTATAGGCTTAAAAATATCTCGACTCCCCTCCAGGCGAAGACACTATTAAATGCAAAAAAAAAAAAAAAAAAAAAATGGTTTTAACCTCACCACTGTAATCCCTCACTAGCAATAGATTTTTTTTTTTTATTATTCTTGCTCATATTTTCATTCTGACGCCGGCAGAACTTGTAAATTGGAATTCGTGGTGCAGCGTCTGTTGCTCCAGTTGAGGAAAACAAAACTTCTTCTTTCTCTCCCCTCCCTCCCCCCCCCCCCCCCCTCCTC